>NC_090334.1:74710231-75018640 GCF_035084215.1 Heptranchias perlo
GAAAACACTTCAGAAATTCCTCCCCCTCTTTGCCCTTTATACCATCACTTACCCAGTCTATATTAGGATAGTTGAAGTCTGTAATTTCCCTGCAAATTTGCTCATCTGTATCCTTCCCACTAGTTGGTGGCCTATGGAATACACCCAGTAGTGTAATGGCACCTCTATTGTTTCTTAACAAGGGTAAGGGTTTGATAGGGTAGACGTAGAGAAGATGTTTCCACTTGCGGGGGAGACCAGAACAAGGGGCCATAAATATAAGATAGTCACCAATAAATCCAATAGGGAATCCAGGAGAAACTTCTTTACCCAGAGTGGTTAGAATGTCGAACTTGCTACCACAAGGAGTAGTTGAGGCGACTAGCATTGATGCATTTAAGGGGAAGCTAGATAAACACATGAGGGAGAAGGGATTAGAAGGATATGTTGATAGGGTTAGATGAAGAAGGTTGGGAGGAGGCTCACGTGGAGCATAAACACCGGCATGGACCTGTTGGGCCGAATGGCCTGTTTGTGTGCTGTACATTCTCTGTAATTCTATGTAATGTTTCCTTGTCCCTGTCATAACCTGTAATTAGTATTATGATGCCTGTATCATTCACTCCATCTCCTGCTTGTGGTAAAGTAATGAAAGGATTTAATGCAGAATTACTAAAAATAAACTGCGGCCAGGTTCCATAAAATCTGTGCACACCGTTATATGAAAACTGCGGCTCGCACCTCTGCACTGCACATTAACTTAATTGGAACGAAGGTGTTCATGTGTGTTCCCACCTGGCCACATGAGCCCACCTACTGACTGCTGGAAGCCTTGTTTACGTGGTTTAGCTTGCTGTGTACCATCTGTTCAGAACTGACACATAAGAATTGGCTAAATGCAAAAATACCATCTTCTCTTCAACCCTCTCAGATGGCTCTGAGCCACTCGCCGTGCAGGCGTCGCGATGATTTATTAAAAGTTAAGTTAATTCTGTACGGCAGTGCCAGTGTTTGTTCAAACTGGTTACAAGCAGGCCTGTGCATGGAGGAAATGTTGTACAAGAAGTGGTGGATCAGGACGAGTGTCTTCTGGCTCAGAGTCTGCTCCATTATATATTTTCTTTCCTTGGAGTCTGCACCATTATGTTCCATAATCTGCCAGGACATTTCTGGCAACGACACAGTGAGATCAGTAATTAGTCATTTCCCTACCCACATTGAGAGTGGCTGCCTACACGCCCCAATGAGTAAGTGCTTCGTTTGGTACTGAGCTACACAGATGAAAGAAAGGCCCAGGTTCAATGCCTGGTCTGTGTTAAGTTAATTCTTTTTCAGTCAGGACAGCAGTAGAGCACAATTAGCCTTAGTGTCCCCAGGTTAGGAAGGATGGAAATTGATCATGTTTTCTATTCTTGATTACTGCCCAGTGACTCCTACTGGAAAGCAAACATGCATGGAAATAGAATAAGAGTAGGATTAGTCTTGGATGCAATACTCTCCTTATTGGAATAACCTACCAACACTTAATGGTAGAAATTACTGTCAGTGATGCTAGTACAGCCTAACCAGAACTAATTAGAACCCATCGATGATGATAGATTCATAGAACATTAAGGATAGAAGCAAGTCATTCAGCCCATTTTGCCTGACCAGTGTCAACTCAATATTAGTATTTACTCTAATCTCATTTTCCTGTTCTTTCCTCGTCACGTGTTTACATAATTCCCTATTAACTGCCATGATTCAAAAGTAGCTTCAGTAGCCACTTGTGATAATGCATTCCTTGCTCTAGCAACCCTTGGCATGAAAAAGAATTCTGCCCCATTCGGCTTCCAGAACTATTCATAGATTTATGCCCTCGTGTTAACAATTTATAAATGGTGGAAATAATCTTTCACTATTTACCTGCTCGAAACCTCTCAAAATTTTGAACTTATCTATTGCCCATGTCAGCAGTAGCTCAGCGTTAGTACTGTTTCCTCTGTATCTTTTAAGAAAGGTGAGAGAGAGAAATCAGGAAATTATAGACCTGTTACTCTAACATCTATTGTGAGGAAGTTATTGGAATCTATAATTAAGGACAGAGTGACTGAGCACTTGGAGAAATTTGAGCCGACTAGAGAGATCAACATGGATTTGTGAAGGGTAGGTCATGTCTAATGAGCCTAATTGAATTTTTTGAGGAAATAAGTAAAGTAGTAGACAGGGGTATGTCTATAGATGTAATTTATATGGACTTCCAGAAGGCATTTGGTAAGGTTCTACAAAAGGGATTGTTATAATGGTTATGTACTCGATTTGGAAATTGGAAGTGACTAGTGGTGTCCCACAAAGATCTGTGCTGGAGCCTCAGCTATTCACTATATTTATCAATGACTTAGATCACACAATAGAGAACCATATATCCAAGTTTGCCAATGACACAAAGATTGGTGGCATAGCAAATAGTGTAGGCGGGAGCATAAAATTACAGAGACATTGATAGATTAAGTGAGTGGGCAAAATTGTGGCAGATGGATTTCAACGCAGGTAAGTGAGAGGTCATCCATTTTGGACCAAAAAAGGATCGATCTGAGTATTTTTTAAATGGTGAAAAGCTAGGAACAGTGGAGGTCCGAAGAGATTATGGGGTCCATGTACACAGATCACTAAATGTCGTAGTCAGGTACAAAAAATATTCAAAAAGGCTAATGAACTAGAGGGCTCGAATATAAAGGGGAGGAAGTTTTGCTATAGCTATACAAAGCCCTGGTTAGACTACATCTGGAGTTACTGTGTACAGTTCTGGGCACCGCACTTTAGAAAGGATATATTGGCCTTGGAAGGAGTGCAGCGCAGATTCACCAGAATGTTACCAGGGCTCCAGGGGTTAGATTATGAGGCGAGATTACATAAACTAGGCTTGAATTCCCTGGAATATAGAAAGTTAAGAGATAATTTGATTGAGGTTTTTAGGATTTTGAAAGGAATTGATAGGGTAGATAGAGAGAAACGTTTTCTGCTGGTGGGGGAGTCTAGGACAAGGGAACATAACCTTAAAATCAGAGCCAGGGCATTCAGGAGAGAAGTTAAGAAAGGCATAGTGGTCTTAATGGGGGACTTTAACCTTCACATAGATTGGGAAAAGCAGACTAGCAACTGTCAGAAAGGTAGTGAATTTCTTGAGTGTGTTCGGGATAGTTTTCTACAGCAGTATGTCCTAGAGGCAACATGGGGGCAAGCCATCCTAGATTTAGTAATGAGTAATGAACCAGATTTAGTTAACAGCTTAACTGTGCGTGAACATCTATCCAATGGCGATCATAACATGATCAAGTTCAATGTAGTGTTTGAAAGAGAAAAAAGTGAATCAGCTGCTAAGATTCTAGACTTGGGTAAGGCCGACTTCAATGGGATGAAACAAAGACTGTCCACAGTAAACTGGGCAAATCTGTTAATGGGTAAAACGACTGATGATCAGTGGGAAATGTTTAAAGAAACATTTAACGAGATACAGAACTGGTTTATACCCCTGAGGGGCAAGAACTCTACTTGCCAAAAAAAAAGCCATGGACAACTCAAGAGGTAAGGGACAGTACAATACGTAAGGAAAAGGCATACAAAAAGGCAAAACATAGCACAGATCCTGGCGAATGGGAAAGATACAAAGATCAACAAAGGTCACAAAACAGATAGTAAGAGCTACAAAAAGAGAGTATGAAAAGAAACTCGCAAGGGATATCAAAACCAATACAAAGAACTTTTATAGTTATATTAGGAAAAAGAGGGTGGTCAGGAGCAGTGTTGGCCCCTTAAAAACTGAAAGTGGGGATATTGTCATTGACAATGGGGAAATGGCGGACATGTTGAATAATTACATAGCGTCAGTATTTACAGTAGAAAAAGAGGATAGCATGCCGGAAATCCCAAGAAAACTAATATTGAATCGGGGACAGGGACTCGATAAAATTAACATAAGTAAAGCAACAGTAATGAAGAAAATAATAGCACTAAAGAGTGACAAATCCCCAGGAGCAGATGGTTTCCATCCCAGGGTTTTAAAGGAAGTAGGTGAGCACATTGCGGATGCCCTAACTATAATCTTTCAAAGTTCTCTAAATTCAGGAACTGTCCCTCTAAATTGGAAAATTGAACATGTCACTCCGCTTTTTAAGAAAGGAGAGGGCAACCAGGGAATTATAGACCAGTTAGCCTAACATCTGTTGTGGGGAAATTGCTGGAGTCTATAATTAAGGATAGGGTGACTGAACACCTCGAGAATTTTCAGTTAATCAGAGAGAGCCGGCATGGATTTGTGAAAGGTAGGTCGTGCCTGACAAACCTGATTGAATTTTTTGAAGCGGTAACTAAAGTAGTGGACAGGGGAATGTCAATGGATGTTATTTATATGGACTTCCAGAAGGCATTTGATAAGGTCCCACAAAAGGGACTGTTAGCTAAGTTAGAAGCCCATGGAATCGAGGGAAAAGTACTGACTTGGTTAGGAAATTGGCTGAGCAAAAGGTGACAGAGAGTAGGGATAATGGGTAAGTATTCACATTGGCAGGATGTGACGAGTGGAGTCCCGCAGGGATCTGTCTTGGGGCCTCAATTATTCACAATATTTATTAACGACTTCGATGAAGGCATAGAAAGTCTCATATCTAAGTTTGCCAATGACACAAAGATTGGTGGCATTGTAAGCAATGTGGATGAAAACATAAAATTACAAAGGGATATTGATAGATTAGGTGAATGGGCAAAATTGTGACAAATGGAATTCAATGTAGACAAATGTGAGGTCATCCACTTTGGATCAAAAAAGGATAGAACAGGGTACTTTCTAAATGGTAAAAAGTTAAAAACTGTGGATGTCCAAAGGGACTTAGGGGTTCAGGTACATAGATCATTGAAGTGTCATGAACAGGTGCAGAAAATAATCAAGAAGGCTAATGGAATGCTGGCCTTTATATCCAGAGGAGTGGAGTACAAGGGGGCAGCTATACAAAAGCCTGGTTAGACCGCACCTGGAGTACTGTGAGCAGTTCTGGGCACCACACCTTCGGAAGGACATATTGGCCTTGGAGGGAGTGCAGCGTAGGTTTACTAGAATGATACCCGAACTTCAAGGGTTAAGTTACGAGGAGAGATTACCCAAATTGGGGTTGTATTCTGTAAAGTTTCGAAGGTTAAGGGGTGATCTGATCGAAGTTTATAAGATATTAAGGGGAACAGATAGGGTGGATAGAGAGAAACTATTTCGGCTGGTTGGGGATTCTAGGAGTAGGGGGCACAGTCTAAAAATTAGAGCCAGACCTTTCAGGAGCGAGATTAGAAAACATTTCTACACACAAAGGGTGGTAGAAGTTTGGAACTCTCTTCCGCAAACGGCAATTGATACTAGCTCAATTGCTAAATTTAAATGCGAGATAGATAGCTTTTTGGCAACCAAAGGTATTAAGGGATATGGGCCAAAGGCAGGTATATGGAGTTAGATCACAGATCAGCCATGATCTTATCAAATGGCGGAGCAGGCACGAGGGGCTGAATGGCCTACTCCTGTTCCTATGTTCCTACTTCTTCACACTTCTCTGGTGTCAGACTTGGCTCAGTGGGTAGTACTTGAGTCGGAAGGTTGTGCATTCAAGTCCCACTCCAGAGACTTGAGCACAAAATTCAGGCTGACGCTTCAGTACAGTACTGAGGGAGCGCTACACTGTCGGAGGTGCCGTTTTTCAGATGAGACATTAAATTGAGGCCCTGTTTGCCCTCTCAGGTGGATGCAAAATATCCCATAGCATTATTTTGAGAAAGAACAGGGGAATTCTCCTCAGTGTATTGGCCAATATTTATCCCTCAACCTACATCACTAAAACAGATTATCTGGTCATTATCTCATTATTATTATTAGTGGGATCTTGCTGTGCGCAAATTGGCTGCCACGCTTCCGACATTACAACAGTGACTACATTTCAAATGTACTTCATTGGCTTTAAAGCGCTTTCGGACATCCTGAGGTTGTGAAAGGCGCTATATAAAATGCAAGTTCTTTCTTTTTACTGGAATTGAAAATCTCCCACTCAATATTCTTGAGTGCTTCATCTGCAAAGATAAATGGCAGAAAGCTACGGTCTGGCTGGTGTTGGCTGACCTTTTTTTAAAATATATTTTGACCTTCTCTCTTTTGTACCAGAAATAATAAATCTATTGTACGATGATTGCAAGATGCTCTAAGTGTAACCCTGCGTTCCAAGACTGAATGACTGAAGCACAGAAGCACATAAGATAGAAAAAAGGTCGATGGCAATGACACCAAAACAGAAGGTACTGTTTTCTTGTCTCTTTTCTCATATATATATGACATATATACAGCTCCCATGGGTACGCAGAAATCTGATCTTTGTACCTGCCTATGATAGTTAACATAATTTAACACAAAGCATTAAGCCTCTTAAAGAGGGATTCTTGCCGTCAGGGCCCCTTTAAAAAATGAAATGGTTAAAAATAATGACCAACTTTAACATCTTGCTATGATTTGTTTTGCTAATTTCCTCCCCACCTCTCCTGAAGGTTCTCTCCATGCCGGGATATGATTCCACCCCTAGGTCCTTTGTCCCAGTGGCCATTGCTCATATATGAGTCCAGACAGTGTCCACTTGCTATTCAACTGGAGGGGAAGAGGACATCGCAGCTGTGCACAACCCTGTCCTCACCAACATCCATAAGCAGGCACTTTCCAGCAAGATTCCACTGGACAGCAGTCAAGAGAAGAAGCAGTGGCTCATCTTTTTCCCCGCCTCATTTGAGCCCAGGATATTGAGGTCAATTGTCGCACCCCTACTTTTGACTGTAATGTCAAATATTTGTCTGACTACGCTCCTGTGAAGCTCCTTGAGACGTTTTACTACGTTAAAGGCACTAGTTATTGTTGTCGTTGTTCTTGGTGGTGTAGCTAAGATCAGCCAATTAGGTACAAACAAGGAATTGAACCTAGAATCGTACTGGTCTGTAGTAGGCACCAAATGACATAATTGCCAACTGAGCCAGCAAGGGATGTTGTAATTTCTTTTTTTATTGTCTGGGGCAAAAAAGGTCTGTGGGACGGTGAGTGTTGGTGAACTGACTTGCTGCGCTGGCTGGGAGCAATTATTGTACAATTACACAAATGTATAAGTCAATACGGCTTTGTAAAAGGAGAGTGCATGTCTCAATGCTGCCAGGATAGCTTGTTGGACTGAAGGAGTCGGCCAGTGAGTTCCTTTTCTTTTGATCTAGTAGCTTCAGGTTCTCCTACAGGTACCACTTGCATTTTTTTTTAATGAGGGCACGTTAGGAACCAAGGGGTAGAAATTAGAGGCAGCGCGCACTCAAAGTAAGAGGCCCGAGGATCGATAGGGATTGGTTCCTTGGGCCTCATCTGAATAATTGGGGCCAGCTGCAGGCGCTGGTCGTACCTCCATGGGCAGCTCGCCCAAAGGGAGACCAGCAGGTAAGTCCTGGGAGAGGATTTGGAGCGGGCTGGGTGGGGTGGGGGGGGAGGGGGGGCGTGATTGGGACTCATGTGGAGTTAGGGGAGCACTGAGCATGATCATGAGGTGACCAATTTGTCAAAGGGGTTCTTTAACAGGCGTTAAGCCCCTAATTTATATATTCAAGGGGCCAAATGCCTGTTTTAGGCGTCCGCCTGGGAAATTTGGCATTGGGACCAAAGCCTGCGTGGATTAGGTGCAGGTCCCACTGCTAAATTGATATACTTTGCGCCCGAGAAACGGGTGCAACACATACCAATTTCTACCCCGTATTTCAGAGTTTGTGCACATACACTTCATATCATGCAATCACATACGCATGCACTATACAATGAAAATGCATCCAAGGCTCCCTTGATAGCACAATGAGTAACGATCTGATGTAACATTAGCCATGGAAATCTGAAGGCCCCAGGTTCGATTCGTGGCCATTGCTAAATTAGCTGACCTCAGCCAGCTATCAAGGTGCTACAGTTGGCCTCAGTACCCCTGGGATAGAGAAAGAAAAATTTATCTCGGGTACCTGTTCCTAATCAGCATCCAGTGACTTTTTGGAGAATACGCATGTAGGGACATTTGGTAGAGACAAGATTGGGCTTAATTGCCCCCCTACACTTGAGACTAACCTTCCAATTCTCACCGTATGGGCTTACACATGAAGAATGCCTTTTTGCGTGAGGTAGTAGAAGCCTTCCATGCCCACGGAATTGTGGCCAGCAATAGTCAGCACCTCTAGGAAAGAAAGAAAGAACTTGCATTTATACAGACGCTTTCACGACTCAGAACGTCCCAAAGCGCTTCACAGCCAATGAAATGGTTTTGAAGTGTAGTCACTGTTGTGATGTAGGAAACGCGATGGCCAATTTGCGCACGGCAAGCTCCCACAAATAGCAATCTGATAATAACCAGATAATCTGCTTTAGTGATGTTGGACGAAGGGGAGAAAATTGGCAATACAATCTCATAAAGTAGATATAAAAATTGTGCATCACACTCGATGCACCTGTTGAAAACACGCCAGTATTCATAACCACCATGACCCCTCTCTTTGCTGGAAAAGACTGGCTGGGGCGACATGTTGGAGGTCAATCATGGCGTGGATCTGACCATGATAAGTGGCAATCAGCATCCTTCCTAGTCCCCAGTGCTGATTCCAGCGCTCCAGCGTAATTAAAACGCAGAGTAAAGGCTCCGAGACTGACAGATGCAAGCTGGAGGGAGACTTTCCAGCTGAAAGACCAGAGGCTTTAGACAGGCTGCTTTGATTTTCTGCTTTTGCAGAGGAGAAATTATAAAGTAGTTTTTTTTATGTGATGTTTATGGGGGAAGTAGTCTAGATTTTGTTCGTTATTGGGAAACCCATCGAGAGGCCAAATCCATCATCGAAGTTGAAAAGAGTAGGAGAGAACATGAGGTAAATCGGGAAACATTACTGATTCCAAACTTGCGCTTTAAAAGCTTGAAGAAAGAAAAAAGAACAAACTTGCATTTATATAGCGCCTTTTATGACCTCAGGAGGTCCCAAAGTGCCTTGCAGCCAATGAAGTATTTTTGAAGTGTAGTCACTGTTGTAAAGTAGGAAACGCGGCAGCCAATTTGCGCACAGCATGGTCCCACAAGCAGCAATGAGATATTGACCACATTTATCTGTTTTTGGTTGTTGGCCAGGACACCAGGGAGAACTCCCCTGCTCTTCTCCGAAATAGTGTCATGGGATCTTTTACATCCGCCTGAGAGGGCAGACTCACTTTAACATCTCATCCGAAAAGTTTTGAGAGCAAGGACAGGTGGAGGTAAGGAGTTCCACAGTTCTGATGTCCTGGGAAAGAATGAAAGTAGGAGATATGGAGATTATTCTTGACTTCAACAATGCGGGAGGGGTAAGGGTTTAGGATTTGAACCTTAGGAGAAACAAAGAAAAAAGTTAAAGAGGAACAATGACCATATCAGTAGTAATTGTGCTATATTTATATTATTTCTTATTACATTATAAATATTCCATGTTTTTTGATCAAGCTGCAGTTAAACACATGCCCTCTGGGGAATAAAGAGTGGCTGTCATCAGTGGCAATGTGTGCACTAAAGTCAGCCAATTCGCATAGCCTGTACTCCGTGAAGCTGCAGTAACTGGTGAGGTGATTCTAATGCTAGGAGTGTGCTCCAGCTGATAAGGGCATCATTCACTCGATGCTGCTGCTGCATGGTTGCCGTAGAGCCTGTGTTGGGTCTGGAGCAGAGGCTGGAGTTGGCCCAGACTGAGCCCGCGAGTCTGAGGCTGGGACTGCGGCTGAGGGGTGACTGCTGAGTAGCAGGGGGTGGGTGAAAGTGCTGGAGCCGGTCATGGAAACATGGAGCTGTGTCCTGGGGAGTGAAGATGTGGAGATGCCAGTGATGGACTGGGGTGGACAAAAGTAAGGAATCTTACAACACCAGGTTATAGTCCAACAGTTTTATTTGAAAATCATAAGCTTTCGGGATTCCATGAAAGGTACCGCATATATAGTCAGAGAACAATGCCTGGTGATTACAGATAATCTTTCCAACTGCCCGTTATCAAGGCAATCAAAGGAGTTGCATAGTGTTCCGACAGAGAGACATTACATACAGGACTACTGAATACACAAACGGTCAGAACCCAAAGACAGAGAGAGAGAGAGAGAGAAACATCTGAAAGGAAGAGAAAGAGAGAGAATAACTCTGAATGTGGGGATAACTTTATGCGGGAGTTTGTGTACACTCTTGTCAACGTTGCAGTTCATCCAATTTCCCTACACTTCAAATTCTGATCTAGGCTTTGCCATTAGGAGGAAAGCCTTGGTGGGAAAGAAAGAAAATCACAGGCTGATATCCCTGTTCTGTTTTTAAGTATGTGCCAGTGCCCATTTACATTGCACATTATCAGGAGCCTGAGAACAAAATGTTTGCCTACCCTCTCGGCTACGTATTTGCACAGGTCTTTTGACATTTATTTTAAGGTTGCAAACTGAGCCTCCTGAAATAATTTAAAACTCCTTAAATATACTTTAGTGGTTCTCTTAGACTGCCTACTGACTCCGTGCACCCATGTACAAATTGAATGTGATATTTTTACAGCCACTCTGTATCCTACTGTCCCACCATAGCTTTCTGCCCTTGCTCTCTGCTTCCTCTCCCCAGACAGTTTTTAGCTTTTCTTCCTTTGTCACACACAGTTAGTTAAGAAATGTAACAGTCTGTGTGTGCTAGCAGACTCCAACATGAAAAAAAAAGAATGAGCTCAGTGACTGCTGGTGCAGATGGAATGTTCTGGCAATGTCTCTTTCGAAGTACAGTCAGTCCCTGTTCTTCAAAAAACATTATATTCACTTATCAGGAGTTCACAGTGTCATTTTTTACTTTGTTTAAAATACGTGGTTCACTCAAAGTTGCGCTTGCAGGAGCTTAAGAAATTTTAGCAATAGGGAAAGGTCACTGGCTTTCCCTTTCACATCGATCTCAATCACAGATGGTTAGAATGTGGAACTCGCTACCACAAGGAGTAGTTGAAGCGAATAGCATAGATGCATTTAAGGGGAAACTAGGTAAACAAGGGAGAAAGGAATAGAGGGATATGCTCATAGGGTGAGATGAAAAGGGGTGGGAGGAGGCTCATGTGGAGCATAAACACCAGCATGGACCAGTTGGGCCGAATGGCCTGTTTCTATATATAGCAGATATATCTGCTACATATGGCAGATATGTAGGTGCCACAAAGAACAAAGGTGTCATTCTTTGTGGCACCTACATATCTCCTCAGCATATCCCTTAATCCCTTTTCTCTTCAGAATCACATAAAAATACATCGAATTTACAACACGGTACCATGCCATTTGGCCCAACCACTCCGTGTCTGCATTTACGTCCATGCGAACGAATAGTTGTAATTACATTTACCTGCCCTATTATATCTCATTATTCCCTTTTCCTTCATTCACCTATCCATTCAGATTTTGAATGTTAACGTAGTTTCTGCCTCAACCACTTAGCCTGGGAGTGAATTCCACAGCCTCGCAGCTCTCTATGTGAAGAACCTTCTCTTCTTCTCTGTTCTAAATATCTTACATTTAATCTTGTATCTATGAACCCTCCTTCTAGACCCACCAACTGCTGGAAACAATCTGCTTTGGTCTACCCTGACCCATCCTTTCATAATTTTAACCACTTCTATCATACCGGCCTGTAATCTGCATTGTTCTAGCGACAATCCCCCAATTTTTCAAGTTTTTCTTCATATTTGATTTCGTGATACCCAGACAGCATTCTAGTGAATCTGCATTGTACCCTCTCGAAAGCCCCAATATCCTCCCTACAGTGTGGAGCCCAATAAAGAACACAGTACTGTAACTGAGGTCTTATTAAGGTTTGATGTCGGCTCATAATTATTAGGCTCTCACCTTTTACATTCTATATCTCTTGTGATAAAACCAGAATTTCATTTGTTTAATGGCCTTATCAACCTGCCTTTAATGTCCTGTGAATCTTTACCTCTTCCACAGCACCATCCCTCCTTCCATTCAGAGTATAATTACTGCTGTTAGCTTCTTTTTAAACCAAAATGTATCACCTCACACTTACTGACATTGAATTCCATCTGCCATTTTTTACCTCATTCCCCATCTTGTCAATAACCCATTGCAGCTTCCTTTGGCCTCTGAATTAATTATACTTCCTATTTTGGTATCAGCTGCAAATATTAACTCCACTCCCTCTAGGCCTAGATCCAAATCATTGATGTACACAGTGGGCAGAAGTGATCCCAGAACTGAATCCTGTGGGACACCGGTACCCACTTCTAACCACTCTGAAAAACTGCCCTTAACTCCTCCTCTCTCTTTTTCTCCATACTAACTATTTTATAATCCAGTTTCTTATCCTCCCCCTTAATTCCATACCCCTTAGTCTTCTCCAGTAATCTCCCATGTGGTACCTTGTCAAAGTTTTCCCAAATTCCATGTACACTATACCCACTGAATTTCCCCTATCTACCATGTCTGTTACTTCCTCAAAGAATTCTATGAGGTTTGCCAAGTATGACTGCCCATTTTGAAATCTGTCCTGGCTACTTCTATTTTCTCTTTATCGGGATACATAGTCATTTCACCCTTAATTAAAAACTCTACAATTTTCTTTACCACAGATGTTAAATAAACAGCCTGTAATTATCCAGGTTAGCTCTGCCTACATTTTTCTCGCTAGCAAACATCCACACCCAATAGTGCGCTGAAATATAATTTCTAGGGCCTCGACAATTTCCTTCTTTATCTGCCTCAGGATTCTAGAATGTATCCCGTCGGGCCCTGGCACTTTGTCTTCCTTTAGCCGAACTAACTTATCTAAAATTTTCCTTTTATCCATCATAATTTGACTCATCTCACGCTGAACCACTTCAGGATTCAGCTCCTCTCCGATATCCTTCTCTTTTGGAGGTGTCAGTTGTGGCTCAGTGGTAGCACTCGCAACTTCTGAGTTAGACGGTTGTGGGTTCGAGTCCCACTCCAGAGACTTGAGCACAAAATCTAGGCTAACCCAGTGCAATACTGAGGGGGTGCTGCACTGTCAGAGGTGCTGTCTTTCAAAGGAGATGTTAAACCAAGGACCAGTCTGCCCTCAAAGGTGGATGTAAAAGACCCTGTGGCACTATTTCAAAGATGAGCAGCGAAGCTCTACCTGGTGGCCTGGCCAATATTTATCCCTCAACCAACATCACTAAAAAATTGATTATCTGATAATTATCATATTGCTGTTTGTTGGATCTTGCTGTGCACAAATTGGCTGCAGTGTTTCCTACATTACAACAGTGACTACACTTCAAAAGACCGACGCAAATTACTTTATTAAACACCTCTGCCGTTTTTTGATCGTCATCTACAAATTGACAATTCTCTCATCTCACGGGTTCTGCTCCGCTTTTAATAATTCTCTTTTTACTGATGCACCTGTAAAACACTTCACTGAAATTGTAAAGCATTGTTTTCTTTCGCAGGGATATTAATGATATTGGTACATATACTGACCAGAGAAATACTTACCCCAAATGGGACGTTTATTCTAAACCATTGGGGCAGCCTGTTGTGGTAATATTAACATAATGCGGTAATATTGTGATTTAGTAAGAAAAAGCAGCAGCAAAAATAAACAAGTAAAATAAAAATAAGTGAGTGACCCAGTGCAGTGATGCTAACGGTATTGGCAACAACTGTTATTCTTACTTGCTCCAGAGGTGGTGCTGCAATCTCTCCCCACCTGTTGCAACAAGCACAATGAATGACGTACCATTTCTTGGACTAACCATGGGAGATTCACCAGTGTATGAAATATGGTCTGATATCTATTATGCATCTGTCATATTTCGGGCGTCATGTTTCGGAAGCATCAAAAAAGAGAAAGAAAGCCAATCATTCCCTGCTGTTTTAAGCCGGCCTCTCCCCACAGAGATTTATGGGAAGCGAGCTCTCCGACTGGAGAGCTGCCGTAGTTAGTTAATTGGTTGGCTAGATTAAACTGGTTTCTGAAATAGTAGCAGAGCGGGGCTGACTCATCTGAGTCACAAACAGTAGAAATGCAGGGGCCTGTGAGTGCGACCGGCACTGAGTGCAGCGGGCACGGAGTGAGCAGCTTGAGAGTTTGGTCAGTGTGGGGGTTTGGTGAAGCGGGGGAAGGAGGTGCTGCTTTGCTTTGCTTTTCTTAACTTTTTCTGCAGAGCGGCGGCGGACCTGAGCAGCAGCAGACCGAGAACGGGGATAAAAGCAGCGGACCTGCAACAAGAGAAAACTGCAGCGTGACGTCCACGGGTGAGGCAGGTAAGTGATTGGTAGTGACTGTGGGCTGAGCTTTAAGTTAACATATAGCATATAACTAAATTTTAAAAACTAAACTTAATTTAATTAATCTAGTAAATTAAACAAGGTAAATAATTTGATTAACACTAAATTAATTAATTTAATTAATTAATTAATGGGAGCACAGGAGATGTGTTGCTGCTGCAATATGTGGGAGCTTGTGAACATTTTTGTGCAGGGTGACTACATCTGCGCTAAGTGTCTGCAGCTCGAGGAACTTCGGCTCCGAGTTGAGGAGCTGGAGTCTGAGCTGTGGACATTGCGAGACATCAGGGAGGGAGAAAGCTACCTGGACCTTTTGCTCCAGGAGGCAGCCACACCCCTTAGATTAAATACTTTACAATTGACACGTGGTCAGGGACAGGAGGGTGTGACTGCGAGTGAGGCAGGTACAGGATCCAGGAGGTAGTGTTGCAGGAGCCTCAGTCCCTGCGCTTGTCCAGTAGATTTGAGGTTCTTGCAACCCTTGTGGACGAGTGCGGGGATTGCGGGGAAGACGAGCAAACTGACCACGGCACTGTGGTACAGGAAGCCTTACAAGTGGGGGGAGTAAAAAGGAAGGTGGTTGCAGTAGGCGACAGTATAGTTAGGGGGATAGACACTGCTCTCTGCAGCCAGGAGCGAGAGTCCCGAAGGCTTTGTTGCCTACCCGGTGCTAGGGGTTAAGGACATCTCCTCTGGGCTGGAGAAGAACTTGGAGTGGGAGGGGAAGGATCCAGTTGTCGTGTTCCACGTAGGTACCAATGACATAGGTAGGACTAAGAAAAAGGTTCTGCTGAGAGAGTTTGAGCAGCTAGGGACTAAATTAAAAAACAGAACCACAAATTATTACCTGAGCCACGAGCAAATTGGCACAGGGTAAATCAGATCAGAGAGATGAATGCGTGGCTCAAAGATTGGTGTGGGAGAAGTGGGTTTCAATTCATGGGGCACTGGCACCAGTACTGGGGAAAGAGAGAGCTGTTCCGTTGGGACGGACTACACCTGGACCATGCTGGGACCAGAGTTCTAGCGAATCGAATAACTAGGGAGGTAGACAGGGCTTTAAACTAAATAAGGGGGGGGAGGGGGGAGGGTCCCGGTGGAGAGAAATCTAGAATGCTAAAGAGAAAAGACAAGGAAGCAGTGCAAGAAAATGATTGGGGTAAGGATAACTAGATTGTGTCAAGAAGGGACAGAGCGTACAAACAAAAGAGTGCACTAACAAATAGGGTCCGGGTCAGAAAAATGGTAATAAGACAAATAGGGCCATAGTGCAAAAAAATGTTAAGATGTCTAAAAATGTTAAAAAGACAAATCTAAAGGCACTGTATCTGAATGCATGAATCATTCGTAATAAGGTAGATGAATTAACATCACAAATAGATGTAAACGGATATGATATAATAGCAATTACAGAGACATGGCTGCAGGGTGACCAAGGCTGGGAGCTGAATATCCAAGGATATTCGATATTTAGGAAGGACGACAAAAAGGAAAAGGAGATGGGGTGGCGTTGTTAGTAAAGGATGAAATCAGAGCAATTGTGAGAAAGGATATTGGCTCAGAAAATCAAGATGTAGAATCAGCCTGGGGGGAGTTAAGAAGCACCAAGGGGCAGAAAACACTGGTGGGAGTTGTCTATAGGCCTCCAAACAGTAGTGGTAATGTAGGGGATGGCATCAAACAGGAAATTAGAGATGTATGTGACAAGGGTACTACAGTAATCATGGGTGACTTTAATCTGCATATAGACTGGCCAAACCAAATTAGCAATAATACTGTGGAGGATGAATTCCTGGAGTGTGTATGAGATGGTTTTTTAGACCAGTATGCTGAGGAGCCAACCAGGGAACAGGCTATCCTAGATTGGGTATTGTGCAATGAGAAGGGGTTAATTAATAATCTTGTTGTGCGGGGTCCTTTAGGGAAGAGTGACCATAACATGATAGAATTCTTTCTTAAGATGGAAAGTAAAGTAGTCCAATCCAAAACTAAGGTCCTAAATCTAAACAAAGGAAACTACGAAGATATGAGGAGTGAGTTGGCTATGATAGATTGGGAAACTTCATTAAAAGGCATGACGATGGATAGGCAATGGCTAACATTTAAGGAACCAATGCATGAATTGCAACAATTATACATTCCTTTCTGGCACAAAAACACAAAAGGAAATGCAGCCCAACCATGGCTAACAAAAGAAATTAAGGATAGTATTAGATCCAAAGAGGAGTCATATAAAGTTGCCAGAAAAAGTAGCAAGCCTGAGGATTGGGAGTAGTTTAGAATTCAGCATAAAAGGTCCAAGAGATTGATTAAGAGGGGAAAAATAGAGTTTGAGAGTAAACTTGCAAGGAACATAAAAGTGGACTGTAAAAGCTTCTACAAGTATGTAAAAAGAAAAAGATTAGTGAAGACAAATGAGGTCCCTTACAGTCAGAAACAGGAGAATTTATAATGGGGAACAAGGAAATAGCGGAGCAATTAAACAAATACTTTGGTTCTGTCTTCACGGAAGAGGACACAAATAACTTCCCAGAAATGCTAGGGAACCAAGTGACTAGTGAGAAGGAGGAATTAAAGGAAATTAGTATTAGTAAAAAATTAGTGCTGGAGAAATTAATGGGACTGAAAGCCAATAAATCCCCAAGACCTGATAATCTGCATCCCAGAGTACTGAAAGAGGTAGCCATGGAAATAGTGGATGCATTATTTGTCATCTTCCAAAATTCTATAGATTATGGAACAGTTCCTGCAGATTGGAGGGTGGCAAATGTAACCCCACTATTTAAAAAAGGAGGGAGAGAGAAAATAGGGAATTACAGACCAGTTAGCCTAACATCAATAGTAGGGAAAATGCTAGAGTCTATTATAAAGGATGTGATATCAGGACACTTAGAAAATATCAACGGGATTAGACAAAGTCAACATGGATTTATGAAAGGGGAATCATGTTTGACAAACCTACTGGAGTTTTTTGAGGATGTAACTGGTAGAATAGATAAGGAAGAACCAGTGGATGTGGTTTATTTGGATTTTCAGAAGGCCTTTGATGAAGTCCCACATAAGAGGTTAGTGTGCAAAATTAAAGCACATGGGATTGGGAGTAATATACTGGCATGGATTGAAAATTGGTTAACACACAGGAAACAGAGAGTAGGAATAAATGGGTCTTTTTCAGGTTGGCAGACTGTGACTAGTGGGGTACCGCAGGGATCAGTGCTTGGGCCCCAGCTATTCACAATATATATCAATGATTTGGATGAGGGAACCAAATGTAATATTTCCAAGTTTGCTGACGACACAAAACTAGATGGAATTGTGAGTTGTGAGGAGGATGCAAAGAAGCTTCAAGGCAATTTAGACAAGTTGAGTGAGTGGGCAAATACATGGCAGATGCTGTATAATGTGGATAAATGTGAAGTTATCCACTTCGGAAGGAAAAACAGAATGGCAGAGTATTATTTAAATGGTGATAGATTGGGATATGTTGATGTACAAAGGGACCTGGGTGTCCTTGTACACCAGTCACTGAAAGCAAACATGCAGGTGCAGCAAGCAGTTAGGAAGGCAAATGGTATGTTGGCCCTCATTGCAAGAGGATCTGAGTACAGGAGCAAGGATGTCTTACTGCAGTTATACAGGGCCTTGGTGAGACCACATCTGGAGTATTGTGTGCAGTTTTGGTCTCCTTACCTAAGAAAGGACATACTTGCCATAGAGGGAGTGCAGCGAAGGTTCACCAGACTGATTCCTGGGATGGCAAGACTGTCGTATGAGGAGAGATTGGGTCGACTCGGCCTGTATTCACTAGAGTTCAGAAGAATGAGAGGGGATCTCATTGAAACATATAAAATCCTGACAGGGCTGGACAGACTGGATGCAGGGAAGATGTTTCCCCTGGCTGGGGTGTCCAGAACGAGGGGTCACAGTCTCAGGATACGGGGTAGGACATTTAGGACTGAGATGAGGAGAAATTTCTTCATTCAGAGGGTGGTGAACCTGTGGAATTCTCTACCACAGAAGGCTGTGGAGGCCAAGTCACTGAATATATTTAAGAAGGAGCTAGATAGATTTCTAGACACAAATGGCATCAAGGGGTATGGGGAGAGCGGGAATATGGTATTGAGATATTGAATGGCGGAGCAGACTCGAAGGATCGAATGACCTACTCCTGCTCCTATTTTCTATGTTTCCATGTTTCTAAGCTGCCAGTGCACAGAAACTTCCCTCAACAATTGACCTCAAAATCTCCCTATTTAGACGACTTCCTCACATTGAGTACCGGAACAATTTTTTTTCATTCATTCTCGGAATCTGGGCGTCACTAGCAAGGCCAGCATTTATTGCCAATCCCTAGATGCCCCTTGAGAAGGTGGTGGTGGGCCGCCTTCTTGAATCGCTGCAGTCTGTGTGGTGAAGGTGCTGTTCGGTCGGGAGTTCCAGAATTTTGACCCAGTGGCGATAAATTACAGTGATGTATGTCCAATTCGGGATAGTGTGCAACTTGGAGGGGGAACTTGGTGGTGATGGTGTCCCCATGTGCCCGCTGCCCTTGTCCTTCCTGGGTGGTGGAGGTGACGGGCCTTAAAGGGACAGGACACATTAAACATAGCAGTTGGATGTCACAACTGTGCTCCAGAGTGCGGATACCTGTGAGCAGTGCCACAGGAACAGGCCTATTGTCCAGATAGAATACTGCGCAGGGATTCATCAAACACTGTGTACATTGCACTCCCACATTGTATCCTCTCTGTGCATGTGACTGGAATCTTGATAAATGTCACATCTTGAACCTTGCTCTGTTTATTTTTCATGCTTCTTGACTTTTATCTTTGACAAATTAATCAAAGTCTGGATATGAATTTTGTTAAATTAACTATGAATATCAGTGCATGGAATGGCACACATCTACCAGCTGATATTATTTTTTTGCTTCTGTGCAGTGGAATGGCCCTGAAGGCCTGTAATTGTATGAAAAAGTTATTGGAAATACACTAAGTGGGCAGAAGACAAGCCTACAATATTTGAAAAGATAAATTACATCATGAGTAATGTCAATACACATTTGAACTCCTCATTTGTTTTGCCTAATCAAAACAAACCACATACCAGATGTAAATGATTACATGATGTTTTATGCCTTCGTGAATTTTATTCTCTCTGCTCTAAATAGTAAAATGAAGGAGTATCTTTCCATTAAAAATCTTTTTAAAAAGTACTTGAAAAAATGTGAAGCATTAAAGTCGACTTTAATTTCTTTTGGGCTATGCATGGACCTGTGGGGCCGAATGGCCTGTTTCTGTGCTGTACATTCTATATAATTCTATGTAATGCTACAGGCCAGTTATACTGTTGCTTATGGGTTGGTGCAAATTTTCTTTTTGGATGCGCATCAAAGAAAGAACTTGCATTTACATAGCACCTTTCGTGACCTCAGGGCGTCCAAAAGCGCTTTACAACCAATGAAGTACTTTTTGAAGTGTGGTTACTGTTGTAATGTATGAAACGCAGCAGCCAATTTGCACACAGCAAGGTCCCACAAACAGCAATGTGATAATAACCAGATAATCTGTTTTAGTAAGGTTAGTTAAGGGATAAATGTTGGCCAAGATAACAGGAGAACTCCCCTGCTCTTCGAATCAGTGCCATGGGATCTTTTACCTGCACCTGAGAGGGCAGACGGGGCCTCGGTTTAACGTCTCATCCGAAAGACGACACCTCTGACAGTGCAGCGCTCCCACAGTACTGCACTGGGAGTGTCAGCCTAGATTATGCGCTCAAGTCTCTGGAGCGGGACGTGAACCCATGACCTTGTGACTCAGGCGAGAGTGCTACCCACTCAAAACTCGTGGTGTAACTCGGGAGTCAGGTCGGCAGTCTGACACTGTGTTAGGATGCGGCCGCTGGCCAGGCTGAACGGTCTCCCCCTTTCAATTTTCCATCCAGTTCCGCAAGTGGAGGAACAGCTTATCTTATCTCTGCTGGTCAGCTCTCACCATGGCTCCAACTGTGTCAGCAACCAGCAGCACAATGAAATTGCAGGCGTAAACCATTGGCAGAGGCCTGCCTGGGAGCGAGTGCTCCGATTGCTGTATGGATTTTAAAAAATGGCTCTTGGCACATGGAGACCGAAAAAAATAACTGAAAATTAGGTCAAGAGTAAATAAATATAGAAGAAATCTAAAATTCCCAGTAAGTAGTTATTTTATTGTTCAAGAACCAATTTATGAATGAATCAACTAGCTTATATAAAAAATATGTATTACATTTGTATAGTGCCTTATCGTGTCATTAAAATACTACCTATTGGGGTGCAGTGACTGTTATCTCCCCCCCAGATCTCTGCGCTCCTCAAATTCTGGCATCTTGAGCATCCCCGATTTTCATCGCCCCATCATTGGCGGCCGTGCTTTCAGCTGTCCAGGAACTAAGCTCTGGAATTCCCTCCCCAAACCTCTCCGCTTCACTCTCCTCCTTTAAAACGCTCTTTAAAATCTACCTTTTTAGCCAAACTTTTGGTGACCTGACCTAATATCTCATTACGTGGCTCCTTGTCAGATTTTGTTTGATAACGCTCCTGTGAAGCACCTTGGGACGTTTTACTACGTTAAAGGCGTGATATAAATGCCAAGTTGTTGCTCTTGTCGTTGTTGATATCGGGGCAAACACGGCAACAGTGTCCCACAAACACTTACTCTGTCTTTATGGGTGGAATTGGCTGAGGGAAGAAGCCGAGAGGAATGGGAGGATAAAAAGCACGGTCAGCAGAAGGCCCGAGAGCTGAGAGGAGAGGAGCGGAGAGGAGTGAGAGGAGCGGAGATGAGCGGAGCAGAGAGGAGCGAGAGGAGAGGAGCGGAGAGGAGATGGAGGAGAGGAGAGGAGACGGGAGGAGAGGAGTGGGAGGAGAGGAGTGAGAGGAGAGGAGTGAGAGGAGTGGAGATGAGCGGAGCAGAGAGGAGCGGGAGGAGAGGAGCGGAGAGGAGATGGAGGAGTGAGAGGAGACGGGAGGAGAGGAGCGGGAGGAGAGGAGTGGGAGGAGAGGAGCGGAGACAAGGGGAGTGGAGAGGAGCGAGAGGAGAGGAGCGGAGACAAGGGGAGTGGAGAGGAGCGAGAGGAGAGGAGCGGAGAGGAGATGGAGGAGAGGAGAGGAGACGGGAGGAGAGGAGCGGGAGGAGAGGAGTGGGAGGAGAGGAGCGGAGACAAGGGGAGTGGAGAGGAGCGAGAGGAGAGGAGCGGAGACAAGGGGAGTGGAGAGGAGCGAGAGGAGAGGAGCGGGAGGAGAGGAGCGAGAGGAGAGGAGCGGAGACAAGGGGAGTGGAGAGGAGCGAGAGGAGAGGAGCGGGAGGAGAGGAGCGAGAGGAGAGGAGCGGAGACAAGGGGAGTGGAGAGGAGCGAGAGGAGAGGAGCGGGGGGGAGGAGTGAGAGGAGAGGAGCGAGAGGAGAGGAGACGGGAGGAGAGGAGCGGGGGGAGAGGAGCGGGAGGAGAGGAGCGGAGACAAGGGGAGTGGAGAGGAGCGAGAGGAGAGGAGCGAGAGGAGAGGAGCGGGGGGAGAGGAGCGGGAGGAGAGGAGCGAGAGGAGAGGAGCGGGAGGAGAGGAGCGGGGGGAGAGGAGCGGGAGGAGAGGAGCGGGAGGAGAGGAGCGAGGGGAGAGGAGCGAGAGGAGAGGAGCGGGGGGAGAGGAGCGGGAGGAGAGGAGCGGGAGGAGAGGAGCGGGAGGAGAGGAGCGGGAGGAGAGGAGCGGGAGGAGAGGAGCGGGAGGAGAGGAGCGGGAGGAGAGGAGCGAGAGGAGAGGAGCGGAGACAAGGGGAGTGGAGAGGAGCGAGAGGAGAGGAGCGGGGGGGAGGAGCGAGAGGAGAGGAGCGAGAGGAGAGGAGATAAGCGAGATGAGTGGAGCGGAGAGGAGCGGAGATGAGCGTATCAGAGAGAAGCTAGAGGAGAGGAGCAGAGTTGAGCGGGAGAAGAGGAGTGGAGAGGAGCGGGAGGAGAGGGGCGGGGGGGAGAGGGGCGGGGGGAGAGGAGCGGGAGGAGAGGGGCGGGAGGAGAGGGGCGGGGGGAGAGGGGCGGGGGGAGAGGAGCGGGAGGAGAGGAGCGGGACGAGAGGAGCGGGAGGAGAGGGGCGGGAGGAGAGGAGCGGGAGGAGAGGGGCGGGGGGAGAGGGGCGGGACGAGAGGGGCGGGAGGAGAGGGGCGGGGGGAGAGGAGCGGGGGGAGAGGGGCGGGGGGAGAGGGGCGGGAGGAGAGGGGCGGGGGGAGAGGGGCGGGGGGAGAGGGGCGGGAGGAGAGGGGCGGGAGGAGCGGGGCGGGAGGAGAGGGGCGGGGGGAGAGGAGCGGGGGGAGAGGGGCGGGGGGAGAGGGGCGGGAGGAGCGGAGCGGGAGGAGAGGAGCGGGAGGAGAGGAGCGGGGGGAGAGGAGCAGGGGAGAGGGGCGGGAGGAGAGGAGTGGAGAGGGGCGGGGGGAGAGGAGCGGGGGGAGAGGAGCAGGGGGGAGCGTGGGGGAGCGGGAGGAGAGGAGGAGCGGGAGGAGCGGGGGAGAGGAGAGGAGTGGGGGGAGCGGGAGGAGCGGGGGGAGAGGAGGGAGCGGGGGGAGAGGAGGGAGCGGGGGGAGTGGGGGGAGAGGAGCGGGGGGAGCGGGGGGAGAGGAGCGGGAGGAGCGGGAGGAGCAGGGGGAGCGGGGGGAGAGGAGGGAGAGGAGAGGAGCGGGGGGAGAGGAGAGGAGCGGGGGGAGAGGAGAGGAGCGGGAGGAGCGGGAGGAGCGGGGGGAGAGGAGAGGAGCGGGGGGAGAGGAGAGGAGTGGGGGGAGCGGGAGGAGCGGGGGGAGAGGAGAGGAGCGGGGGGAGAGGAGAGGAGCGGGAGGAGCGGGGGGAGCGGGGGGAGAGGAGAGGAGCGGGAGGAGCGGGGGGAGCGGGGGGAGAGGAGAGGAGCGGGAGGAGCGGGAGGAGCGGGGGGGAGAGGAGAGGAGCGGGAGGAGCGGGAGGAGCGGGGGGAGAGGAGAGGAGCGGGGGGAGAGGAGAGGAGTGGGGGGAGCGGGAGGAGCGGGGGGAGAGGAGAGGAGCGGGGGGAGAGGAGAGGAGCGGGAGGAGCGGGGGGAGCGGGGGGAGAGGAGAGGAGCGGGAGGAGCGGGGGGAGCGGGGGGAGAGGAGTGGGGGGAGAGGAGAGGAGAGGAGCGGGGGGAGCGGGGGGAGAGGAGAGGAGTGGGAGGAGCGGGGGGAACGGGGGGAGAGGAGCGGGGGGAGAGGAGTGGGGGGAGCGGGGGGAGAGGAGAGGAGCGGGGGGAGAGGAGAGGAGTGGGGGGAGCGGGAGGAGTGGGGGGAGCGGGGGGAGGGGAGAGGAGTGGGGGGAGAGGAGTGGGGGGAGCGGGAGGAGAGGAGTGGGGGGGAGAGGAGTTGGGGGAGAGGAGTGGGGGGAGCGGGAGGAGAGGAGAGGAGTGGGAGGAGCGGGGGGAGAGGAGAGGAGCGGGGGGAGAGGAGAGGAGTGGGAGGAGCGGGGGGAGCGGGGGGAGAGGAGAGGAGCGGGGGGAGAGGAGAGGAGTGGGAGGAGCGGGGGGAGCGGGGGGAGAGGAGCGGGGGGAGAGGAGTGGGGGGAGCGGGGGGAGAGGAGAGGAGCAGGAGGAGCGGGGGGAGAGGAGAGGAGTGGGAGGAGCGGGGGGAGCGGGGGGAGCGGGGGGAGAGGAGAGGAGTGGGAGGAGCGGGGGGAGCGGGGGGAGAGGAGCGGGGGGAGAGGAGTGGGGGGAGCGGGGGGAGAGGAGAGGAGCAGGAGGAGCGGGGGGAGAGGAGCGGGGGGAGAGGAGCGGGGGGAGCGGGGGAGAGGAGAGGAGCGGAAGGAGCGGGGGGAGCGGGGGGAGAGGAGAGGAGCGGGGGGAGAGGAGAGGAGTGGGGGGAGCGGGAGGAGCGGGGGGAGAGGAGAGGAGTGGGGGGAGCGGGGGGAGAGGAGAGGAGCGGGGGGAGAGGAGAGGAGCGGGGGGAGAGGAGAGGAGTGGGGGGAGCGGGAGGAGCGGGGGGAGAGGAGAGGAGTGGGGGGAGCGGGAGGAGCAGGGGGAGAGGAGAGGAGCGGGGGGAGAGGAGAGGAGCGGGGGGAGAGGAGAGGAGTGGGGGGAGCGGGAGGAGCGGGGGGAGAGGAGAGGAGTGGGGGGAGCGGGAGGAGCGGGGGGAGAGGAGAGGAGCAGGGGGAGAGGAGAGGAGCGGGGGGAGAGGAGAGGAGTGGGGCGAGCGGGAGGAGCGGGGGGAGAGGAGAGGAGTGGGGGGAGCGGGAGGAGCGGGGGGAGAGGAGAGGAGTGGGGGGAGAGGAGAGGAGCGGGGGGAGCGGGGGGAGAGGAGTGTGGGGAGCGGGGGGAGTGGGGGGAGAGGAGAGGAGTGGGAGGAGCGGGGGGAGTGGGGGGAGCGGGGGGAGAGGAGAGGAGTGGGGGGAGCGGGAGGAGCGGGGGGAGAGGAGAGGAGCGGGGGGAGAGGAGAGGAGCGGGGGGAGAGGAGAGGAGTGGGGCGAGCGGGAGGAGCGGGGGGAGAGGAGAGGAGTGGGGGGAGCGGGAGGAGCGGGGGGAGAGGAGAGGAGTGGGGGGAGAGGAGAGGAGTGGGGGGAGAGGAGAGGAGCGGGGGGAGCGGGGGGAGCGGGGGGAGAGGAGAGGAGTGGGGGGAGCGGGAGGAGCGGGGGGAGAGGAGAGGAGTGGGGGGAGAGGAGAGGAGCGGGGGGAGAGGAGAGGAGCGGGGGGAGCGGGGGGAGCGGGGGGAGAGGAGAGGAGCGGGGGGAGCGGGGGGAGCGGGGGGAGAGGAGAGGAGCGGGGGGAGCGGGGGGAGCGGGGGGAGAGGAGTGTGGGGAGCGGGGGGAGTGGGGGGAGAGGAGAGGAGTGGGAGGAGCGGGGGGAGTGGGGGGAGCGGGGGGAGAGGAGAGGAGTGGGGGGAGCGGGGGGTTTGGTCACACCCGGTTTTTACACCGTTGCCGTCAACTCACAAAGGCAGAAATTGAAAGAGTGACGACACAGGTCAGCAGTTGGTGATTGGTTGGTGAGCGTCATTGTTTCTTTTTCTCTCTAAGTCAGGGCAGGGGTTTAACTGAGAGCTTAAATCAATAACTTAAACTAGATAAATTAATTAGTTAATAAAACCTAAAAATAGCGAGTTATTAAACACTTTAATAAAGTAAATAAATAAATTCTGCATTGACAAGCGATGGCAGGGCTGGTGGTGTGTTGTAACTGCAGCGTGTGGGAGTTTGTGGAGAGCAGCGTGATCCCAGGCAGCCGCATCGGCAGTAAGTGTCTGCAGCTCAAGGAACTTCAGTTCAGATTTGTTGAGCTGGAGTCCGAGGTGCAGAGTTTACGATGCATCGGGGACAGGGAGAGTTACCTGGACACTCTGATCCAGGCACACAACCCCTTAGGTTAGGTAGTAGATTAGATTCGTTCAGTGATCAGGAACAGGAGGGTGTGACTGCGAGTCAGGCAGGTATGGGGACCCTGGTTGTAGTGATGGAGGAGCCTCAGCCCTTGACCTTATCCAACAAGCACGAGGTGGATGAGAACAAGGGCTGCAGGGAGGATGGTCAAACTGACCACGGCACCATGGTACAGGAGACCATTCTAGTGGGGGGAGTAAAAAGGAATGTGGTAGTGGTAGGCGATAGTATAGTCAGGGGGATAGAGACTGTTCTCTGCAGCCGTGACCGAGAGTCCTGAAGGGTTAAGGGTATCTCCTCGCGGCTGGAAAAGAGCTTGGAGAACAAGGGGGAGGATCCAATTGTCATGGTCCACGTAGGAACCAACAAAATAGGTAGAACTAAGAATGGGGTTCTGTTGAGACAGTTTGAGGAGCTAGCGTCTAAATTAATAAGCAGAACCTCAAAGGTAATAATCTCTGGATTACTACCTGAGCCACGTGCAAATTGGCATAGGGACAAACAGATCAGAGAGTTAAATACGTAGCTCAAAGAGTGGTGTGGGAGACAGGGGTTTCAATTCATGGGGCACTGACACCAGTACTGGGGAAAAAGGGAGCTGTTCCCCTGGGACGGGCTCCTGGCAAATCGATTAACTAGGGCAGTCGATCGGGCTTTAAACTAAAAAGCGGGGGGGGCGTCAGGTGAGGGGAAATTTAGAAATCTAATGAGGAAAGTCACGGCAACAGAGCAGTGTGGTGATTTGGGTAAAGATAAGCAAAGTATGGCAGGAAGGGACAGAGAGTTTACCGATAATAATGCATTGGCAAATAATGTCAAAGCTGGAAAAAATGGTAAAAAGTCAAAATTAAAGGCTCTTTATCTGAATGCATGGAGCATTTGTAACAAGATAGATGAATTAGTTGCACAAGTAGAGATAAATGGGTTTGATCTAATAGCCAATACAGAGACATGGTTTGCAAAGTGACCAAGGTTGGGAACAAAATGTTCCAGGGTACATGACGTTTAGAAGAGACAGGCTGAATGGAAAGGGAGGGGGTGTAGCCCTAATAATAAAGGATGACATAAGGACATTGATGAGAAAGGATCTTGACTCGGAAGATCAGAAAACAGAATCAGTATGGGTGGGAGTAAGAAATAATAAGGGGCAGAAAACAGTGGTGGGAGTAGTTTATAGGCCACCTAACAGTACCAATACCATTGGACAGAGTATTAATCATGAAATAATAGGGGCTTGTAACAAAGGTGATGCAGTAAATGTGGGGGACTTTAATCTTCATATAAACTGGGCAAATCAAATTGGCAAAGGTAGTTTGGAGGACGAGTTCATGGAATGCATTCGAGACGGTTTCCTAGACCAATACGTCATGGAACCAACCAGGGAACAGGCTATTTTAGATCTTGTATTATATAATGAGACAGGGTTAATTAGTAATCTCACATTGAGAGATCTTCTGGGGAAGAGCGATCATAATATGATAGAATTTCACATTGAGTTTGAGAGTGACGTTCTTAAGTCAGAAACTTGAGTCTCAAACTTAAATAAGGCCAATTACATGGGTATGAGGGGCGAGTTGGCTAAGGTAGATTGGGAAACCAAATTAAAGGGTATGATGGTTGAAAAGCAATGGCAAAAATTTAAAGAAATATTTCAATATTCTCAACAAATTTCTAGTGAACCTTCGCTACACTGCCTCCAGGGCAATTATATCCTTCCTTATATAAGGAGAGTATCAACACAGCTTACGTGCTCCATGTCCTGGTATGCAGCTTAAACCATCTGATCCGCAAGCTATGCAGTGAGCCAGATTGTCACTTAAAGTTTTTTTTCTTTATTCATTCTCAAAATGTGAGTATCGCATACAAGGCCAGCATTTATTGCCCATTCCTAGTTGCCCTTGACCAATCTTTTGGTCACTTGTCCTAATATCTCCTTATGTGGCTCGGTGTCAAATTTTGTTTGAAAACACTCCTGTGAAGTGCCTTGGGATGTTTTACCACCTTAAAGACGCTATATAAATGTAAGTTGTTGTTGTTGTTGTTGTTGTTGTTGTTGTTGGTGGTGGTGGTGGTGGTGGTGGTGGTGGTGGTGGTGGTGGTGATGGTGAGCCGTCTTCTTGAACCGCTGCAGTCTGTGTGATGAAGGTTCTCCCACAGTGCGGTTAGGTAGGGAGTTCCAGGAGTTTGACCCAGCAACAATGAAGGAACAGCCGATGTATGTCCCAAGTCGGGATGGTGTGTGACTTGGAGGGGAACTGGGAGGTGATGGTGTTCCCATGCGCCTGCTGCCCTTGTCCTTCTAGGTGATGGAGGTCGCGGGTTTGGGAGGTGCCGTTGAAGAACAGTTTCGAAGAGGTGAATCTTGCTTCTTACAGTTACCTTGATTTCTGCTGTAGTGCAGGGCGATTTTTTTTTCTTCTTCTGTGCGCTGAAAATAAAAAATGATAACTCTACTTAGCAGATAGCAGCCGTCACGATACAAAGCTACCAGAAGAAGCATGCAGTGCTATTCAGACCCAACTAAAGATTCCCTGCTGCCACTCTCACCGGTGCACAGATCAATCAATTGGCAGAGACAGTTTTACCATGTTTTCATTAAATACATAAATAAATAAAGGTCTCACAGCACAAGGAACGCTCGGTCACTGTACTCCTTGGGCGTAATCAATCTTTCGTGTTTCACGCAGCGATTTGCCCACCGTGGGTCTGCTATGTATATCCGTAAAGATAAATAGACAGTCAGGTAGGTAGATAGATCGATAGACAGGTAGACAGAAGAGCTAGTAAGTAAAAAGAGAGACAGACAGAGAGGTAGGAGGTAAGTACTTAGATTGATGGAAAGATGGGTAGATATATAGATAGATAGATTAGTAAGTGAATAGATACACAGAAAGAGAGATAAATATGTAAATAAAGAGAGACAGAGCCGGTATATAGACAGATACCTAGATTATGCAGTGAGATAGATGGGCATATAAGCCCAGATTGTGCAAGAAAAATCACGCTTCCTGACTGAGGGGGAGGGTCAGAAGAGGGGGGTGGAACCTGAATCCATTAAATATCTGCCCCTCTTACAATGCCCAACATTGAGGGGGGGTGGGGGAATCAGGCACATCTTTTGTCAGTCCCCATTACATGGTGGCAGCACGTTGGGGGACATTTCTGGGGAAATTCCAGGGCTATCAGGAGAATTCAGCCAGAAGCACCCTGATAGACCCGACAGGACTTATGTCTGCTGTGGGGGGGGGAGGGAGTCATAAGTTCTGATAAGAGCCTGAACTGTGCAGCTGCCTTCAGCTCATTCTGGACCATCTGTTATTTTTTTCTGCTCATTGGGGAAGATTTTCTCTGTTCACATCCTCTGTGATGGTGAAATTGTTAACCTGTCCTTGATACTCATATTGACTATTTCACCACAAATAGCAAACAGATGAAGTCTTCCACGCATTGTCTTCAGAAGCTTAAACAAACAGTGCAGCTCAATTACCTAAGTGAACAAAGGTGGGCTTGATTCATTGAAAGCATTTATTTCTCTTGACTTGACTTTCAAGTAAAAGGTTTTTGGCTGATAAATAAATTTAAGCTAGTTTTTTAAAAAGGCATTTTAGCTAATGAACAAGTAACGTCTAAAAGAATTGTTCCAGAGTTCTCACGTGTGTGTGTGTGTGTGTGTGTGTGAGACGTAAGGAAATTTCACAGTGCAGCGAAGACTTTGCATGAATTAAGTTTATCTTTGGTGATCTTCAGCATGTCGACTCACTCCTGTCTGCTACCTTCCTCAGCCAACTGATCTCCTGCTTACCATTTGATAGCAGTATCACCTCGTACCCAGTGCGACAGCACGCTGTCTGCTTATCTCTGAACTTCAAACCAGGGGGCACCAGATCCAAGCATCTGCAGCTAGCACTTGGCCTGTGGTTTGGTCGTGTACCCACCCATGTTGTTGGATTTCCCAAGCCAACAACATGCAATCAAATGGAGCCAACCGTAACTCAACCTAAATGTCTGCAGCTGCCATTTGGTGCCTGATTTTGAGAGTTGCTCAAAGCTGTGAAGATAACAAACTGCAACTGAGCAGAGGCCTGTCGGCCTCACAATGGCACTTGTAGGAATGTGCAACCCAATCTCCGGTTGAATGCTTGGTTCATTTTGGATACATAGATTTTTAATTTGTGGTAAATTAAATTGATTGATGTTGAGGAAAAAACAAAATTTTAGTCAAAAAAATGCCAAACGCACATGAATTGCTATACTTGCCTGATTTCCAGGTTTTAGAAATTTCAAACTCTTCTGTGTTCTTCAGCTGCCCATGTACAGCTGTGATTTAAAACAACTTGAGGTGCCAAATCCAAAAAGGAATCATCAAAGGTTCAGAATTAGCACCGTTTAAAATGGTTTAGTTTACAGATCCAGATGCATCATTATCCATACAGGGCAACAGGATGCCTCACACAAGGAAGAGCTAAAGGAGGTGAGAGTCATCCATGATTGGAATTTTTAACAAGAAAAGGCCCATGAAGCCCATTCCTTCCTCAGATCATTTACGGTCTCCCCAACGTGGACTCCACCCATTTTATCTCCTGAGGGAAAGTTCCACATAAAACCCTCCTGATCCCCAAAAATCTGCAATATTCATCCAACCCCACATCTGTTTGTTCAACTTTGGTCCAGTGTCCAGCCATCTCTGGTCCCAGCAGCACAGGAACCCATCACATCTCATGAAGTACTCGATCATTTCAGTCTATATCCATCCACATAACCTCCAGTCACGTTGCCAGCCAAATATTGGTTTAGAAACTCAGGGGGGCGATTTTAACCCTACCTGGGCGGGCGGGCCGTTAAAATGCCTCTGGTTACTTACCTGCCAAAAAAAACGCTGCTTCCGATTATCACGAACACTTCTGGACAGGCGGTTAAGCCGCCCACTCAAAGCCCTCAGGGTCCTAATTCACGTATGTTAACGATGTGTGATGACATCATCAGGCCCAAAGGCGATTTTCACTTCGGTCTGAGCGGTGAAAATCAGCGTGAAGAGGATCGGGGGGGGGGGGGGGGGGGATTTTTACTTTCTATTGTGGGGCCGAGACTTACCTGAGTGCCCGGTTTTCCGGAGGCCGGAAGCCGTTTTGGGCAGGAAGTGGACCAGCGGCCTGTTACTGAGGGCCGGTGGTTAAAATCGCCGTGGGCAGGCGGGAAACTTAACTGAAACCAGCGGTTTCCTGTCAGAAACCCGTCGGCAACTGAAACCCCCCCACCTCAGTCTTCATCAAGCTGATGATGAGAAGACAAGGGAAGATCGTCGATGGGTGATTTTATAGCTCTCTCTCTCACTGTGGAATCTAATATCTTCCCCCATCCTGGGAACTAGTTGGAGAGGTCAAATGATTAAGGGAAATAAAGCTCCCCTGGGTATTGCTACTTATTTGCCTCATTGCTGTTTTCAAGGGTGAGCAATCCATATCAGACCAAAGCACAGACTTTGGGTTTTGTGCTCTGTGATTGATCCTTTCTGCCAGTATGCATTTTGTTCAAGTGTCGGTGCACCTGATTTAACTTTAGTAACATCTTAGTTCTTAATCAGAGGACACATCTGCTCACTTCACGGGTGAAAATGTGCACTGCTGGTATTTTAGTGGGCTAATGGGGAGAATAGTCTCGAGGCTTTTTTTTTCACCTTTCTTCTATTTTCAACATGTTGGGTTCTTAGTTGAAGCATTGCTTATACAGTGCACTGAATAACATCAGAATTATATAGTTTTTAAAGACTTTCTTCATTTTACATTGATTGTACCTGTGCACCACCAGTCCAATTGTTCCTGCTCCATTATCGGCTGAGGACACGGACATATTGGGCAACTTGTGTGATGGGACAGGCTGGTTGGTGGGTGGGAGAACAGCAGCAATTTAAGAACACAAAACTGCAATGGGTGGGGAGGGGGATCCAGGGGGCTTCTGTTCCATTGACTTTAATGGCAAAGAAAATTAGGCAGGGCGCTAAACCGGCTGCCGATTCCCCATCGCCTGTTTTGACAAGACTAATTTCACCCCCGGTGTGCTCCGCCATTGCCCATGAGAACAATAGTGACCCAAAATGGACAACAGGAGTACAACTCTGCTGGAATTTACTATGCTCTTTTTAATTACATTTTTTTTTAATTTGCAAATTGATATTGGAGGAAAAGCAATGGCAGTAATCGCCAACATGCCAAGTTGAAGTGCCACATTTGTCAGCGGAGGGGAAGTACTTTTGATGTGAGTACTGCCACCCTGAGTTCATTAATAAAAGCGTACTTACACTCTTACATGTTGGATAATTTTCAGCGTTTGCTGGACAGCAACCATTTTTAGTCTCAGAGGCCAGTGTGCTATCACTGAGCCAAGTTTCAACCTTGATGGTGGCACTCTCATCACTGAGTCAGAAGGTCATGGGATCAATCTCCACTCCAGAGACTTGAGCACATAATCTAGGCTGACGCTCCCAGTGCAGTACTGAGGGAGCGCTGCACTGTCGGAAGTGCCGTCTTTTGGATGACATGTTAAACTGAAGCTCCATCTGCCCTCACAGTTGGACATAAAAGATTCCGTGGCACTTTGGAAGAATAGCAGGAGAATTCTCTCTGTGAGAGAACCAACATCACCAAAACAGATTAACTTGTCTTTCATCTCACTGCTGTTTGTGGGACTTTGTTGGCAAATTGGCTGCAACACAACAGTGAACACACTTCAAAATTCATTGGCAGTAAAGTGCTTTGGATGTCTTGAGGATGTGAAAGGCACTATGTAAACGCCAATTCTTCCTCTACTAATCAGGAGAATTGTTTTGCTAATGTGGGCATAGTGCATGAGCAAATGGCTTTCATTGTCTTTTCAGTCCTGGATGCTGTTTCAAACAAGGTGAAAGGTGAATTACTGTGCTGAAGGAACTGGTGGTGAGATTACATATAGACAACAATAACCTGCATTTCTATAGCGCCTTTAACATATTAAATCGTCCCAAGGCACTTCACAGGAGCATTATCAGACAAAATTCGACACTGAGCCACATAAACATATGTTAGGACAGGTGGCCAAAAGCTTGGTCAAGGAGGCAGGTTTCAAGGAGCAACTTAAAGGAGGAGAGAGAGGTGGAGAGATTTAGGGAGGGAATTCCAGAGGTTAAGACCTAGGCAGCTGAAGGCATGGCTGCCAATGGTGGAGAAATTAAAATCGAGGATGTGCAACAGGCCAGAATTGGAGGAACACAGAGATCTTAGAGAGTTGTAGGGCTGGAGGAGGTTACAGAGATAGGGAGAGGCGAGACAACGGTGGCATTTGAAAACAAGGATGAGAATTTTAAAATCGAGGCATTGCCGGACTGGGAGCCAATGTAGGTCAGCGAGCACAGGGGTGATGGGTGAGCAGGACTTGGTGCGAGTTAGGATACGGGCGGCAGAGTTTTGACTGAGCTCAAGTTGTAAAGGAAGCGTCTTAAAGGAAGAGGGAGAGGTAGAAAGGCGCAGAGGTTTAGGGAGGGAATTCCAGAGCTTAGGGCCCAGACAGCTGAAGGCACGGCCGCCAAGGGTGTTGGACTTGAACTCCTAGAACATCGCCATCTGATGTACAGGCTGAGCAATTACTCTGTATATGTACACAGCACAGCAGCTCTTGCAGGGAATTGGATAAGCAGTGAGTTGGTAAGCTGCACTACCGCAACCAAAATGCTCTTGTTTTGAACATACACGATGACATTGAAAGAACTGGATTGGTAAAAGAAAAGTGTTAGCAATACAGCACTCAGTACTGGTAGGGCTATCACTATGAAGTACTGCACCTCCATTGGCCTCCAGGACCAGGAAGAATGCCAATCCCTGTTCCTTTAATAACACCCACTCACTGATGGACACATGGCCAATAAGCAGAAATAAGATTTCTTCCACCCAGCAGAGCTGAAATGACAGTTCTGCAACAAGCTCCAAGCAACTGACAATATGTCTCCAAACAGGTAGGAAAATAAATGTGTGACTTTCGCCAGTGAAACGTATGAGGGAGAGGGAACAGTTTGTGACTCAAGTAACATTCTCCCAGAGTGACATTCGCCTTTAAGAAATATTGTCATCTTTTTAATATTTTTTCTATCCTTTCAGCTGTAGTTTTTGCAGAATCACATTTCAACGTTTCAGCTTTGTCAACCTATTCAGATAAAGCTGCGAAAAATCACAACAACCTGATAGCTTCATGTGACGGTTTTGTGCCACTTGGCAGTTAGGAATCAGCATTTTTTCATAATGAAAACGCTACAGCGAATTGCTAGAGCTGAAAGGCAGCAAATTATTGAGGAGAGGTTCTCCTGACCCATCCCTCCTCTGTCCAACACTCCCTTCTTCCATTTGACCCAGTCCTGACACATCTTACATCAAACAACTTACATTGCATATAACAAATATGCACATACATCACAAGTGTCAATATTTGTCAAGCTCAAAATGCATGCTACTTCAATGAAGCAGCGGGCGAGCTGTTTCCTGGACCATCCCATCCCCCTGTCCTTGCTCCTGAGCATTAGTGCTGGGTATATATCCCCTCCAGCCTACCATCCGCACTACGCACAGTGCCAGTCTCTGAGCTGGTGGCTGAAATTGTACGGTCGAGTGACGGCTCCTGTGGTGCAGTGCCACCCTCTTCGTCATCTTCTTCTTCCTCCTGAGGGCTGAGTGGAGCGTCTGGAGCTGAAATGGATAAAAGGGACAAGAGTTAGCATTGAGTGGCAAGGGTAAACGGAGACTGATAGTTGGCTTCTGAACGCAGCAGCAATTTGTCATGGATCATGCGTAAGGATGACATTTAAGTGAGAAGGGAAGGATGGTTTATGAACCTTGCAGGACTTCTCCACCAGCCTCGCCAGATGCCACGTTCCTGACAGGCCCCCCTGCCTACGATGTCCATCAGTCGCTCTGCAAGCGGGGACAGCACACGGATGTACTGCAGCCCTCCTTCTGTGGCTGCCTGCTCTCCGCTATTGTGTTCCACTTTGACCTGCAAGAAAGAAGGAAGCGAGCCAGTGTTAGAGTAGCGCAAAGTTTTGAGGACATGCATGTCATGGTAGAATAATGTTGCTGATGTGTGAAAGATGGCAGAGGTATGAGGAGGTGAAGGAAGTAAGAGTGAGGAGAGTAGCAGGTGCAGTAGAAGCAGAAGCGGGTGGAGTGAAGTGTGTTGCAGTGATTGGAGAAGAGTGCTGGTAATCGGGGGAGGGAATGACTGTGAGTGCTGGGGCAACAGGTAATGCAAGTCTAAGCAGAGAGTAATGAGAGATATGAGATTGGAGGCTTACCTTAGCTATCCTCTTGAGGTCATTGAACTCTTTTCGACATTGCAACCAAGTCCTGAGGGTGATACTTCTGGCACTCACATGATCTGCTATCTCTGCCCACTCACGCCAGGCAGCTTTCCTGGATATCTTCCTACCGCCTAATGAATAGAACATCTCCCATCTCTCCTGCAGACCTCCTCCACCAAAACCTCCAACGCAGTGTCCGAAAACCAGGGGTTGGGCGGTGGGAGGGGGGCCTTGCAGCTTCTGCAGTGCCTGCCCTTTTAAGAGGTGCAGGCTGCCTTTAAATGAGAAGGACAACAGACTTGCCTTTACATAGCGCCTTTCATGATCTCAGGACGTCCCAAAGCTCTTTACAACCAATTAAGTACTTTTGAAGTGTAGTTACTGTTGTAATGTAGGGAAACCTGACAACCAATTTGCACACAGCAAAGAACCACAGTGAAATAAATGACCACATAATCCATTTTTAGGTGTTGGTTGAGGGATAAATATAGGTCAGGGCACCAGGGAGAACTCCCCTGCTCTTCTTTGAATTGTGCCACCTGAGATGGTTTACCGTCTCATCCGAAAGGCGGCACCTCCGACAGCGCAGCACTCCCTCGGTACTGCACCAAAGTGTCAACCTAGGTTTTGTGCCCAAGTCCCTCGAGTGGGATTTGAACCCACAAAGCTTGGAGGCGAGAATGCTACCAACCGAGCCACGACTGTCACTTGGGCAGCGACGCCCAAAACTGACGCCCCAGATTAGCCGAGCTGCCAATGAAAAGCAAGGGTAGCACTGGCAGCTCGCCTATTTTATTTGGCGCCTTATCTGCGGCCACGTGGGTGGGAAATCTCCGGACGCGGCGCTTATTCTGCGCACAAAAACGCACTTACAACAATTTCTACCCCAGCGTGTGTTAAATAATATACATTTTACAGTGTTTGACTGCAGGACCTGACTATAATTCCTGATGACTAAAAGGTTTGCCATCTACAAGGTTCATAACAACATGCTTTATTCCACAATACTCTCTGAAAACAAAGATCTGAATTACATATTAAGATATGGCTCAGATATTGGCCTTTTTTAATTGTTTTTCACTGTACCTTCAAGACATTCCTCAGAACCATCAAATGATGTGCTTCTATCCTTAGACGATGGGATTCTCAAATTCTTAAACAGATTGCGCCTTAATGCAGATATAATTATCCTGTCATTTTTAGTCTATTGGGTAGATTTGCCTCTCTTTACACTGTAAAAATTAACCAGCTCAATTTTGCTACTCCATCAAAATACAACTCACATTTTTTCCATTCTTCAAATGAGGCTTAATCATTCTTAGATCAAGGGAAATGGCTGAATGTAGTGTGTGGGTAGTTGTGTAAATTGGGATTGCCCTGTTCAGGAGCTTGCAGGTATGTCCTCATCCCTTTTTCCTGTCTCTTCTGTTTTAACAACTTGCATTTATATAATGCCTGTAACATGGAAAACATCCCAAGGCAATTTATGGTGGGATGGAAAGAGCAAAATATAGGTAAATGAATAAGGAACAAAGCTTGGTGCGAGAGTTAGGACAGGTAGCTGAAAGCTTTGTTGAAAAAGTGGGCGTTGAGAAGGACTTTATAGGTGGAGAGAGGAGCAGAGACGTTTTAGGGAGGGAGTTCCAGAATGAAGGGCTGAGGCGCCTGAATGCTATGTCACCAATAGTTGGGTAAAAGGAGGAGGGATGCGCAAAAGGTTAGAGCTGGAGGAGTAAAGGGTGTGGGAAGGGGCGGGTTGCAGAGCTAGACTAATGCAAGGGTATTGGAGATAAGGACAAGGATTTTAAATTCAATGTATTGGGTAACAGGGAGCCAATCTAGGTCATCATGGAGTAGCAAAATTGAGCTGGTTAATTTTAATCCATGGATGAACAGGATTTAGTGTGGGACAGGATAAGGGTTTTTAACAATATGGAAGGTGGCAGATGGGGGGCCAGCAAGGAGGATATTGAAGAAACTGGAGGTAACAAAATCTGGATAAGGATTTCCACTATCAGATGTTTTTTTATTGTATTTAAAAGTTCTCTGATTGTTCTCAGGAATGTTTCAAAGATGAGGTGAGAAAGACAATAACAGTAAAATCAGGGTAATTCCAGAGCAGGATGCCAATGTTTAAGCATACCTTTCCACTAGAAGGCTTTACTGAGAAGCATGGAACCCAACCACCTTTCTTGTGAGCTTTCAGACCTGGTCATTCATGAATTATAGAATCAGATACTTCAGTCAAAGACAGTGGAATGTATATTATTTAAACACAGATTAAGTTTTAATGCATATGATCCTTTATAATATCTGCCTAGTCTTTTAAAAATGCATTGACATCTGGTAATGTGTATTGTAAGGCACTTTATCAGGATTGTATAAAATAAGTTTTCACAATGTCATAATTGGTAACACGATGAATTAAATGCATTGCCAAAACACACACACACACAAGCACACACACACCCCATGTCAGATTTTGCACAGGGTTTACAATCTGCACTCCTCCAACAATATTGTTCTGCCTTAAGAATTTTCCCCATTGATCCAGCCACTTTCATCTTTGTTGTGCTCTACAGACTTCCTTCTCCCAGCCACCCCCTCACCTTTTGCGTTACTAATTTTGGCACTGACTTTTGATGTATTTATCTGCATCTCTATGCACCTTTACAGTCATTTTGCAAAAAGTATATCACGGTTCTTGGCTCATTTCTAATTTAATCTTCTCATTGTTCTGGGCATTGATTCATTTGATCAATTCTCCACTTGGGTGGCAGTAGTTCCGGGAATGGCCTTGCCTCTGAAACAGGTCAGCATATTTTTCGCAGTTTTCTGTCAAGTAATCCTCTTGAAAAATTCTTAATTTCAATCTTTTGAGGATAAAAAAAAGAAACAAAAACTTGACAGCAATGATGAACCATTTCAAAACAATGAATTACTAAGATAGTCACACTTTAAAATCATAAGCAGAGCAAATTCAGGCACTTAATGCGGAAACCAAAATATAGTCTAAAGGGTAGAAATTAGTATGCATTGTGCCCGTTTTTCTCGGCGTAAAATGTACACAAAGTTAGCAGTGGGATGGCCTCTTCGGTCTTCTTAGCCCTCCAGCTCTTCATTTCCCAGAGGTCAGAGCCCCTTAATAGTAGTTTGAGTTCACAATCTAGGCTGACACTCTGCCGCACAAATGTGGGACTGCTGCATTGTTGGAGGTACGTCCTTTGGCTGAGATGTTAAAATGAGGCCATGTCATCTATTTCAGTGATTCAGGTCGACACTAAAGATTTCAGGGTGCTATTCAAAGAAGAGCAGGGGGTCCTCTGATGTTGTTGGTCAATGATCCTCAATCAGTACCAACAAAAAAACAATTAATCTCATTCCTGATTATGGGATCTTTCTGCGCACATAAAGGCTGTTGTATTTATTTACGTAAAAACAGTCACTGCACTTCAAAAAGTCAATAATTGTATTTGAAGTGCTTTGGGATGTTTCTGAGAGATGTGGTACAGTGTCACATAAAACCAAATATTTCTTTTCTTGCCAGTTACTTTCCAAATCTTCTCAATATCTTAATTTTACTACAGAATATTACCCTGGGGCCCATTTTTCCTGTAACTTTCCAAAAAGGCAGATTTGAATCATAGAAATTTATGGTGCAGAGGAAGGCCATTCAGCCCATTGTGTCTGTGCTATCCAGCCTAATCTCACTTTCCAGCTCTTGGTCTACGGCATTTCAAGTTGTTTCTTTTTCTCATTCTTACTCCACTTGTTGTTATTAAAAAAGGTAAAGGTGAGAGGGGATTCTTTTCAATGTAGATTACTCAACCTGCTACATGGATCACATCCTTTATTCAGAAGAAAGGAAGGGGAAGGGAAGGGAAGGAAGGGGAAGGGAAGGGGAGAAAGGAAGGGGAAGGGGAGAAAGGAAGAAAGGGGAAGGGAAGAAAGGAAGGGGAAGGGGAGAGAGGAAGCAAGGGAAGGGAAGAAAGGAAGGGGAAGGGAAGAAAGGAAGGAGAAGGGGAGGAGAGAGGAAGAAAGGGAAGGGAAGAAAGGAAGGGGAAGGGGAGAAAGAAAGAAAGGGAAGGGAAGAAAGGAAGGAAGGGAAGGAAGGGGAAGGGGAGAAAGGAAGAAAGGGAAGGAAAGGAAAGGGAAGGGGAGAAAGGAAGAAAGGGGAAGGGAAGAAAGGAAGGGGAAGGGGAGAGAGGAAGAAAGGGGAAGGGAAGAAAGGAAGGAGAAGGGGAGGAGAGAGGAAGAAAGGGAAGGGAAGAAAGGAAGGGAAAGGGGAGAAAGGAAGGAAGGGAAGGAAGGGGAAGGGGAGAAAGGAAGAAAGGGAAGGAAAGGAAGGGGAAGGGGAGAAAGGAGGAAAGAAAGGAGAAGGGGAAGGGAAGGGAAAGAAGGGGAAGGGAAAGGAAAAGGGAAGGAAAGGGAAAGGGGAAGGAAGGGAAAGGGGAAGGAAGGGAAAAGGGAGGGGAGGAAAGGAAAGGAAAGAAAGACAGACACAGACAGACAGACAGACAGACCTTGCATTTATATCGCACCTTTCTCGATTTCAGGATATCCTAAAGCGCTTTATAGCCAATGAAGTACTTTTGAAGGGAAGTCACTGTTGTAATGTAGGAAACATAAATCTTTAGTTGAAAGACTCTTCTGTGCACTCCAGAGGCCATCCATTTACATCAGCAGGAAGTAAGGCGGACATACTATATTGATGTCAGTGGGAACTGTTAGACAGAGAAAGATGGTTCCCAACTGGTCTGTAAAAACACTATTTACACTGAAATCAATGCCAGTTAGTGGATCCACAGGTTAGCCTACTCTGTGTGATGTCAATGGAATTTATCTATTTCACTTTTAACTGATTGAAATGGCTATCTTCTCGGTAACTTGGAAGAGTTCATCAGCTGAGGGTATCTATGAGAAATGTAAAGAATCTTACAACACCAGGTTATAGTCCAACAATTTTATTTGAAAATCACAAGCTTTCGGAGATTATCTCCTTCGTCAGGTGAATGTGGGATTCTTTGAACGTTTCGCATTTATAGTCAGAGAACAATACCTGGTGATTACAGATAATCTTTCCAACTGCCCGTTGTCAAGGCGATCAAAGTGTTCAGACAGAGAGGTGTTACCTACAGGACCACCGAATATACAAACGGCCAGAACAAAAGACAGAGAGAGAGAGGGAGAAACATCCTCATGGGTGCGGAACTTGGCTATCAATTTCTGCTCGACGATTTTGCGTTGTCGTGTGTCTCGAAGGCCACCTTGGAGAACGCTTACCCGAAGATCAATGGCTGAATGTCCTTGACTGCTGAAGTGTTCCCCGACTGGGAGGAAACCCTCAACCGGGATCTTGGGTTCATGTCACGCTACACGTAACCCCACCAGTGAAAAAAAGTTATCTGTTTTTAATACAACGGGTCATTCTCTGTCTTTCTCTTCCTTTCGGATGTTTCTCCCTCTCTCTCTCTGTCTTTTGTTCTGGCCGTTTGTATATTCGGTGGTCCTGTAGGTAACACCTCTCTGTCTGAACACTTTGATCGCCTTGACAACGGGCAGTTGGAAAGATTATCTGTAATCACCAGGTATTGTTCTCTGACTATAAATGCGAAACGTTCAAGGAATCCCACATTCACCTGACGAAGGAGATAATCTCCGAAAGCTTGTGATTTTCAAATAAAATTGTTGGACTATAACCTGGTGTTGTAAGATTCTTTACATTTGTCAACCCCAGTCCATCACCGGTATCTCCACATCATATCTATGAGAAGGAAGGGTGCAATCAAAATACCAATGGGGAATACATATTTTGCACTGAACACAATAGCCCTTAATGTTCCTTTAAACGGTTTCAGTGGGCAATTCATTTTTGGACAGTTTTGAGGTGAAGACAAACATAAATGCTGAATAGTGACTGGTTTTCAATTTCTGCACCCTGATATACTCCCATATCTCCTATTTTCTCCATATGCAATTAATCAATACAAGGTTTATCTTAGTTATTCACTCTGGGAACATTAATGAAAATGATCGGATCATGTTATGTTAGAATAGGTTACCTCCAAAACTAATTTGCTGTCTGCACTGAACTCTAATAATCGTCTTCCCCAATCATTAGCCTCTCACTTGCCAGTAGAAGCAGTCACTTGTGAGGAGCTTCAAGCTCTATTTTTGATTTTGAACTGATCCAAACTGGGCCACATCCACAAACACATTTGTGAATTTGACTCTTCACATCTAACCAACGTTACCAAAAAACAACAGCTTAACTGCTCATTGCTGTTTCTGGGATCTTGCTGTGCGCAAAACAATTGCAATGGTTGCCTTCAAAACTACAGTAACTGCTTTTCAAAAGTAAATAATTGTAAGTGAAGCACTTTGATACATTTGCTATAATATCAGAGCTACGATAAGGCTCTAAATAAAATGCAAGTATATCTTTCCAAATCTTTCTAAAATTGCCCCTTTCAGATCGATTCAGGCTTAATTTTAACCCCATCCGGCCAACTGCTTGCTAATTTTCTCTGTTGAACCCTATCTAGAGCATTCTGAATTCATCCCCATCAGATTGATTTGAATGCATTTGGCTTAGGTAAGTGGTTTCATTTTATTTGCACTCTTAAAATTAGGCTTATTGGTTAAATTCATTGAGGAGGATTAAGTGAATCTGCCCCACTTATATTACTATCCAGGTGCAAAAGTTCACTTATGTATGAAATCACATAATTTATATATCATTGTAATGGTGTTAGCAGAAACCATCCTAATGATACCAATGGAAGGTAGAAAAACATGATGCTGATAGCAAACCAGCATGATCAACACTAATCCTCTTACTTTTTCTCTTCAGGCCGTTTCAACAGGATCTTCCTTTAGAACAGCTCAAATAAAGTGGTGAGGAAAAGATTTCGCATGTGCGCGCACAGAAGCACACACACACCCACTCACACCAAGACAGGCACTTACACCAAGGCACACGCCCACACACAGGTACACTCACGCCGACACACACAGGTATATACACGCACCTAGACACACATCCACACACACACACACACACACACACACCCCGAGACATGCCTCACACTCAGTTACACACATACACATATACACACGCACACAGAGCACACCCAGGCACACACGCACACCCAGACTCACACACATACATCATGCTTGTTGGCACTATGATAGTTTCTTTTATTCCTTCTTATTTTGGGTATAAATCTTAACTCATCACCATAAGAACATGTAACGGTAATTCAGCTTTCCAAACTCATTCCTTTCACAGAAATCTTAAAAATTGAATTCTGAGACCAAAATTCAATCTAAATCTAGGAGATAAATTTTAAGTTATTGGCAGCATCTCAGCTGTGGGAAACCTGTAAAAATTTTCCGTGCCATTTCTCGAGCGATTGAAGGCCTTTAATGTGGCTTCCGGGTTTTACGTCTTCAGGCTGCGCAGTGGGCGCACCGTGCACCCAAATGACGTGCTGAGACCTGGACTATTTAAAGGGCCATTGCAACCAGGGGATTCGAGGGATAATTTAAGGAGATGGAGCAGCAGAGGAGGAGGCCAGCACCCCGATACAGTGACTCCTCCTCGCTGGAGTTGCTGTTAGCCGGTGTGAGGAGCAGGAGGGAAACATTGTACCCAGCAGACAGCGCCCTGCCTCTGCCACCAAGAAGGCCTGGCTCGAGATGGCAGAGGAGGTGACCAGCAGGACCACCGTCGCCTGGATGTGGATGCAGTGCAAGAAGTGCTTCAATGACCTAACCAGGTCATGAAAAGTGAGTATGGTGACTGATTCACCTGCATTCTGTGATGCACATTACCCCCCCTCACACTCTGCCCTGCGAAGCCTACTCCATCACATCACTCCTCACACCCACTTAAGGGTCAGTATCAATTTACCTTCACTTTCTGTGCACTTCCTCACCTCTCCATTTGTGCACCCACCACTCCCACTCGCCTAATCCTGATGCAATGTGATCAATTGTCTGATATTCGCCCTCTGATGCATCTCTTTCATTGGCAGCCTCACTCACTCACACATCTCCTTGTAGAAGAGAGCGCAAAATGCAAGGGACAGGAGTCGGACTGGAGGGGGTCCTCCACAAATAGTGATCCTTTCAGAGGCAGAGAAGGAGGCCTTGGACATCAGCCGAACGGTGGAGTGTCTGGCTGTTGGGTATGCCGAGACTGGCACCTTGCAAACATCTGGTGACAGAACTTTAACATACCTCACACACAACATGAATTGATATTATCAATGATTGACCTGTTGCACCTATGCTCATTGCAACATTACTTCTGCGATGACTCTTAATATCACTGTATGTTCTCTTCCAGGGCCTTCAAGGAGTGACGACATGGACGAGGGCGATTCCTCAGAGGAGCTCCATGCCTCTGAGGGCGCAGCGTCACATTATAGTGAGCCGTGCACCAGCACAGATACTCACACCTCGGTGGGTCCAATTCGAGAGGTAGTTGGGTTCTCACCTGATGAGTCGCTACATACAAATGAGCACCGAGCAGACACTGGTGGCAGGGGCAGCGGTGAAGAGTCCGCGTCGGTGGGCGCACTCCTCCCCAAGCTCTGCTCAGCTGGGCACGGATGCTGAACCCCGGGGGCCATCCTTGAAAAGGAGAATGATAGAGGTACAATTGCACCTTTGTGATGTACTGGAAGAGTTGCCACGCTCAGTCTCCACATTAGCGCAGAGGATGGAGGAGTCCACCTCCAGCATTTGTGGACTGGTGGCGCCGGTAAGTGCGGTAATGTCTGCGATGGAGGGAATGGCGGCCTCCATTGCACTTCATGTACGGTCCATTCAGGTCCTGGCAATGGCCGTGCGGACTCGAGGTGAACAACATTCTGCCGCCTTAAACAGGCAGACAGCAACATTAGCGCTGGCCTCACAAGGCATCACGCACGTTCTCCAAACTGTTGTCCAGCAGGGTGGTCGGAGTGATGCAGCCCTGGCCCAGGGGAGGGATGATGGCGAAAGGGGGACATGGAAGTGGGGACTCCACTCAATGCGTTCCCACGTCTCACCGGGTGCCCCCCACCCCACCCCACCCCCCCCCCCAACCAGTACCCGCAATGCTGCCTCCTCTCCAGATGGCCGAGTCTGCCCCTGCACAGGTACAGGTGAAGCAGTCGTTGGCGGGGCCCTCACAGGCTCCAAAACCCAGAGGTCATAGGCCAAAAGCAACTAAGCAGTCAGGGCATGAATCTGAGCAACCTGCCACTACATCTGCTGCAGCCACAGGGGATGCACCACGTAGAAGCTGTAGGAAGAGGAAGTTGAAGGTTTTGTAATCACCAAGGGTATGTACAAGGATGGCTGACGGAATGTCGTTTTTTATTTATATTTGTTTTTTGTTAAATGCACGTTAAATGTTATAATCCTCACCACCATTGCCAGGTTTTGCCCATTCTTGAGTCCCTTTTATGAAAGCGCCCTTTCATGTGCTTCATCATGAACGGCAAGACTTGATGCCACCCATTGGGCGTGTTTACAATGGGTGTATGTGTGGTTGCAGGTCTGTTTTGTGCAACCTCAGGGGAGGGAGAGGTGGGGAAGCTGGTGGTGGTGGTGGTCGTTCCAGGTGGTCTGAGTACTTGACTGTCTTCACTTTGCAGATCTCCCTATGAGAATCTATCAAATATGAGTGACTCCCTGGCATCACGAGCAGCCAGGTGAGCCCCTGCTCTGCCGATGGTTTGCCCATCGTCGTCATCCTCCTCCTCCTCCTCCTCCTCCTCGTCTTCAGTATTGATGGCAGGTGCAGCTGCTTCATGAGCGCATGGAACCCCTTTCACTGGTAACCCTCTCTGTTGAGCGATGTCGTGCAGGGCGTGGACGACTGAGGGATCCTGCTGATGTCACCGGTGGCGCCCTGCGTGGATCCGGAGGCGAAGAAATTGAGGGCAGTGGTGACTTTTAACTGCGACGGGCAATGCGTGCCCACCAGGCCCAGCTGGGAGCAGCTGTGCATGAAGGAGGCCTGCAGATGTCTGCGACCACCTGGCGACTCAATCTGAGCCCTCGTGGGCACTGCTGCTCAGAGAGGTCCAGGAAGCTCAGCCTCTGTCTGTAGACCCTCTCACATGGGTAGTGCCTCCTATGACCTCGGCCCCTCCGTTGGTTCCCTCTCTGCTCTTCTGCAGGTCCTTGTGGCACAATTTTGACTTGTGGAGCTGCAACTCCCAGAACTGCACGCCATGCCTGGCGCAGATGGTGATGTGCCTCCTTCTCAGACGTACTGCCGAATAAATCCATTGTATCCCCCATCCTGATGGTGTCAGTTTGAGGGAATCCAAAATGTAGGTAAATATGTGTGAACACAAGAATTCTGAATGTGAACAAAGAAATCTCAGTCTGCACACAAAGAACTCCCAGCCAAAGGTTTATCTGATAGAACTGAGTGCCCTGCTGCAAAAACTCACCTTTTCTTCACGTGCGTCAATCACTGGTTTAAAGGTCCAAATGGCCGCCGGCTACAACTCGCCTCCGATTCCATGGCGTCTTTCAGAGGCCTCAGGAGACACATTCAGGTAGAGTTAAAATCATTTGTCTGCCTCCATATACTAAAGTTTAATGCCCTTAACTACTCCAACTATCTTAATTGCGTCTTTAAATGTCATCCCGCGGCTTTAATTGCCAACGGGGCTTAAGGGTTCCAGGAGCGCGCAGGCCCATCTGGGTCAAATGCAGAAGTCGGCAGGTTGGAGCCAGGATTCATTCCCACTCCCAAATTCTAAAATTTTCACTGCCCCCGCCCCCAACCCAACTGTTCTTCGGGGTTAAAATTTACCCCTAGGTTTCTCTGACCTGCTGCAGACTATTAATCACGTTTTCCCAGTTGCCTCAGTTTATGTCAGCTGTAATTCTTATGCTATGATAACCTGCTGGGGTTTGTAATGCATTTCTAATTCACTGGAAAAATTAATCAGAATCAGGCCCCGTAGTATTCTCTCAATCGAAGACTCTCAATGTGTCAGCTAAGGCAAATTCCATGTGCTCACAATGTTAGTTATGTATCTTCCACCCACCCACAAAATGTGAGATACAGAGCAGCTTCTTCTCATTTAATGTGGCACAATCACACAGTGCCTTACTGAAACAAGATAATGCACCTGGCACAGAACCTTTAACACACATTTTTTTTAATTCATTCTCGGGATGTGGTACAATTTTAAAGGGGGTGTACGTACAGAAATCTTTGAAGGTGGTAGGACAAGCAGTTAAGGCTGTTGAAAAAGCATATGGGATGTTTGGCCTTATAAATAGAGGCATGGAGTACAAAACAATGAAGTTATGCTAAACCTTTATAAATCACTGGTTAGGCCTCCACTGGAGTATTACGGCCAATTCTGGGCACCACACTTTAGGAAGGATGTCAAGACTTTGGAGAGGGTGCCGAGGAGATTTACTAGCATGGTATCAGGGTTGTGGGACTTCAGTTATGTGGAGAAGCTGGATAAGCTGGGATTGTTCTCCTTAAAGCAGAGAAGGTTAATGGGATATCTAATAGAGGCATTCAAAATCATGAAGGGTTTTGGTACAATAAATAAGGAGAAACCGTTTCCATCGGCAGAAGGGTCGGTAACCAGATGACACAGGTTTACGGTAATTGGCAAAAGCAGCCAGAGGTGAGATGAGGAGACATTTTTTAAGGCAGCAAATTATTATGATCTTTAAGGAACTGATTGAAAAGGTGGTGGAAGCAGATTCAATAGTAACTTTCAAAAGGGGATTGAATAATTACCTGAAGGGGAGAAAATTGCAGGGTTATGAGGAAAGAGCAGGAGAGTGGGACTAATTGGACAGCTCCACCAAGGAGCCGGCACACAATGGGCAGTGTGGCCTCCTTCTGGCTGTAAGATTCTATGATTCTATATGGGCGTCGCTGGCGAGGCTGGCATTTATTGCCCATCCCTAGCTGCTCCTTGAGAAGATGGTGGTGGGCTTTTTCTTGAATCACCGTGTGGTGAAGGTGCTCCCACAATGCTGTTAGGGAGGGATTTCCAGGATTTGTAGCCAGCGATGTTGAAGGAACAGCCAATACATGTCTTAAGTCGGGATGGTGTGCGACTTGGAGGTGATGGTGTTCCCATGCGCTTGCTGCCCTTGTCCTTCTAGGTGATGGAGGTCGCAGGTTTGGGAGTTGCTATCGATATACATACACACATATATATTAAACTGATAGGGAGTTGTTAAGTAATAACAATAAAGCCATTGCTGGTATGCTTGTTTTTTATTCCCACACTCCTTTTCCCTTTCCCTCCTGAAAGGCATTCACTCATTGCTGGGATACAGTTCCAGGGGTGCCCAGCCAATTGCCCATGCCTCGTGTGAGCCCAGACTACGGGCGTTGTCAGACTACTCAACATGCAGGGGGCATTAAAGCCAAGCCCAATCCTGTTCTCATCCCTCATCCCCACACTTCCAGCAGGAATGGCTGCAAAGTGATTAACAGCAGAAATCCTGGCTGATTTTCCCTTCCCCATCAGAAGGCCACTGTGACCAATTGTAGCACCACCACCGCTGCCCAGACTGAGGCCATCTATCGCTGCATTGGTCGAACCTGAGAGCTTCCTGGTGTGTTTGCTGTGGCTCAGTGGTTAGCACTCTTGCCTTTGAGTCAGGAGGTTGTAGGTTCACAGTCCCACTCCAAAGACTTGAGCATAAAATCTAGGCTGGTACTCCAGTGCAGCACTGGGGGCATTCTGCATTGGTGGAGGTCCCATCTTTTGGATGCAATGTTAAACCAAGGCCCCACCTGACCTTTTAGGTGGATGTGAAAGATCCCATGGCACTATTTTGAAGAAAAGTAGGGGCGTTCTCCCTGGTGTCCTGGTCAATATTTATCACTAAAACAGATTATCTGATCATTATCAAATTGTTGTTTGTGGGAGTTTGCTGTGTGCAAATTAGTATCCATACATTACAACAGTGATTACACTTCAAAAGATACTTCATTGGCTGTAAAGCGCTTTGGGATGTCCTGAGGTCGTGAAAAGCACTATATAAATGCAAGTCTTCCTTTTTTTAAGGTACAGCTGCTCACTATCTTAAGCAGCTGCCCCACAGAGCACACGGGACCCCAGCCTGAATGCATATGTGTGCCATACAGTACACATTATAGAGGATAGAATTACCAATCAGTTAAAAGTCCACATACCAAAAGCGATCGTACTGCCTTCTTGTGTGCACTATATTTGCATAGGGCGTTAACCCGTTTAAAATAATGACTGTAAAGTATTGGGTAGACAATGGATAGGTTGGGTGCATATGTGAATTGTGACTGGCCCATGGGTTGCAGTCTCTCTCCGACTCCAGATACGGGATTGCCACTGAATGGCGAATCCATTTGAAGCACGCAGTGGGGCCCTGCTATTTCCATTACTTAAGCCATGTCAGATCGCAATGGAGGGATAAAAAAGCTGAATCAACGATGCGGGCGTTGAGAATCATTCGCAGTCTCATTCTGTCCGGTTCACAAACGTTGGTTTGCGCACGCTTGGAATATGGCCAGGTTCTGGGAGTGAAATATCACCATCGTTTGGGAAGCTGGGAAATCGAGAATAAATAATTTACCGATCCCTCCCCCTATTTAAAAATGAACGCGAGATAAAGGTTCAGGTATGCGACGCTCGAGTCACGCTCCACGGGCCTGGAGTCTTTTCCGTGGGCGCAAACCGGAGGTTAGACCCGAAATCGCGCCCGGTGTTGCACCCACTTTGCTGATGTCAAGTTACACCCCAAGTACCCTCCCAATCTCATTAGAATATGCCCGAAATTAAAATCGACGGAAATCAGTGTAAAATCACAGAGAGATATTAATAGATTAAGTGAATGGGCAAAACCGATAGGGTAGATCGGGACAAACTCTTTCCGCTGGTTGGGGAGTCTAGGACTAGGGGACATAGCCTAAAAATTAAAGCCAGGAGTGAAGTTAGGAAACACTTCTACACGCAAAGGGTGGTAGAAGTTTGGAACGCTCTTCCGCAAACGGCATTTGATGCTAGCTCAATTGTTAATTTTAAATCTGAGATTGACAGATTTTTATTAACCAAAGGTATTAAGGGATATGGGGCAACGGTGGGTATATGGAGTTAGGTCACAGAGCAGCCATGATCTCATTGAATGGCGGAACAGGCTCGAGGGGCTAAATGGCCTACTCCTGCTCCTATGTTCCTAAACAGTCGGAGCTCAAGGAACACGCCGAACCCACACCGTGTGTTTCTCTTCTTTAAGTATGAAAATTTAAGTTGCAACTCATTTCACCATCATTCACGCACATCTGGCACAGCATGTTTCACAACCTGCAATCGGGGAAGCTTTTCCATCTCTAACGTGAGTTATACCATAAAAATGCATTAAAAGAAACAGAAAATACAGTGCAAGTCTCAGTGAGGGTAATTTTTTTTTTAAAACGTTCAAAAAATTGCAATAAAACACCAGGAGAATGACTTTCCTGCTGCACCTGAAAATCTGGTCGCAATGCAAAGAGACCCTCCGAACAAATGCAATAGGTTGTTCCTAATAGTGTCGCTCGATAACTTCCGGCGGCCATGTTGGATAACAAGCGTTAAATGTGAGGTGGCACCACACCAGTTGCACAGAGAAGACGGCAAACTCACAATATCCCACCACCAAATAACATAGATATTGCAAGATTTTTTGAAGCATCTCAGTCAGACTAGAACGAAGATGTCATTCTCAGCATAATGGAACCGTACAATGCCGATTTTGTACCTAAAACTGTGCAACCTCATTTCTCCAAGCCATTGACGGAACTCAGAGACGAGAAGTACATCAGAATGCGATGCAATGAACTTCGCAATGAGTGTCAGAACATTCAGATCTCAGTCACACAAAAAGCAGCAGACACTGTAGTACAGAATACCAGGACTCAGGCAGACTCTAGACTTTGATTTAGGTATCGAGGTGATCACATAACGGCATCCAGAATGAAGACAGCATGCCGCACCCATGTTGATAAACCATCACACAGTTTGATTAAAGCCATATGCTACCCACAAACTGTCAAGCTCACCACCAAAGCTACTGCTTGGGGATGCGACCACGAAAAGCTGCTCGAGAAGATTACACAGACTTTATGTGCCTGTCTCACGAACATTTCAACTTGGACGATTCAGGGATTAGTACTCAACCCTGAGTATCCTCACCTTGCTGCATCCCCAGATGGCATTGTATCATGTGATTGTTGTGGGTCTGGTGTTCTGGAAATAAAATGTCCATTATGTGTGAAGGACACGTCAGCTGAAGAGCACACACATCTTCAGAAGAATGATGATGGATTTGTGAGTTTGGGCCGTAAGGACCAGTACTACTACCAAGTGCAAACCCAGTTGTTAGTTTGTCAAAGAGAGCACTGTGAGTTTGTTGTATGTACAGATGAAAAGTGCACATATTGAGCACATAATGCCAGGTCATGAATTTATTAATAGCATTTTACAGAAAGCTACAGATTTTTTCTACTGGGTCCTGATGTTAGAACTCACGGGAAAATATTATTCATGTGAGCAATCAACAAATAATTCAAAATTGTGATGAATTTAATTGCAATACTCCACAATGTACAGTTAGGTGAGCCAGCTAAGCAGAATAATGATTACAATACAAATTTTGTACAGTAGCACAATATTACTGCACAGGATTGAAAACCCATTCACAGAACACACTCACAGAACACTGTATAAATTACATTGGAACTTGATCATACATTAAATGAATATCAATTAAACATTATCAATTAAACGGAACAACTGATGATGACAAGTCTGTCAAGCAACAACACACAGATGCAATTTTGTCAATCAATGCAACACCATCACTATCCTTGTTATTCATGAACCCCAGGGGAACAGGTTCCTTTATAATCACATATTTTTGCTTACATTGCCTATAACTCTTTCAACATGAATCCTAACATTAGCTATTTTCCTTGAACTTCATTCAAAGACAACTGATTCTTTCCTCTTGTAAATGCAGGCACCTTGATTTATGCACATAACATTCCAACGGCATCAGTTAGATCAAAGCCTCTGTCAGCCAGAATCACATCTCCAGGTGGAATATTGTTTTAAAAATCCACAGTTTTCTGTCAGATGTTTATCGCTAACTCTACCACCCCAAGCATTGGAAACAAAACTTATTACACCCTGTGGAGTAGTCCCTATCAAAAATTTAATTGTATTGTGGTGCTTGTAATTAGACCACGTTTGTGCACAGGCTACTAAATTTGAAGGCCTATCAATAAAAACCTCAAAACTGTCTGTTATAACTGCAACTTTGGTTTTAAAATTCACTTTGAAGACCATTGGCATGGTTTCAATTAATTCTTCTCAGGTAGGCCATCTTATCAAAACAGTAACCTTACATACATGATATTTACAACTGTTGAAAAGATGTGAGACACTGTAGAACTTGAGTCTCCAAAGCGACACTTAAATGCAGTCTAAGTCTCATCGTTGCCATTACCAGTTGTTGAAACTTGGTCAGGGAACTTCTAGAAGTTTCATTAATGAAGGGTTCAAGAAAATTAAACACAGTTATAAGCGAGGTGAAGTTCGGAAGACCTGTATAAAACTTTACTACATTTTCATCGCATTGAAAAAAATCCTCAGATATGGTGCACTTAAATATTTTCTTTCATCCCAGATCCCATACCACTGATCATGCCTCCAGTTAACTCTGTCTTGGATGCCACATCACCTGGACCTGCTTGGTCCAGTTATTCATCCTCCTCTATTGACTGGTCTTCCCCAGAGTCAAAAGTGCTGATGCAGCTTCTAGATCCACCTGTTTCTTCTTTCTTTTCACTCGCCTCTCGTTTCCCTCGCCTTCTCATGCCCGAGCTTTAAGGAAGGCTGGGTAGGTTGACTTATAAAGCTTGGAACTCTCGCCTAAAAATATTAACTGAAAAAAACAATAAAACAGGAAAAAAAATCAGAGAAAGAAAATACTATCATTTCATCAATTCAAATTACAAGGTGATAAAAATTGTTAACTGCAAGCCTTGCACTTGACCGTAGCTAAAATGATACGTGACGACTGAAATGAAGGCAATTTTTAAAATTTTAACACTGTTAAAAATCACAGAAACATAAAGTAAGCCATATATGTATCTCTGATTTTAACCGACCTTTCAAAGATGAATCCGTCCAGCCTTTGTAATTGCAAGGATCCATTACAATATAGTCCAGTCACCAAATACCGGATGGGTCCTAAAAGTAAAATTGAACAATGACCAAATGCGTACATAAAATTTAGCCTTGTGTATGGTGGACCACACATGCTTGTTACCGTACGTAACTGTTCAAGAAGTCGACTGCCCCAATTTAAATTTCCTAGGGTTCCGTAACCATAAACATAAAAACACTAAATCAAAAGCAAAATACTGCAGATGCTGGAAATGTGAACTAAAAACAGAAAATGCTGGAAACACTCAGCAGTTCTGACGAAAGGTCATCGACCTGAAACGTTAACTCTGTTTCTTTCTCCACAGATGCTGCCTGACCTGCTGAGTATTTCCAGCGTTTTCTGTTTTTATTACATAAAAACACTGACGTTTTTGTCTTTGTTAATACAATTATTCAGTATGAATATAACTTAGAAAGATATTTGACAATAAACTAACCTGATGCAAAATGGTCTGAGCAGACTCGAACATACCGAAGGTTAGATACCTTCAAGTCGGACCCAGTGATCCAATTCGCCCTTCTTTTTTGACAATTCCTCAGTTTCAATCCCTTGGTTAGTGATAATAGTACGAAGACATAAGTAGGACTTATCCTTATCTCTGTCCGCTCTATCACTACAGCCTAAAAAGAGACAAAAATCCACCATTTCAATGTCAATTCGACTACTCACATGTACCTTCGCTCAATCAACAAGCTGTACTCCAAAATGACGCATCACATGACTGGTGACGTGTATTAGGAACACCCTATTGGAGGATACTCGGATTTGAGAATTGGGGGTGTGGCCAGTATTGTGGGCGGAGATTCGTTCGGGCGGAGGGTTTGATGGACAGTCGTACGAAAAGCGAGGTGACTTGGGCGTATTGTAGTTATGCCCAAAATTCCACAATCTTTTAAGCCACGTAATTGGTTTTGCGCCCAGATTACGCTGCTCTCTGGGGAGGAAACTTCAGGCCCATTTGTTTAACAGGTATCTGCACAACATCGATCAGATCATAGCTTGATCGGACTGCCGACTCGCTATCGCCCGTTTTACACTATCGCACAAAGTCACGATCTATCCCCTGGAGCGTGGGGGATTGAAACTTAATCCTTCCGCCTCAGGGGTGAGACCGCTACCAATTTAGCTGAGCAAATTGAGCAGAGCAATTGGAGTTGCAAATGTGTGCAAAGCTGGGAAAACATGGCAAACAGACAATCATAGAAGCTGAGAAAATGTGTAATTTACATCAGTCAATATACTTTCCACCCTATGGACATGTTGGACTCTTTACTACAGTGTGCGAACACATCTGGATATGCACCTAATGCTAAACTTTTAATTATGTAGGTAAGTAAACAAGAATCCTTACAATAGTGCCATCTAGTGCCATGTACTCACCAGTAACCTGCTCACTGACGCTTAGTTTGGGTTCCACCAGAATCACCTGGCTCCAGACCTCGCCACGGCCTTGATCCAGAAATGGATGCAAGAGTTGAATGCCAGAGAGTTGGTGATAGCAGCTGCCCTCAACATCGAGGCAACATTCAACTGAGTGTGGCACCAAAGAGCCCTAGCAAAACTGAGGTCAATGGCGGTCAAAGGGAAAACCCTTGATGGCTGGAGTCATGCCTGATGCAAAAAAAAGATGATTGTGGTTTTCAAAGACCAGCCATCACAGCCCCAGGATAGTCCTCGGCCCAACTATTTACAGCTGCTTCCTTCTGCCGTTAGATTAAGAGTGGGGCTGTTCGCCATCAGCTCCGCAGTGTTCAGCTCCATTCACAACTCCTCCCATAATGAAGCAGCCTGTGCCAGCCTACAGCAGAACCTGGATAAAATCCAGGCTTAAGCTGACATGTTGCAAGTAACAACCACGCCACACAAATGCCCGGTAATGATCATCTCGAACAAAAGAAGGCCATCGCCCCTTGACCTTCAATGGCACCACCATCACCGAGTCCCCTATGGTTAACATCTTGAGGGTCCAGAACCTTAACTGGACCAACACCATGGCTACATGAGCAGGCCATAGACTGGGTATTCTGCAGTCCATATGTGAAGATGCTTTCATAATGCTGTGTTTTCTTATTATTCTTTGTATCAGTTTGATACCAATGAGTGGCTTGCTAGGCCACTTCAGAGGACAGTTAAGAGTCAACCACATTGGTGTGGGACTGGAGTCACATATAGGCCAGTAAGGACAGTAGGTTTCCTTCCCTAAAGGACATTAGTGAAGCAGTTGGGTTTTTATGACAATCTGACAGCTTCATGGACACTTTTACTGATACCAGCTTTTTATTTCCAGACTTCGTTTAGCTGAATTCAAATTATCAAACTGCAATGGTGGGATTTCAAGTCATGTTCTTTGGATTATTAGTCCAGGCTCTGGATTACTAGTCCAGCTACTCTGCTGTACCCCATCTTCTCACGGCAACTAAGGATAGGCAATAAATGTGCCCTTGCCCACATTCGGAGAACAAATAAAAAAATCAAAGAGTGTCCTCAAGGTACTACCAAAATGCTGGCTTACTGAATAAATTACTAATAGCAGAAAACAAAATCACCCTGAATATACATTGTTGCGTTAATGCTTCCAATTCCACCTTAGTTTCATAACTTCTTTTGTTAATATAGGCTTTCCAAAATTCAAACACACAAAAATTTAGTAGCCCTTTTCTAAATCAGAGTTTTCACATGTTTTTATTTCTCGCAGCTTCTTTCACTCATAGCAGCAATGCAATCCAATTGGAAGCCAACTACCCGTGGCGATAACAACATCTTACAACCCATAATATCATTGTTAATCCTCTTTAGCGACTACTTTACGGTTTTCTCTAATTGATATTACGAATGTTTATGTGCCTGCCTTGTGAGTGCAAAATAGCCCAAATTGTTTTTGTCAAAAGTAATCCACAAACTTCACCTCATTCTTACTGTTTCTGTCCATTATTTGATGTCTGGCCATAATTTGCTGTCAAAATAATGGTCAGGCTGCTGGTACTTGCCGTTATTTATGCGCAAATGCTACAGCAACTTGAGGCAAGGAGCAGATGCGCAGTTAAACTCAAAAATCCAAACGTTGCTGTTCGAGTTTCGCCGCTCTGCCGTTAGCTTCAGGAATACGGTATCTCACTGTCTGCCTCACCATTGAAGTGCATTGAACGGCGTGAAGTTGCTGCATTTGCGCGATAGATACGATCTAAACTCGCCACAGAAAGTCTTGTCCATTTCAGTCTAAGTACCCTGTTAATGACGTTATATGTGTTAATTACTGCCAATCAACCTCTCTGGAGCTGAAAATTTACTATTACAAGTGTGCAGTCTCATTCCTTCAGGTTTTAATTGTTGTTGGAGATTTTAAAAATGTCAAATTTTAAATTTTAAAACTTTTTCTTACTTTTCCTTTCTGTCTCTTTTTTCTCTCTCTCTTAATCCAATCTTTCTTTCCCTCTTTTTATTTCTCTTTCTGTACCTGATTTGACATTGGATTCACCCACTCTAATTTACACTTCCTTCTCAGTCCTTGCGCTGTTAATTTTACAATCTTTCAGTCTGATTGGTTAAGGAGATACCCAGTTGCTTGCCCTGTTCACTCAGGTCGCAGATGCCCGGTTTCTCTCGCTGCGATGTTATCAGCTCGCACTTTCAGCAACTTGCCACGCAAAAAATTATAAAAACCTAAATGGACAAGGGCAAGTCTAACTAACGGCAGACGCTGTTGGATGCCCTGCCACAGCAAATTATGGCCCATAGTTTTTCTAAACTAGTATTACACAGTACTGCAAGCTGATTATACCACACACTTTACATCAATACAAGCCAAATCTGCTATCAAAAATATTTTTTAATTGGTTGTTATATTATCAGATTCAAAACGAAGATTGCTTGTTCTTGCAATTATTTCTTCAGGCCAGAGAAATGAGGCTATGTTTCTAAGCTTAAAAATAAAGGATTTTATATGTTTTCTGAAGAAAGGCCTTCCTAGAGGGACTTGATCATTGTGACTGTTCTATCGTGTCTGTCACCTGTATTCAGGAGCCAACCCAGCCCGATTGTCTCTCCACTTGCTGTAAGGGTCATGTCTACAGACGTACCTGCCTTGTGTCTGTAAAACAACCAAAATCTATAGAAGTGTAGATGGTTACAACACTACACTACACTACACTACCCAGGCTATTCGGCTCATTGTGTCTGTGCCAGCTCTATGCCAGAGCTATATCTAGAATCAGGATTAACTATCAATCTGGTCTATCTATACATATATCTTTATGACTACGTCTTTTTATCATTTGCTCGGTCATTTGTATCATTTAAGTGACAGCCGTGGGTAGCATTCTCATCTCTGAGTCGGAAGGTCATGGGTTCAAATTCCACTCCAGGGACTTGAGCACAAAATCCGGGCTGACACTCCCAGTGCAGTACTGAGGGAATGCTGTGCTATCAGAGGTGCCGTCTTTCGGATGAGACGTTATACCGAGGCCCTGACTGCCCTCTCAGGTGGATGTAAAAGATCCCACCTCATTATTCAAAGAAGAGTGGGGGAGTTCTCCCCAGTGTCCTGGCCAATATCTATCCCTCAAACAACATATAAAAACAGATTGCCTGGTCATTATCACATTGCTGTTTTTGGGATCTTGCTGTGTCCAAATTGGCTGCCGCCTTTCCTACATTACAACGGTGGCCACCCTTCAAAAATACTTCATTGGCTGTAAAGCACTTTGGGACATCCTGAGATTGTGAAAAGCACATTATATAAATACATGTTCTTTCTTTCTTTACAGCTGTCTAGGTATAAATATGCATGTTCACTAGACCCAGGGAGTAAGAGGCTAAACTTGCTGACTTTGGTATTATTTTTTTATTCCTCAGCTGCAGGTTCTGTGAGAAATTGGGTCATCTCACTGAAGTTATGTCACGTCATCTATAGCTTGTGGAAACCGACGATGTAGATCTTGACCTTGAGATATTAACCCCTGAAATATTTCTCATGCTGCATTCTGTTTGATGGCAGTAACAGTAACACACCTATACCTCCCATTCAACCCATTTTTGTTGCAGTTAGCTTGAGTAGAATGGGCTGAATGTCAGCTTGACGTTGAGTCTTTTGCTTTTGACTCAGAGCGCATAATCTATGCAGACACTTCAGTATAGTACTGTGGGCATACTATGACAAAATATTACATATATGTATGAGAAAAAGTAATTGAACAACTGTAGAATCTAATAAAGTACATAAAGGCAGAGACCTATATTGGAAACTATAGAAAATGCTAAAGCAGCACTCCTGTTTTATTTCCTTCAGTAAGGGCTCTGACGCAAAAAGAACTACAGACTCATTAATTTTGCTTCAATTCCGTGTAGAATAACGGAATTGATTCTCAGGGATGAACTTGAGGACCATTCTACAATAACAATCTAATAAACAGCAGTCAACATGGATACAGATGGTAAAATATCCTTCCTGACCAACCTCATTGACTTTTTTGAGTATGTGACAACCCAAGTGGACCGTGATATGCCCGATGACATGGCTTGACTTCTGGAACGCCTTTGACAAAGTTCCATACAAAAGGCTATTCATTAAACTAAAAGCTGTGGGGATTCAGGGTAAACACTGGGAGTGGGTAGGCAACTGGCTGAAGGGTAGGGAATGAGTACTCGTTAGTGGAGTTATCTCAGAGTTGGGGGGAAGCACTGAGAGGGCGGCCCTCAGAGATGTGGGCAGATGAAATTTAATGCAGACAAATGCAAAATGCTACACAGAGAAAGAAAAAATAGATGACACGTGTACACAAATGGTGTTGAAAGAGCTAAGGATGAAGCTGAAAAAACTTTGGCGCCTTAGTAAACATATCCACCAAATGCAGAACAGCAATCACCAAAACCAATACTATGTTAAGCTACATAGGTAAAACAGTATAGAATATATTCAGAGGAGGAATTTGTCATCAAACTTTATAGTGCTCTAGTCAGACAGCACCTTGAATATTGCATCCAGTTTTGGTTGCCAAGAAACAAGAGAGATTTAAGCCCCGAGGCAGTACAGTGAAGAACAGTGAGGTTAATTCCCAGTGGTCAGAGGCATGAGTTATGAGAATAGACTGGTGAAACTTGGGCTTTTCAGCCTGGAAAGGAGGCAACTGAAAAATTCAGGGTATAGAAAGGCCTTCATAGAGGGATTGGTTGGGTCACCATACTGTTTTATCATCTGTCACATTAACCTGGATTGTTACCTTAATATTACACTGCAGAAGTAGAACTTGGGGACACAGGTTCAAACTAGAGATGGATACTTTTAGGACAGATATCATTAACATGTTTCTGCAATTTCTTGTATTCATCCTAGCGGGTCTCCCCGCAGGATTTGTACATACCATTAGTTTGTTTGCTGATCCATTTATGGTCACATTTGTTTAGTCTGAACTTGTTGGTTTTGGGAATGTATTTATCATGCATGCTCAGCATTATACCTTTAATGGTGTTCCATTTGTCTTCTACTGAAGTATTGTTGAACAACCTCCCCAGTGTATTTGATTTAATTGTTCCCTCATTTCATTGAATTTAGACCTTTTAAAATTATATAGCTGGCTCCTGGTCTTATATATTTCTGACTCCCAGATGTTAACCTATATTTATAGAAAATGTTTGATAAGGTGCCATGTAAGAGATTTGTTGCAAAAATTAAGTCACATGGGAGTAAATTTTCATCTTCACCGCACGGGCAGCAATCTGGCAGAGCAGATCAACCACCTGTTGTACGGGTTCTACAACGAACAAGTAATCTGTCCCAAATTACAGCCCAAAGGGTGAAGACAGAGATTAATCCCATTGTATTAAAGCGAATGCAACTGCGTGGATAGAGAAAAGGCTGGGAAACAGAAAGCAGAGTAGGGCAAATGGATGTCAATCGGATAGAAGGGATGTGGTTTTTGACATTCTCCAGGGCTCTGCATTGGGACCTCTTGTTTTCTATTTATAGAAATGATTTGGACATAGGCGCAAAAGGAATGATATTGAAATTTGCAAACAGTACTAAATTAAGGGACATGGCAAATTATGAGGAAGAATGTAGGAGATTGCAGAGGCATATAGATGGATTAGCGAAGCAAGGAGATAGATGGATGATGTAGTTCAATGGAGAAAAATGTAAATATAGGAACACAGGACGACCACTGCTATCTATCTGGCCCGTCCCAGTGAACTAACACATTTTAGGGAGAAAAACTGTGAAAGGAGGTATACCTTAAATCATAAGATTCTTAAAAGAGTGGAGGAACAGGGAGAAGGTACATAGATCGATCAAAAGCAAGGAAGTTATGTTGAACCTTTATAAAACACTGGTTCGGCCGCAACTGGAGTATTGTGTCCAATTCTGGTTACCGCACTTTAGGAAGGATGTGAAGGCCTTAGAGTGGGTGCAGAAAAGATTTACTAGAATGGTTCAGGTTTGAGGGACATCAGTTACGTGGATAGACTGGAGAAGCTGGGGTTGTTCTCCTTAGAGCAGAGAAGGTTGAGAGGAGATTTGATAGAGGAGTACAAAATCATGACGGGTTTAGATAAAGTAAATAAAGAGAAACTGTTCCCATTGGCGGGAGGGTCAAGAGCCAAAGGACACAGATTTACGGTGATTGGCAAAGGGACCAAAGGTGACATGAGGAAAAACTTTTTTAGGCTGCGAGTAGTTATGATCTGAAATGCACTGCCTGAAAGGGTTCTGGATGCAAAATCAATCATGGCTTTCAAAAAAGAATTGGATAAGTATTTGAAGGGGAAAAATTTGCAGGGCTACAGGGAAAGAGCGGGGGAATGGGACTAATTAGATTGCTCTTTCAAAGAGCCAGCACAGGCTTGATGGGCCAAATGGCCTCCTTCTGTGCTGCAGTAATTCCATGATTCTATGATCTTTAAAGGTGAGAGTGCAGGTAGAATAGGCCATTAAAAAGATAAATGGGATTTTGGGTTTTAGTTAAAAAGTGATGTGGAATTTGTACAAACGTTCAGAAGAATGAGAGGCGATCTTATTGAAACATATAAGATTGTGAAGGGGCTTGATCAGGTGGATGCGGTGAGGATGTTCCCAAGGATGGGTGAAACTAGAACTAGGGGGCATAATCTTAGAATAAGGGGCTGCTCCTTCAAAACTGAGATGAGGAGAAACTTCTTCACTCAGAGGGTAGTAGGTCTGTGGAATTTGCTGCCCCAGGAAGCTGTGGAAGCTACATCATTAAATAAATTTAAAACAGAAATCGACAGTTTCCTAGAAGTAAAGGGAATTAGGGGTTACGGGGAGCGGGCAGGAAATTGGACATGAATTTAGATTTGAGGTTAGGATCAGATCAGCCATGATCTTATTGAATGGCGGAGCAGGCTCGAGGGGCCGATTGGCCTACTCCTGCTCCTATTTCTTATGTTCTTATGTTGTGTAGGTGACAAATGGAGTCATATACGCTGTTCCAGGCACCCTGCTATAGGAAGAATATTAAAGCCATAAACATTGGCACAGTGAAAATTCACTAGCATGGTGTCATTTATGAAGAAAGGCATGAAAAATCATGGTTTTGTCACTGGGACAGAGAAAATTAAGGTGGGATCTAATAGAAGTTTTCAAAATTCCAAAAAGTTTTGAGAGGGTGAATCGTGAAAGATCATTTCCACTAGTTGTGATGTAGCAACAAGAGAGCTTGTACTGAGGGTCATCACCAGAATGACAAAGTTGGAAGAAATTTTTTCAACACAAATTGTCTTTCGAAACAGACATCACACAGGTAATTTTCCAACTTGGTACTGTCAGCAGGGAGCCTTACCCCCTCGCAACGTGTATCAGAAATTTGATCAGAAAATTATGCATCACGTGCACCCAAACTTCCGATATGTGCGATTGGTGGGCGAGGCTCCCCGCAAAGTCAAAAAATTACACCTACAAACATCATTTCACAGGGAATCAGATAAGTATTTTAAAATTCTCATCCACATTTTCAAATCCCTTCATGCCCTCACCCCCTCCCTATTTCTGTAACCTTCTCCAGCCCTACAACTCTCTGAGATCTCTACGCTCCTCCAATTCTGCCCTCTTGTGCATCCCCGATTTTCTTCGCTCCACCATTGGCGGCCGTGCCTGCAGCTGCCTAGGCGTTAAGCTCTGGAATTTCCTCCCTAAACCTCTCTATGTCTCTACCTCTTTCTCCTCCTTTAAGATGCACTTTAAAACCTATCTCTTTGACCAAGCGTCTGTCCTAATATCTCCTTATGTGGCTCGGTGTCAAATTTTGTTTGATAACGCTCTATGATGCGCCTTGGGACATTTTACTATGTTAAAGGGGCTATATAAATACAAGTTGTATTCGAAAAAAAAGATGAAAGGATATGGGTAAATGGTAGGCAAATGGAAGTAGAGTAGACAGCTCAGTTGAAGAGCTAGTACTGGCATGGGTGCAATGGGCCGATTGCCTTCTTCTGCGCTATAATTATGATTCTGTAAGTAGTAACGCTTAATCAAAATGAAACAATAAATCATCTGTCGTAAGCCTAGTTAAAACTGAAGAGAAAAGAACTCTGTTTACAAAGAAAACAATTAAGAAGATTCCGTGCATGTCTGGCCAAAGGCCAACTTCTTTGATATGTACTTTGATTCTTTGGCCAACTAAATTAACAGTTTGGCTAATGTGAAAGAGTAACATCACTCAATAATGTGCCATTGGGTATTAGCATAATAGCAGCTCAAGCCAATCCAAAGAACAAAAATTGATTTAAAAAGATGAATTGTGTTGAAAGACATTCAAATTAGGTCTCGAAAAGAGACGATGTCTATTAAACTATCCCTTTTAGAGTAGATGGTACCGTTTAGTGTCTCCAATTAAACTACACAACTTTGCACTTTATTTCTGAATTAAAGTTTAAACTATCTCAACATATTTTGGTCTTGCTGAAGAAACCTGGCTCTATCTCTTTGCAAGCATGTTAACCTATGGGGTTGCTGCAATGGAGTGGCTCAGATTGCAACCCTCCTTACAACCATCGCCTGTAACTTCAAAAGCCATCAAACAACAACAACTTGCATTTATATAGCACCTTTAACTTAGTAAAATGTGCCAAGGCGATTCACAATTTGACACCGAACCACAAGAGATATTAGGACATGAAAATACATGCACTTCATCAAATGATCTTTATTAATTCTTGTACATTATTCTCCCTATTTTTATATCATGTTCGCATATTAAACCATGTGCAGCTTGAGTAATAAACCAACACGACTGCAAATTAATTTAAGGCTAATTAAATGAGTTCTGTCAGGTTTCTTGCCCCCAGTGCTCACTTCCGCTCCCCATCCCCCACCTCCCTCCGACCTCTCACTCCACCTCGCACGCTGGTTGTGAACTGATAAAACTTATCCAATTAACCCAAGCAGGTTCATATTACAAACAGCACTTTGACAAATTTGTGGGGAAAAAAATCAAGATAAAAGAGAAATATGAACAAGAATCATGTTTCAAGCACCTTACATCCCTACAACAACAATTTGCATTTATATATCACCTTTAATGTAGGACAAATATCCCAAAGTTCACAGAGTATGCATTAGACTATGGGAACTCTGTAACTCGCCCATTGGTGCCCTCCACAATATCTTCAAGTCTGTCAATGCCCAATGATCACCAGGATCAAATTGATGAGACATCTGTCCTTGTTACAGCTGTCTCTTGTTGCACCTTATTGCTGCATCAGCAAATATGCACAGAAAAAAAAAACAGTTTACAGCATCGATCGGATTTGAGTCCTGTATTTGTAATAAATAAAAAGAGAACACATACCATCCAAGTCTTTATCCTGCTGTAGATTCCTTATCATGACATGAAAAATGACAGGAGACCTGGTGAGAGGGTGAGTTAGAACACAATGTTTTTACACCTGGGACCATGGGTTGAATCCAGCCCGATCTGATTAAATGACATTCTGTCTTCCTTGGAAGCAATAACTGTCCTAAGTGAAATGCATCTGGGCAGTCTCACCACAGCTGCAAGTAGGCATGAGTCCACCACGCATATTGGTGCAAGATGCAACATCAATTATCGCTAAATTGCTAGTCTCACTCAAGCTGAATGAAAATTCAGAAATTTAGAGAAGATGTTTCCACTTGTGGGGGAGACCAAAACTAGGGGCCATCAATATAAGGTAGTCACCAATAAATCCAATAGGGAATTCAGGAGAAACTTCTTTACCCAGAGAATGTGGAACGTGTGACCACAAGGAGTAGTTGAGGTGAATAGCATAGATGCATTTAAGGGGAACATATGAGGCAGAAAGGAATAGAAGGATATGCTGAAAGGGTTAGATGAAGAGAGATGGGAGGACGCTCGTGTGGAGCATAAACACCGGCAAAGACCAATTGGGCCGAATGGCCTGTTTCTATGCTGTAGATTCTATGTAATATGTATATGTGAAATGTCATACTGATGTGGTGCGGGACACTTTTTGAGGATGGAGTTGAGGTACTTTTTTGGGGTAGAGTCGAAGGATCTTTAACACTCTTAACCTGGGAGTGCTTGACACTGACACTGATTTTCAACTTTGCCAAGGGGAGGAAATCTAAGTAGGTAGTGCATTGGCCGCCTGTTACAACACCCTGCCCAATGGAAAGGAAACTCAGGCGGGACGTATAACAAGCGCCCGATCCGCGACCACCAGTTTTCCTTGCCAGCTGAAATTGAAAATTCCCCCCTCCGTGTATAAGGCAGTAATGGCATCCCTCGCTTTGGTGAACGCAAATCCACCCAAATTATAAATAGACGATCATTTGCTTTTGATACAATAAAAAAGAGAGTGATCATAACACTTTGCCAGGAGGACTTGATCTACACTTGGGGAATGTTGATCGCAATCAAGCCTTATGTACATAACATGACACTGTTGGTATATGGTGAAATGCCTGAATTAATTGCATGTAGTTTAACTGTGAAATCTGCTGAAGTTTGTCTGTGCTGTGTCAGGTTAGATAGTACAGTGATATGCAGTCTGCAGAGAAATGTGCAGAACATGAAACTTGGAAGCAATGCTTACTGGCAGTTGGGTTTACCTGTTTTTCTCCCATCCCAAAGCAGCGGCATCACGAGGCATTCCTAGGCTTGGGAAATCTCTCCCGGGATATGTCAGCTTAATTTCCAAGGCCAGCTCACAGTTGTGTTCTTTCCCCAGAGTTTTTCCTGCCCGTCTCTCCCAAAGGTGCTGTAGTGCTGCTGTAATGTTCCGTGAGTGCCCCAGCTGCCCTCTGCTACCTGGCTCAAGTGACAATTCTTCATGGTGCTGTCTCTCTGTGTGCCTTCACAAGGGAGCTGGACCAGTTCTTGACTGGGGCAGACATCACATCATATAGAAGGTAAGTGGCTTTACAGATAATACATGGTCCATATGATCTCCTGGACTGGTTACGATTGCCTGGTTGGGGAGGGGGGGGGGATCAGAGATGAATTTTCCAGAGTATTTTTTTTCCCTTATTGGCCCTGGGTTTTTCTCTTTTTATTGCCTCTCCCAGAAGATTACATGCCTGTTGGGTGTGGGAACTATCTCGTCATGGTGCTCCAGCCATTGTGACTGTGGGGCAGGCTGGGTGGACCATCTAGTCAATTTCATATGTTTGTATATTAGAGCCTAGACAGTAAATGTCGGTAGGCTATCTCACCATAGGGTGTGTCATAGCTGAGCTCGCTCCAGTCCTCACTCAACATCTATGCATGTACACTTTCCGGCAACGATCATTAAATAGTGATGGGGAGTGGGAATCCTAGTTAGTAATATTTTTCCCCTCCCTAGCTTAGTGACGCCAAGGCAAGTTGTACCACCCCTACTGCAACCTCAGCTGAGATCATCAGACCAGGAAAAGTCACTGGAACGTTTCTAGTCTGTACAGCCCAGTTGTTCAGTGTTTTGTTGCTATCAATAAAATAATCAATCAAGAACCGTGGCTCACTCATTGTTGGTGTATTTTTAAGCCAGGGATATCTAAATCATTACCCAAACTCACTGGGCTAGGTCTTGACTTTGTGCGACTGTGTAAAGCGGGCGATAGTGAACCGGCAACCCGTTTTCCATCTTTCACAATTTTAATTTCCAAAAAATCGTTAGAGATGTAAAACGGACTGCCGACTCACTATCACCCATTTTACATTACCGCACAATGTCAAGATCTACCCCACTGAGGCTTAATCTCACATTTTAAGGCAGCAAAAATATGTGAAAATGTGGATATTTAGAGGACACATGATGGAGAGGTATGAGATAACTGTTATAAATGGATAGCCAGGTGGTGAAGGATAGAATATTAGAGCCTGGTCTTTAGTTGCTTCCAAGCCTTTATTCACAGAGATTGCCCTTACACACACACCCTAACTAAGCTCTCCTATAAAAAGGATACAAGAGAGTCCCCAATTGTTACCCACCCCCTGAATACAATTAACACTAATTGATATAAATCATACAATTAACAATAACATTCATATTTCACTAGGGGCTGATCGTTAACTCACAAGTGATGAAGTCCTAAGCAAGTTATAGTTAATGGTATGAATAAGGCATAATTCATATCTCAAAGACCCTCATCATTTATTCTACTTCAACTGCAATTAGATAAGGTTGGATGTCAATGTTAACTTTTTAAATGCAAATTGTGTTTATGCAGTGACTTCAGATTGGTTCCAGTGATGTTATTCTGAACAGTTTGTTTCTTTCCTCAAAGTGTCATTTCTAGATGAGATCATAACCATGAAATAAGAAAAAAATATTTTATGGAGATAAGAAGGAAATAATTTGTATTTGTATCATGTCTTGTTGCACCACTGAGCACATCAAATACAATGAATTATTTTGAAATTTGGTAACTTGTTGTTATGTAGGCAAGCACGACAGTCATTTTGCAGACAGCAAGATCCCACTAAAATTGGTGAAATTAATGACTAATTAAACTGTTAATGTTGACCAGCACAGTGGGAGAACTCCCTGCTCTTCTTCAAACAGTGCCGTGGGATCTTTAAAATCAATCTGAACCATTGGACAAGCAGACAAGGCTTCTGTTTGTTAGGAAACCAGTGATTCGTGGACCTGAACGGTGGACAGTCAAAGAAACTCCCACTACTCTGTACTTTAATTTAATCAAAAATCACGTTTTAATGATTCAATAGTTCATCATGCAATACATACAACCTTAAAAACCAAGGCTTTTGCATCAAGGTGGTGGAGTGATCAATCTCCATTGCACTTGAGGTTCTTCTTCTTGGATGTCCTTCTTCTAGACGAGCTTCTTCAGGCTCCGTCGACTGTAGCGCTGGATCCGTCGCGATGTTGTCTTCTTATGTTGTTCTTGCTGGTTGGAGCGTGAGTAAAAGTTAGGAAAGTCCCACTTTGGTCAGTCACCTACTGTTGCTAGGCCTCAGTAGTTTTTTTTAATTGACTGCTCTATTTCCTGGGATTATATCAGACCAGGTGCAACCCTTGTCTTCCTCATTTTTGCCTAGACATGTTTATCAACAGTTTCCAAACGCTTCAGCAGTTTTCAACGGCATTGTTCTATCATGAGGTGTCTGACTCATTTTGTGTTTATCAGTTGTTTGGATTCCATTTCTGTTTTGAGCTTGTCCAGCGATTTCTGCACATACTGTTTTTCATTTAAGTTCACAATTAGGGTTTTAACCCCTTCATGTTTAAAGTCTCATTCAAAAGACGGCACCTCCGACAATGCAGTACTACATTGGAATGTCAGCTTAGATATTGGGCCAGATTTAGCTGTGAGCGGCGAACAAAGGGCGCCAGATGTACGTTAGACTTGCACTTGCCCATGGACTTTCTAAGGGGTTTTGCTCGACAAGTTGCTGTCAGCGAATGATCCAAAAAGCACGCCCTGTACAAGGCATCTGGGACCTGTGTGAACAGGGCAAGCAATTGTGTATCTCCTTAACCAATCAGATTGAAGAATCGTTAATGAGCAGCGCAGAGTCTGAACCAGGAAGTGTAAGTTAGAATAGTGAATTCAATGCCGGAACAGCAAGCGAAATAGAGAGAAAGAAAGATTAGATTAAGAGAGAGAAATAAAACAGACAGAAAGAAAAAGTAAAAAAAAGGTATTTAAATTTTTAAAAAATCTCCAACATTTAAAAGCTGAAGGAATGAGATTCCACACTTGTAAAAGTTAATTTTCAATGCCAGAGAGGTTGTTTGGCTGTAATTAAGTCTTATCACGGCGTTAAAAGGGTACTTAAACTGAAATGGACAAGCCCTAACTTTTTGTGGTGAGTTTAGTCCGTAAATATGATGACAGTACAGGAATATCCCGCCGCTCAGTACATTTGAATGGGGAGCCAGATGGCGAGATGCTGTTTTTAAGCAGCTAACGGTGGGGCACGCATCACGGACAGCAATTTCCAGATTTTCGAGTTTAACTGTGCGTCGCCACTCGCCGGAAGTTACTGTCCGATTTGTGCATAAAACTGAGCCAATATGGTCCAGCCTAAACAGAGTGCAAGCCTGACGGAACTGAGTTCCAGCCCATTCTCCACCCTCCCCAAGGTGGAAATTGAACTAACACCCTCTCCCAATCCAGGAATTTCAGGGCCAGTGTATAAAAAGGGAACCTATACATATTTGTTGGGAGGGTATATTTTTCATGTTCTAATGTTACATGTAACTATTACTATTTACTCATTACTCCATTGTGATTTTACACTTTAAATGTCATACATTCATTGTGAATCCATTGCGTTCCTTATATTGCGAGGCCAATTTTTGTCTATTAATGTAAATCAAGTCGAAATGTTTAAGAATTCGGCCAGAGTGCTAATAGCACTCCAAATTCCTGGGTCAGGCTCTTTGCATGATCATTCAAATATCCAGGTACAGACTTATGGTGGGAACACATTAGTAGTGTAAATGAAATTTGAAGGGATGAGGACAACTAAATGGAAGCATCACAATAGATTGGCATTTAAGACATGGCTGGAGTTATACTGTACCTTGTGTAAACTCCAAGTAATGTGATGCTAATGACCAGATGTGGTCTCACTTCTCTCATGTTAGTTTATTTGGAGGTTAGATTGCCCATCTAACTCTTGAGTTATACTGCTACTTTTGCATCACTGGGTGCCAAAAATCACTTTATATAAATGCAAAAATGAGTGAATAACAGCATCCTTAATGGTCTACAAGCTTGAAAGCAATGATGGATTGTATAATACTTTTGTAATGTTCCTTTGGCCATTCGATGTTATATATGAATTGCATAGCTGTAGAGTATTTTAACTGGATCTAATTGAATGGCAGAACAGGCTCGAGGAATTGAATGGCCTTTTCCTGTTCATATGTTCCTAGGACTGAAGCGGGCCAGGATAATTGGAAATTAAAGAGTCAGAATGATACTGGGATGAAAAGGGTTAAATTATGAGGACAGGTTGCATAGATTAAGCTTGTATTCCCTTGAATATAGAAGATTAATAGGCAATCTAACTGAAGTGTTTAAGGTGATTAAAGGATTTGATAGGGTGGATAGAGAGAAACTATTTCCTCTGGGGTGGGGGGGGAGTCCAAAACAAGAGGGAATAACCTTAAAATTAGAGGCAGGCCATTCAGGGGTGATGTCAGAAAGCACTTCTTCACACAAAGGGGAGTGGAAATCTGGAACTCCACCCCCCAAAAAGCTGTTGAGACTGGGGTTGATTGAAAATTTCAAAACTAAGATTGATAGATTTTTGTTAGGCAAGGATATTAAGGGATATGGAACCAAGGCGGGTAGATGGAGTTAGGATATAGATCAGCCATGATGTAACTGAATGGAGGAACAGGCTCGAGAGGCAGAATGGCCTACTCCTGTTCCTATGTTCCTAAATCTGCTGCTGATTCTCACCTAATCTGTGTTTGAGCATTGATACCATGCAGCTCATATCATTAATACCTTGAAGCATAGCTTCCCCTTATGACATGAATGGTAACTGCCTTGATACATTGCCAATAGACACCAAGGGGAATACAATTGAGGAATTTCAATTAAAACCTAAGGGATTGTATAATTGTCTATAAATATGTCATTTTACCTGGGTCGTTTCTCTTTCTCTGTACTTGATAGTAAATAAAGTTGTATAATAACAGTAAACACTTTTTTTAAATGCTAGTTGCTCATGGACTAAAAAAAATAAAAATGATGTCTACTTTCCTGTAATTGTGTATCAGTTTTTTGTCTTTCTCATTTTTTCTGTCTTTCTCTCCAGATCTGTCTGCTTATTGCCCCCTCTTTCTCTCTGACTGGATCTCACACACTTTCTCTGTCATCCCTCGTTTTGTTTGTCCCCGACCCCAGTTCTCAATTTTTCTATTTCCATCTTTGTATAAGTCTGTTCTATCTCCTATCCTCTTTATGTTGACTGCTGTCTCTGTATGCCTCTCACGCATGCTCCTTTATTGATTTACTGAATTCGTATTATTCTACCATTTTTAAGGAGGTGGCCTCAAAGGCTGGGCATTGAGCGACTATCTGTTTGCTGCTGCAACGTGCACAGCTGAGAGAGTGACCAGGGCCTGAGAGGGGGCAGGAGACTTAGACTGGTAGAGAGCAGAAGGCTAGAGCCCAGTCTGAGGGCGATCTGAGGAGGGTGGGGCCTGGCCTCGGATGCACCTGAGTCCCGGACCAGACGGTCTTCCTCTTGGAGCTACAGCCTTGACTGGCACTGTGGCATCAGGGATCCACTGCAACGTACTCTGCCCCGCAGGAAATTGGGGACAAGGACGTGGGCGAGTGCGGTGTGCAGCGATCTGCAGTGGGGAGGCTGCAGGGCACGATGGCTGACAGGTAGATGGAGTGCGACCTGAGCTGGCAGGGAGTAGTTTGCAGCACTCGACCTGGAGCTGGAGTAAGGAGTGCAGCCGACGCCCAAGGCCCAAAGCTGGAGGGGAAGCAATCTGTAGGGAGAAGGGAGCTGTTTCTAATCGTCGCCTCTTTGTGTTGAGAGAGTTAGAGGAATGTTGCCAGAATCTGAACAGGAGCTGGGGATGCTGCAGGATGCTGCTGCAGGATACTGCTGCAGAATGGGAGCAGCAATTTTAAGTTCACTTGGCATCCGGGCTGGTAGATCAACTGATTTCCTGACTTCTGATCCTGCCGCCTCTACGAAGTAAAATGGAGAAGCAGCAGAATCAGCATTTGGAAATCAGTTAACCTGCCAGTCCTTAAGTCCACCCTTGTGCACCAGCTTAAACTTTATGTTGTCCCTGACTTAACAATGCATGCAGGCACTGAGGCCAGGAGGATGACAGGCCTGATGCAGAGGCCAAGAGAGCAGCAGTTCTGGCTGAGGTCAGAGCTCAAGCACAGAGTTGGTGGGTGGCAGGGGGCAAGCTGACAAGACTGGTAGGTGAGGTGTTTTATAGCACTCAGCTCTTTTCTTCTATGTTACCCGGGCTGAAAGGTTTAAATTATGAGGACAGGTTGAATGGTCTCGGCTTGTATTCCCTTGGGTATAGAAGATCTAATTGAGGTGTTTAAGATGATTAAAGGATTTGATAGGGGAGATAGAGAGAAACTATTTCCTCTGGTGGGGGAAGTCCAGAACGAGGGGGAATAACCTTAAAATTAGAGCTAGACTGTTCAGGGGTGATGTCAGGAAGCACTTCTTCACACAAAGGGGAGTGGAAATCTGGAACTCTCTCCCCCAAAAAGCTGTTGAGGCTGGGGGTCAATTGAAAATTTCAAAACTGAGATTGATAGGTTTTTGTTAGGCAAGGGTATTAAGGGTTACGGAACCAAGGCAGGTAAATGGAGTTAAGATACAGATCAGCTAAGATCCAGTTGAATGATGGAACAGGCTCGAGGGGCTGAATGGCCTCGTCCTGTTCCTATGTTTCTTGGGCTGACAAGAGAATAAAGTCGAAGTTGACCAGTAACTGCCAAGTCATCTCAGAATTATTTTTTGATGGTTGGTTGCTTCTTTTTAACTTTGATTGATTGACAATTAACCAGTCAGAAAGAAGAAAGTGAGCCTTCATTGAACCAATGGCAATACGCATGACACTTGGAAAGGGCGGGAATGCTAAAATAAATGCTAAATAGATTGATTGTGATAAGGTATTTATTCCTGTACAGGGTGACAAGAGAGACTGTTTCTAAAATATAAACATCTGGTCCAGCAGTTTCTTTCAACTCAACCTTGCAACCTATTGCTTTCTTTTAAAAGAGGTACTGTATTTTTAGGCCTACAGAGGTTTTAGTAGCCTAACAATGTTTCAATGTCAGAAAATTGAATGCTTTCATGCTTTGGGCTCCCATTGTCAGCAACAAACACTTCAAGAATGCATGCAGCACAGGCAGCATTTGAAAATAAATTCCTGTCAAAGTAATCATTGAGAAATCTAGATGAAGGGCTAAGTTCTCACAGTGCAAGGCATCATCAAGGTTGGAAAAATACCCAGGAAAGATAGATCAAGAAATAGTGATTAGGTCATTATTAAGCATGGGTTTTAATAGCTTGTACTTTTTAGGAGGAAGGGAAGACTGAGAAAGTAAGGCTTAACAGTTTCCAGGGCTTAGGAAAGAATGAATAGGAGATGGTGCCCTGAGATGCAGGAAGAAGGAAGAGACATATTTGGAGCTTGAGAAGAAAGGAAAGTTCAGAGGAGCTCTGATTATAGTAATATGGATAAAAGTGCCCAAGTGTTGTGTGTAAGGATTGCCATTGGTTCAATGAAGTCTCATTTTCTTCTTTTTGACTGGTTAATTGTCAACCAATTAAATTTGAATAGAAATTTGGAATTCTGTGCCCCAAAAGGCCGTGGATGCTGGGCCAATTGCAGCTTTCAAGACTGAGATTGATAGATTTGTGTTAGGTAAGGATACCAAGGGACAAACTCCGTTCCCTAGCCACCGACTCCATCCCCCTCCCTGGCCACAGTCTGAGGCTGAACCAGACCGTTTGCAACCTCAGCATCCTATTTGACCCTGAGCTGAACTTCTGACTGCATCTCCTCTCCATCACCCAGACTGCCTACATCCACCTCTGTAATAGCGCTCATCTCCACCCCTGCCTCAGCCCATCTGCTGCTGAAATCCTCATCCTTGCTTTTGTTACATCCAGACTAGACTATTCCAATGCTCTCCTGGCTGGCCTCCCACTTTCCATCCTCCATAAACTTGAACTCATGCAAAACTTTGCTGCCTGTATCCTAAATCGCACCAAATCCCATTCACCCGTCAACCCTGTGCCCGCTGACTTACATCGAATTTAAAATTCTCATCCTTGTGTTCAAATGCCTCCATGGCCTCGCTCCTCCCTATCTCTGTAACCTCCCCCAGCCCTACATCCCTCCGAGATCTCTGCGCTCCACCAATTCTGGCCTCTTGCGCATCCCCGATTTCCATCACCCCACCTTTGGTGGCCGTGCCTTCAGCTGCCTAGGCCCTAAACTCTGGATTTCCCTCCCTAAACCTCTCCGCCACTCCACCTCTCTCTCCTCCTTTATATCGCTCCTTAAAACCTACCTCTTTGACCAAGCTTTTGGTCACCTGTCCTAATATCTCTTTATGTGGCTCCTTGTCAAATGTTGCTTGATAACGCTCCTGTTAAGTGCATTGGGATCTTTTACTAAGTTAAAGGCGCTATCTAAATGCAAGTTGTTGTCGTTGTTGTTGAGCTAAGGCGGGTAAATGAAATTGAGGTACAGATCAGCCATGATCTGATTTAATGACGGGGCAGGCTCGAGGGGCTGAATGGCCTGAACTCCTCCATCAACCATCAAAAAATAATTCTGGGATGACTTGGCAGTTCCTGGTCAACTTCACCTTTATTCTCTGGTCAGCCCTGCTGATGAACTTCTATTAAAACTATTCGCTGTATTTAGGCTCAGAGCAAAAATGCAAGTCAAGAAATTGAAAGCTTTCTCTCGAAGTAAATTAATTTCCCCACTGTTTATATACAAACACCTGAGTTTTTACATCACCATCTACTTGGCGTCTCACCACGGTTGGCTAAAGTCTCTCTCTCTCTCTCTCAGTCCATGCAACAGAAAGCAAAGGACCGTTTCCTTTTTAAATGGTGCGGTCGGTGGTGTGAAGGGCGGGGTTTGGGTGCTGTGCATCCTGAGGTTGGCTCGCCTGACGAGCGTTTGCCATTTACCGGAGTACCAGAGAAGGAGGAGAGGAGAGTGGAGAGCCGTGACGTGACGATTCGGTGCAGAATCTGCAGCAGAAAAGAAGAGGGCCGGGCTCATTTTTTTTTTTGTTGTGTGTGTGTGTGTGTGTGCTGAACTGCCAGCATTTAGGAGTCACTGGGCATTAGGGCACCGAGCTACATAGCAGCGCGTTGCAGCTTGAACCTCATCAGAGACGACCTCGCCGTCGGTAGGGATTTAACCGAGGGAATCGTATTGGATTTGTGTGTGTGTGTGTGTCTGTCTGGGGTCAAGACTTGCAAGGTAAGGCTTCTGACGTTTTGGGGAGGAGGGAGAGGGGGGGGGGGGAGAAGGAAAAAAAATCCCTTATCTTTCACGGTTGTGTTGTCTGGTAGATCAGAAGTAAGAGGCAATGTAAATAAACATCAGTGTTAAAATTACATATTGCACGCAATGATCAAACTCGCGGAAAATAAGGATGGACGCAAAATAAATAGGACATTGGAGTGGCTGGAAAATGATGGGACAGCCCAGTGATAAAAGTTGTGACATTTGTATGTGTTTTAAATATATAAAAAACAAAAGCAAAATATGGAAATCTGAAGTAAAAACAGAATGTGCTGGAAACACCCAGCAGCATCTGTGGAGAGAGAGAGAGAGAAAACAGTTAACATTTCAGGTCGGTGACCTTTCATCTGAGATATATATTTTAGTTCACTTGCGCGTTGTGTTTGTTGGTCAGAGGAAGGGAGGGGTTAATGTCGAGGAGAGGCAATGTGTGCTGAACTGTTTGCCTCAGCCCGTTATTCCCCTACTCCCTCCCGATTCACGGGGTTAAGCTGCCCTTTGTAACTCCACAGAGAGGGCGGCGAAGATGAGCAAATGTTTGCTGCAAAGTCCAATGACTTTGACGGTGCAGGTAATCCATCTTCAAGTTAAAACGCAGACGGCGTAGCTTCTTATAATCTATGGGGGGGATTTTAAAAAAAAAGACAGGGAAAAATAGATGCGCCGCCGAAGCTGGCTTTAAGGAGAAACGCATCGTGGATGTAATGATGCTAAAAAGGCTCTCTCTCTCTCTCTCTCCCGGTCTCTCTCTCCTCTCACAACCCTTGTTTGTAATAGTATACGGTCATCTGTCTATAAAGCATCTTCTCTACATTAGCGGGTGTATCCCAGAGATCTGAACTAGCTGTAATCGCGCTTACATCAGATGCGTTTCCCCCTCTTTATATTTACCAAAACAGCGTGTCATAGTAAAACGTGATGGGGGGAAAACTGCATTACTTTAACTCTTTATTGGCGGGGTCCGCAAACATGCGGAACATGTGTGTGTGTGCTTTTTAGCCATTGTGCTAAACACACGGAGGTCGAGTCAAGTAAGCAGATGAAAGCTGCATTGGTGGTAGTGGTTTTGTTTCTCGTGTACACACTTTAAAGTTGCTCTCGAATCCTACAATGTCCACATAAGTGAAGCATATTAAAACTACAGTATTTTCCCCGACGCTTTCTTCCCACCGCCTCATTCGGGTAATTGTTTTTATAATTACCTATAAACTTCGTTTTTGATGCAGGAGGGAGGTATTTTATTTCATTCTGACTTGAGATTCACACCTACACTTGAAATGTAATTTTTAAATCGCTGCAAAGATCGTTGGCACAGATTGAGCGAGTTCTGAAATGTTTGCGTAGTCCAATACTACATTAAACATACTTTTTATTTTATAAGCAGCAAGTGCGACATAATAGTGCGGTTAATGATCCATGTGAACACACGTTCAACTGGAATATTCATCTGGTGAAAGCAAACAGACCCCCCCACCCTCTTTTAAACCTTCCCCTTTTATAAAAGAAAACCCTTTCTACCAATATCATGCTGAGTGTATGGAAAGTAATAAGATATAAAGATAGACCCCAGCTTCACGCGAGATACTTTGCATATCCTCTCGGTGCAAAGAGCCGTTAACTCGTTTGAATGGTCTCCTGCTAAATTGGGATCTCATCCGGGCTGAGTCCATGCGTGTTATGCGTTGCCCAGTAACCTTTTTGTGTGCCCGACTTTGTCTATACTATTTGAATTATAACAACGCAACGTAGACTTTTACTGAGAGATTCGTAAGGTGCCTTTAAAAAAAAATTGTTGCAACCATATTGTATCAGATCGAGAATGGTGTATGGAGCTCTGAAGGTTTAAAATGCATCCTTTGGGATGATTTTAAAAAATAAATGTTGTCTGGATTTGAGTGTGTGTGTGTTTTCTGCGAGTGTAACCCGGGGTTATGGAAGACTGGGTTTTTAAAATTCCACTGGTGTGTAGGGATGGACATCCTTACTAGACAGCAAATCAGTAATAATACACAACGCATGAATCAAGTCAGGAGTCTTTTATTCATAATAGTTATGTATATTGGGTATGTTCAGTGAATGCCTCGGTGTGTGCCATCCGTGCAAATGCTGCATACTTATCTCTCTCGTCGTTTTAAGTCAGAATATTTTGTAAATGCCGATAATTAATCAGGAGAGGGGTGGGTGGTGATGGGGGGGGGGAGGGGAGGGGAGTGCAAATGAGAAATTAGACTAATTTACCCAAGAATAAATTCGGATTCAAGCGAATGTTTGATTAGCTATGCCATCGGCGAATAGCCGGGCATCGATCACCCCTTCCTCCCCCCACCATGCCCACTTGTATTTTTTCAACATCGCATTCAAAAAAAATGATTTGCCCTTTTCATGAACACTAGACATTTCACCATTTAACGATTTTTAAAAAAAATGCATCGCAGCTGGCGAAATATCAGAAGCGATTTCGAGAAAATTCGTCGAATCGTTGAAGCATAACTTTTTAAAGTGGGATAATATATATATATATATATATAAAGGGCTCGGTCGCTACTGAGATAGATGGGAAAAGATTGCATTCCTTTTTTTTAATATATAGCTAATACATAATTATGAGTATTTACAATAACAAGGTACCTTGTGATGGACAGACAGTGATCTAATTTACTATTGCATTTCTCAACCTGTACCAAAAAATGACATTCTGCAAGCAGTTGCCATTAATGAACACACGAGATGGCAAAAAAAAAAGCTTCCACAGATTTAACTCTTAAGCTATGAGGCAGAGACGGTGAAAACACAATAGCTAAACGCCAGACACTGAAAAACCTGGAGATGCGCAGGCCAGTCAGCCTCTGAAAGGTTAGTTCCACCTTTTAAAGTGAAACCCTTCGCCAGAGTGAGTCTTTTCTCATTCTAACGCTGACTTGGTGTGGCTTTTTCAGCATTTCCCCCCTTGCAGTCATGGTGACATCTGCAAGATTTTTGGAAACGCAAGACTTGATACATTCAACCCGATTTGGGGGGGGGAAAAAAAGTCGAGATTTGATCCCTGCTAAGTAAGACTGCCCCTTGTTCATCTTCCTCGAATAGGTCAACAAATGGTCTTCCTGCTTTATTAAAGCGAGCTCCTTATTTCGGAATCTTCAATTCGTTGCAATTTCAGTTAGTTCGGGATTAGTGCGTGAGGAATAGATTCAGGCCGGGGAACAGGTAAGGGAGGGCAGAGCAGTGGGGGTTTACTTTAGGGCGCGTTATGTTCGTGAGTTCGTGTTTTGGTTAAGAATACAGAACGAATCGGTTCAGTGTTTATTGCAAACTTTGTACATATTTGCAATAGTTGCATTGAGGATATTAGCGTTTGGGGAAAAACATCTTAATCTTCACTGTAAAGGGTGGTGGTGGTGGGGGGGAAACTCGATATTTTTTCGAGCATTTTCCTATTTAATGCAAGTCGGGAGGGGACGATATGGACGGGATTTTTTTTAATGTAAAAAGTGTGCAAATTGCAATGATATTTTATTTTGGTTTTTTTTTCTAAATGGAAAAAGCAGCAAAAAAGGTTGCAGGTGTTGTGCCCGCGGGTTATTTTTGTTCCATTTAAGAAAGTGCACAAGTTAGGCCCGGGGGGGGCGCCCGGGGTGGGGGGGGGGGGGGCGCCCGCGAGGCGGGGGAGACCCCGGGAGGCGCGTGCCTGGCGCGGCGGATCAAGGGGTCCCGCTGCTGCGCGAGCTACAGTCACCTGCAGGGCTGGAAGCAGCAAGAACTGGAGGTCGATCCCCAAGCTGTCCATTCATTATATAGATGGTATATCTTTATTTTCTAATTGGGGGGGGGGGGGTGGAAAGACAATGGCCTAGATTTTTTTAAAAAAAAGATAAAAGTCTTGGAATACAGAAAATGGGAGGTTAAAAAAACAATCAGCAGCACAAGTCTCGCATCTGAAAGAGAAAGATGGGTTAACGTTTGGGTAGGATTCTTCATCAGAACGGTTATAGTTCACTTGTTTTCGTGGGGAAGGGAATTAATTAGCTCCAAGGAGTTGTCTCAAGTGGGGATAGTTTATCCCTTTTACTTCTGCCTCCATTTTTTCCTTAAACTGAAGGCAGGCTTCAAGTATAGCAAACTCAGCCTTGTCATAAGTCTGATAAGTAATGTTTCTACATGAATAATTCACCCACTTTTTATTTTTATAGTGGCTTGGAGTGCACAATATCAAAATGGAACGTTTAAGGGACCACTGAGTGATATTTATGGCCAATATAACAGCTTATATATTTTTTTAAAGATGTTATGCCTAGTTTGGTTCTTGTTACTGAGGCTTTTTGGTGTAGAAATCCCTCACAGCAGCTGTTAATCCAGGTGGAGGCCTGTTGTCAAACCACAAAGGCCATCAGGTTTGGTCGCTGAGAACTAGCACAGGGCAGCCCAAAAAACCATTGAAGTCCTATAGACTACTGAGATTCACTATCTCGGCTCACACATGGAGAATGGTCACGTGGGCTAGGGTTGCCAGGGCTTGTGAGCCGTATTCAGGAACAGTAAGGAGAGGAGGGGAACGAACGGGAGGGAAAAATTCTCGAATTGTATCATTGCTGGTCTTACGTTAATCGTGACATCAGTATCGCTTCTGCGAGGACAACACAAGTTCATCATCAGTCCTTCTCATAATTGATGAGCTATTTATCTCTGATATTTACCTTGTTTTAACGGGTATATTGATGTCAGAAATATTTGACAGTGCTTTATTTTGTGCACCCCAACTCAATATAAATTGGGTTGTGTTGCTGAATCTTCAGTCTACTTGATCTATATATTTTAAGCCTGTCATTGGCAAATGTTTGTTTGGAATTTAATTACGTCGTTATGTTGATGCATGCTGATGAAATGTCAAACAGATATTGTTGCAGGGCTGGCTATCAATAAGAGAAGACACAATCATAATCATGCTGTGCAGTCAGAAATCTTTCACCTGTGGCAGCAGAAATATGTATGGGTAGAGGATTAGTGAACACAAGGCAAAGATTCTTTTTCCCTTCCAAGAGCAATCATAGGTTTCTTCTGTACCATAAGAAGTTCGCACAATTAGTGAATATTGATCACCGTTGACTTGACCACAAGGCATCAGAAGAGTAGTGCTGCCATAAAATGTCTGATATGTTCAAAACAATTCAACAAGATGGAATAAACAAATTCCATTGTTTAAATGCAAAAAAACCCGACTCCACTAATAATTCCAGGCACTAACAAACTGTTGTTAGAGATGACTATCACAAATAATATGATTACTATAGGATTTCTTGTCCAATTGTTTTTCTCTCTATCACACAAAATGTTCTTCATAATATTGTAGATTATGAACTTCAATTGCTGGAGTAACTAAGGGTGTAGTTATATCAAACCCACCACCCAGACAGATAAACTAGAGTTAAATTGGGGTATAAATTAATCTTGGGCAGTTGTGCAAAACAGGCGATGGGGAATTGGCAGCTCGTTTTATACTCTGCCCTATTTTCTTTTGCATTGACAGGCTGCCCATTTGTAATCACCCGTTTTGCGCTACTGGTCAAGTCAAATTTATACCCCATTGTCTCTATTTGCTTTGGTGAAAATTGTGCAGTCAACAGTTGCCAGCTTTATACATATTATAGGCAATGGCACATGCACACAGCACACCAGCATCCGGATTGTAAAGCTCAGATTCGCAGCAAAAGTACTTAATTCTGTTTTCTGGGTATTCCTGGTGCAACATGGTCATCCAAATGCAACAGAATTCGGCTAACAACTTCTAAAAGAATGTGTAAAATCACCCTCCAGAGGTGGTTTCACTCCTTCTGCTATAATGGACTCGGGAGTCGGATCCATAATCTGATTTCCGATAGTTCCAGTGGAAACTGTTTTGCACTGATGCAAAAGTGGCAGTATAACTGCACCCTGAAATAGACTGCCTTTTGGATTTATTTATCTGCTAGATTACATTATTAAAAACTTTATGTATGTATGCACTTTCTGTGCATCATAGATATCATCCCATCTGTCTAATGCAAATTTCTGGATCACACTTAAAAAAAATACAGGAAAACTCCAGGAATAGAAAATACTGGAGCCACAATGTCTGCAGGCTCTTAAATGACCTTTCCATGAACAAAGCCACAGTTTTGATATTCAGTCTGAATAGCAATTAGCCCCAATATAAAGTACACTGGATTAGTCAAGTCAATTAGATTTTGCAGCCTTAAATGGATGCACACCTACACTTTAGCAGCAGAATATTAAACCATGTTTTGCATGGTATAATATTCCTGTCCTTATAAATCAGCGCATCCTATCATTTATTGTGAGCGGTACAGCAACCAATTTGTGTATGTTATTTATTTCTGCCAAATTTGAAAAATAAATTGCACCAATATATAAGAATATATTATAGAATGCAAAGACATACCTATATTTGCTGGATTTAAGGAATGTAGATCTTGATTTTTTTTCTAGGCCAGTTTAAGAATTGGTGCCGAGGAATCGGTGCTGCCCAAACCAAGAGACCCGAGGCTGGCCAGGAATTGTTCCTCGGGCCTCAGCTACGTGTTTGGAAAATCAATTTTAGTCCATCTGCCTCGTCGGGAGTGAGCCTTAGATAAGTTCTGGGGGCGGGGGAGGGGGTTGAAGTTGGCAACAGGGTGGAGGGGGGAGGGGCGGCATGATCGCCAGGGCTGTGGAGTGGGGCAGATCATTCCTGCTCCTCCTGGCTCCACAAAAAGGTTTTAATTAAAAAAAACAATTAAAATAAAACTTACTTTGAGCTGGCGGCCGCTGAAGAATTCTGAGTGCACCCCACTTATCGGTAAATAATTTTACACAGAGGTCTTTCAACAGGCTTTAGGCCCCTAATTAACATATTAAATGGGCCTAATGCCTGTTTTAGGCGGCCACTCGGGATGCTAATTTGGTGTGCTTTGCAACCTTTTTACCCCCGAAAAATGGGTGCAACACATACAAAGTTTTACCCCATATTATACTGAAAGACTGAATTTTAGGATTGACCAAAAAAAAATTCACACTGTTCTCAATTTGCCAAAAATGCTCAGATCATGCAATACATTAAAACGGTGATCAGTGACTTTTATATTTTGCCCATAATGCACTGTGGAGCTTAAGCCAGAAGGCACTATAGACTGCTATTTATGTAGATTGGATTCCCAGCACTTGAGAATACCTCTGAGCCTGTTTTTTTTCTGGCTCAGTATTGTGAATCTGGGCAATGTACAATTATCTTCATTTTGTTTTGTCTTTCTGTTTTAGATGTTTACAATTTAGGCTAAATGTGATGAGAGGGAAAGAGGAACAGTTCTCAAAACGTCAAAGTCCCCTTTGAGTAATTGTGTTATTGTTGCACGTGCTGCCATTGCCTGAAACGATGTCTCAATTGGTGTCTCGTTACAGAAACAGAAACCGATTTGAAAAAAATTCATTAAGAACTGCAATCAGTGGTCGAATGCTGATCGCAGTGTTCAAGTGTGTAATCACTGAACACAAATTTATTACCAGCACCGATCCATAATACTTGTTTTAGACTATTCTTCTCAAATTACAATTGTAGTCTTCCATTCCATTAGTGTATTGTGGATGTTTTAAGTAGCCTTGGATAAAATATTAAATGCCAGAGCACGTACTATTACCACATTGAAATGGAAGGTTTGTGAATCGTACAGCCACAGAGAATTAGAAGTTATTCCAATCATCAAATACGTTTTTTTTTAAAGATGCACTGAAGCAATATAGTCATGATAATGGTCTACAGCCAGAGGTGAAACTTCAATGCATATTAGACTTGAGGAGATGTTTCCATTTGTGGTGGAATCCAAAACTAGGGGTCATAAATATAAGATCGTCGCTAATAAATCCAATAGGGAATTCAGGAGAAACTTCTCTAGCCAGAGAGTGGTTAGAATGTGGAACTTGCTACCACATGGAATAGTTGAAGCGGCTAGCATAGATGCATTTAAGGGGAAGCTAGATAAGTACACAAGGGAGAAAGCTGATAGGGTTAAAGGAAGTAAGGTGGGAGGAGGCTCGTGTGGAGCATAAACACTGGCACAGACCAGTTGGGCTGAATGGCCTGTTTCTCTGCTGTAAATTCTGTGCAGTGTTTAGTTTTGAGGCTGTAACCTAGCAGGGTACGAAAGGGGAACCAGTGGATGTCGTACATTTGGATTTTCAAAAGGCATTCGATAAGGTGCCACATAAAAGGTTGTTATGCAAGATAAGGGCTCATGGGGTTGCAGGTAATATATCAGCATGGATAGAGGTTTGGTTAACGGACAGAAAACAGAGAATAGAGATAAACGGGTCATTTTCAGGTTGACAGGCTGTAACTAGTGGGGTACCGCAAGGATCGGCGCTTGGGCCTCAGCTATTTACAATCTATACTAATGACTTACATGAGGGGGCCGAGTGTAATGTATCCAAGTTTGCTGATGATACAAAGCTAAGTAAAGTAAGCAGTGAGGAGGACACAAAGAGTCTGCAAAGGGATATAGACAGGTTAAGTGAGTAGGCAAGAAGGTGGCAGATGGACTATAATGTGGGGAAATGTAGGAAGAAGAGAAAAACAGAATATTTTTTAAATGGTGAGAAACTATTAAATGTTGGTGTCCAGAGATTTGGGTATTCTCATACAAGAAACACAAAAAGTTAGCATGCAGGTACAGCAAACAGTTAGGAAGGCAAATGACATGCAAGTGGGTTGGAGTACAAGAGTAAGCAAGTCTTATGATTGTACAGGTCTTTGGTGAGACCACATCTGGAGTACAGTGTACAGTTTTGGCCTCCTTATCTAAGGAAGGATATACTTGCCTTAGAGGCGGTGCAACGGAGGTTCACCAAATTGATTCCTGGGATGAGAGGGTTGTCCTATGAGGAGAGATTGTGTAGAATGGGCCTATACTCTCTGGAGGTGATCTCATTGGAACATATAAGGTTATGAGAGGGCTTGACAGGGTAGATGCTGAGAGGTTGTTTCCCCTGGCTGGAGAGTCTAGAACTAAGGGGCATAGTAGCAAGATATTTGTCGGCCATTTAAGACTGAAATGAGGAGTTTTTTCACTCAGTTGTGAATCTTTGGAATTCTCTCCCTCAGAGGGCTGTGGTCGTTGAGTCATTAAGTATATTCAAGGCTGAGATCGATAGATTTTTGGACTCTAGGGGAATCAAGGGACATGGGGATCGGGCAGGAAAGTGGAGTTGAGGTCGAAGATCAGCCATGATCTTATTGAATGGGGGAGCAGGCTCGAGGGGCCATGTGGCCTACTCCTGCTCCTATTTCTTATGTTCTTACGTCCTTACGAAAGACAGTAGGCCTATTTTAGCATGTTAGTGTGAGGATCAACTAATTGTCCTTAATCCCGGAACAAATGAAAGACCAGAAGCAACAAGTTTCCATTTGAATGTCTGTTTGGACTATTATATAGAATTTACAGCACAGAAACATGCCATTCAGTGCAACTGTTCTATTCTAACCAGGATGGGCGTGCAAAACATTTTCATTTTGAAAATACTAGTTTAATAAACTTCTAGATAGACCACATAAAGAACCACGAAGTCAGAAGTGGAATCTGAGGCCTATGCTCCTAGTTCTCCAGTTGATGATTTAGTGCAAGCATAGGTGTGATGGTCCGAATGGCCTCCTTCTGAACTATTCTGAATTGTTTTGATGAATCCTTTAATTAAATTGGTGAGGTTTGGCGAGGGCCAGTTATGCCAAGAGCTCCTATAGTGGAACAACAGCAAGGAGATAGTGTAGCCTTTTTTTTGAAGCTGAAATGATGGTGGAGGGAATGTACAAGAAGTGTACCCATAAATCCCTTCTTGGAACATAGAGAAAATGGTAGTTTAATGCTAGAAATTATATTGTTTGCATGTATCTTAGATGCAACTCACTGTAGATGTAACTGCTAAAAGAAAAAATTTGCATCAGAGCAATATCTGGGCAGTCTGCACAGAGATCACATTGACGTGCCTTTCACCTTCACCTTACTCCCAATGCAGTGCTGAGGGAGTGCTGCACCGTCGGAGATGCCACCTTTTGGGTGAGATGTTAAACTAAGGCCCTGTCTGCTTTCTCAGGTGGACGTAAAAGATCCCGCGGTACTATTTCGAAGAGGAGCAGGGGAGTTCGCCCCGGTGTCCTGGCCAATATTTATCCCTCAACCAGTACCTAAAACAGATTATCTGGTCATTACCTCATTGCTGTTTGTGGGACTTTGCTGTGTGCAGATTGGCTGCCATGTTTCCTACATTACAATAGAGATTGCACTTCAAAAAAGTACTTAATTGGCTGTAAAGCGCTTTGGGGCATCCTGAGGTCATGAAAGGCGCTATATAAATGCAAGTTTTTTTTATAAGCATGTGCACTAGTAATTTATCTGGCATGAAATGCATTGGTGTCTCTGTGACTATGGTACAGGTCCAGTGAACAGGAATCCCACAGAAAGATTCAAACATGCAGCAGTAACAATGGCAACAAGCTTGCCTAATCATCTTTAACGATATTGGTGTCTTTATACTGGCAGTGCCTTGCCTGATGCATAGTAGGTCTCAAACACTCACCAATAGGTTACATAACAAGGAACTGCCACTTATATCAATTTCCTCCTCCCAGTGGTTTCCACTCGGACTTGGAGAAGGTGGCAACTTTAATTGCTACCACTGATGTAAAGCCCTATTATTATTTTTTTTATTATTCTGTCAGATAAAGTAACATTAACTGAGTTTACGTAAGGCTCCCGAAACCTTTTTTTTTCATAGTGTGGTTTTTGCTCGTGTTCCTTTACAACACATGGTTTTGAGACAATAACAGAAACCAGCTGGAGCCTTAATAATCTGGATCCATGTAATGTAAGTAGCCGTATATTGGATGGGCTATCCATTACCAAAACGTAAAACTTAATAGCAGTGTGCATTAAATTAACAATACCAAGCAGGTGGTAAAAGGCTTGCATTGTATTTCACATAATTCAGTTGCATGGTATTATTGTTTACTAGGACAGGTAAGCTGCTATTTGTGCTTGAGATAGCATAACCTGCAGATCTGAATACATATTAAGTTTCCATTTGCACTTTTCTTTTGAAATACTAACTCTTCCCCGAGTGCTTATGCCAGAACAGTTGTGGTGGGCGATCTCAAAATTAAAAAGACATGTTTTTGTGTGTTTTCCCATTGGTGTGAGTCCTTCTCTATTTCATCACCTGTATAAATATATTTCATCATTTGTATAATGATTTGATGTAGAGTTGAGAAAATGTTTTGGGTTTTCATTCAGTATTCTTGGTCACCACTCATGCTGGATATCTAGAATGAGCAAGTGTGATAAGTATATGCCACTTTCCTACCTGCTCAGTTATTTTTCTTCAGCAAGGGCATTAAGGGTTATGGATCCAAGGCGGGTAGATGGAGTTAAGATACAGATCAGCCATGATCTAATTGAATGGCAGAACAGGCTTGAGGGGCTGAATGGCCTACTTCTGTCCCTATGTTAGTGCACAATCTCTTCATTCCAATTTATATCATTTTATTAGAGAGGGAAAGGTGAACCTTGTACTCATCAGGGTAAGGAATTCCATCTTCTGGTTTCAGAGAGACTGCCCCATACTCTTCTCACTTAAATTCTAAATCAGACAACAAAGACTGTATAACAACACTGTCAAATTATCGCGCCCACATTCAGCAAACAAACGCATCTCATTTTCCTACTGGAGGGAACCTGAACAGAATCTATTCCATGTGAGGCTTCATGTATGGGCCATAAACCCCTATAAGTAGTTCTTTTTGGAATGCAGTTACAAGATCTCTGCACTCCTCCAATTCTGGCCTCTTGCGCAGCCCCGATTTTCATCGCTCCACCATTGGCGGCCATGCCTTCAGCTGCCTCGGCCCCAAGTTCTGGAATTCCCTCCCTAAACCTCTCTGCCTCGCTCTCCTTTAAGACATTCCTTAAAACCTACCTCTTTGACCAAGCTTTTGGTCACATGTTCTAATATCTCCTTATGTGGCTAGGTGTCAGATTTTGTTTGATAATGCTCCTGTGAAGCGCCTTGGGACATTTTGCTACATTAAAGGTGCTATATAAATGCAAGTTGTTGTTGTTTTTAGGATTGTAGGTGGTGTTAATTTGTTTATCCCCCCTGTCACCATTTTTAAAAGTCATGGGGCGTCATTTTAGCACCCGCTATCGGGTGCGTTCCTGGCGGGGGGGGCTCCGAAAATCGGAGAATCCCGGAGTGGGACCGGAGCCCGTCCCGAACCCGCGCACTTCCGGGTTCCTCACTGACGCGCCGGCGTGCGCGCGCAGCCCCCGCTGGTGGGAATCCCGCAGGCAATTAAAGCCAGCGGGATGCCACTTGAGAGTATTTACCTTGGTATTTCAGGTCATTAACAGACCTGATTAGGGGATTATGTGAGGAGGGGTGGGATTTTAGAGCAAACTGGGACTGTTTCCCACACTGGGGGAAACACTCCCAGGTCAAATGGACGTGTTGCAGCTGTCAGCCTGTGGTGGGGGGAGACCCTCACCCATTGCAGGAGGCCACTCTGTCACTGGGGACAAAGTTTGGCCTCCACCACCCTCCTCCTGACAGTCAAAGTCACCAACCTGCACACTTACCCCGGGGTCCGGAGACATGTACCTACCGTGCGGACCCCCTCAGATGTACATCTTGTGGATGAGGGCTGCCGTAGCTGCAGTCATGACCTCCTCGGAGGGCGAACAGCATCACCAGCTCACCAGCCTCGCCATCCACCTCTGACACGTGGAGCTCCACAACAGAGTGCTGTGACACATCCACCTGTACAGCAGGAGGGAGGGCTACCGCAGAGAGAGATGTGTCGCAGAGGGCACTACCCTCGCCACAGGGTCCACAGACCAAGGCTCAGCCTCCTGGACCTCTCTGAGCAGCAGTGCACACGGAGGCTCAGAGTCACCCGACATGTAGTCGTGGACATCTGCAGCCTCTTTCATGCCGAGCTGCTCCTGGCTGGCCCGAGCACCATCTTTTTACCTGTCGCTGTCAAAGTCACCACTGCCCTCAACAACTTCTCCTCCGCATCCTTCCAGGGTGCAACCGGGGACATCGCCGATGTCTCTCAGTCGTCTGCGCAAAAGAGCCCTGCAAATACACCTACACCCACTCTGCAGTGACACAATGGGTGGCATCAGTTGTGGGTCCTCATAGTGATCCTCAGGAGAGGGCATTATTGCACAAACCAGACAGGATTCGCGAAGACATGGCAGTAGTGGTGCCAATATAATATGTAATGTGAGTTGGTCAGAAATTCAATATAAGTAACACCCGTGACAAACCCTCAAACACCCTTGTGCATCCCCTTCATGCTCACGACATGTTTGCCTTACTGCACATATGTGATGCATGCCCTGTGGCTGCAGCACAGGTGGTGGCAGGTTGAGTGAGGCTGGCCGTGAGGGAGATGCACGAGAGGGTGAGTATGAGATAGAGCCATGAGATGGTATGAGGATTGGGTTGAGTGGTAGTGGCGGGATGAGTACTGGCGAGGTGAGTAGGTGCAGGTAAGATGAGGATGAGGTTTGAGTGGGTATGAGGGGTGATGTGACAGAGTAGTGTTGGCAGTGCTGAAGGAGATGTGGGGTGGGGTCAGTGATGTGGCAGACGGAGTGTAGGGGAACGACTACGTGTACTCACTTTGGCTGACCTACTGAGGTCATTGGAGCGCCTCCTGCACTGTATGCAGGTGGGCGATATATTGGTTGCGCTGGTGACCTCTGCCACCTCGAGCCAGGCCTTCCTGGTGGCAGAGGCAGGCCGCTTCCTCCCGCCCGCCGGGAGGAAGATCTCTGTCCTCCCCCTCCTCCTCACCCACTGTATTGATACCTGGAGTGAGGCATCATTAAACTGGGAGCAGCCTTCCCCCTCGGCTGCTCCATGCTGTACTTTTTTCTATTTGTTGCAGCATCTGTCAGTGGAGGACTGCCCCTTTAAATAGAGCGCCTCCAGCTGACAGATCGTACTGCGCATGCGCAGCCCGCCCGACGCGCAGATCAGCGGTGGGGAACCCGGGAGACCAGGTAAGTGGATCCAATTAGTGGATTTTCTGCTACAATCGCGCGGGAAACTGACTAATTTCACCGGGCGCGTTACCCACGCGCCTGATAGCCCCCCCACGGAGAACCCGCAGCCCTGCTAACATCGAGCCCATGAACTTTGCATTTTTTTATTTCGTCCATTTCTATTGGGTTTTTTAAGGCTTAACTTGCTCTGGTCTTCCTGGATACCACACCAACTGCAGCTGAAAAGGGAGGATGAGCATCTTTAGTGTGTATCTGACCTGACCAGGAGAATTTGTGCAGGATTTGGCCTGAATTTGTTCCGCTCCTCTGTACTTTTTCTCTGCTCGGTGTTTCCCACCGCCCCCACCACCCCCCCCCCCCCCCCCCGCAACCCAGCAAGTGATACTTTGATGAGATCAAGACTCCAGCAGTGTGGGTGATAGAAGTTGCATCCATTCACTTCCATAGCACCCTATGTTGTTCCGGTGGCTCGAGAAATCCCTGTATCTTTGCTTCAATAGTGAGTGCTGATGACACTGCCGGAGGAGGAGGGAGAACAGAGACAAACTTGGAGGGGTTACTAAATCTGGCAGTGCAGGGCAGCTGAATTAGAAACAGCAATAGATCAGTAGATGCAATAATTAACTTAGACTGCTTCAATAAATGTGTCATTTGAATTATGTATGTTCAGTTCAGTTACCCCACTCTGTTTCGGTAACTTCTGTAAACAAGTTCCCTCACCCCCCAAAAAAAAATGCTAATAGCAATTTGCTATTTAAATAAAATAGACAGTAAAAGACAAAAATATCATGAGCAAATCAGAATGTCAGAATGTATCACATTCTTTGAGTACGGGATGGTGAATGCTGCTTTTATTTTTTAAAAAAAAGCTTCTTTACATTGTTAATTTGTTGAGATGACACCGCTATTGCAGAGGTGGGGTGCACCATCAAAGGTGCAATGTTGGCTCCAGCCTCTGTCAGCAATAATAGACTTGCTGTTGCTGGTGGAGGTTACTAGTTGCATGATACGCTCTTTCTTGTCCTATGCGGGAAAGTGAAGTAGTTTTGCAATTGCAAATCTGTACGGATTTTCTATAATTTTTGTTCAGGATGGTATTGCCGTCTGCTAAATAGTTGTGCACAGTGACTTTTAGTGTGAGAAACACATGCATATGCAGTTGTTTGAAATTGGAATTGGTTGCTGTAGAAACTATCCTGCAGCATAAGTGGAGAACATTTTTACATCACTGGGACAAATTGCAGAACCAGTGTTAACTTGGTTTGATTGGTAGCACTCCCATTCCAGAGGCAGGTTATTGTTTTACATTGTGCTTACATAAACATTGGCCCAGATTTTGCTGTCTAAATAACGGTGAGGCTAATGGCACTCACCGTTTATTTATGCGCAAATGTTACAGCAACTTCAGGCGAAGGGCAGATGTGCGGTTAAACACTGATATCCAAAAGTTGCAGTCTGAGATGTGCCACTCCGCCGTTAGCTTTGCGAAAATGGTATCTCGCTGTCTGCCTCACCACTGAAATGTGTTGAACGATGTGAAGTTGCTGTATTTGCACGGTAGATACGAACTAAACTCGCCACAGAAAGTTAAGTCTTGCCCACTTCAGTCTAAGTACCCTTTTAACGATGCGGTAAGTGTTAATTACTGCCAACAACCTCTCTGGCACTGAAAAATAACTATTACAAGTGTGGCGTCTCATTCCTTCAGGTTTTAATTGTTGGAGATTTAAAAAATGTGAAATCTAAAAAAAAATTTTACTTTTCCTTTCGCTTTTTTTCTCTCTCTCTTAATCCAATTTTTCTTTCTCTCTCTCTCTCTTTTATTTCTCTTTCTGTACCTGATTTGACATTGAATTCACCCACTCTAATTTACACTTCCTTCTCAGTCCTTTCACTGTTAATTTCACAATCCTTCAATCTGATTGGTGAAGGAGATACCCTGTTGCTTGTCCTGTTCACTCAGGTCCCAGAAGCCCGGTTTCTCTCGCTGCGATGTTATCAGCTCGCACTTTCAGCAACTTGCCACACAAAAAACCTTAACATGCAAGGACAAATCTCACTAACGGCAGACGCTGTTAGATGCCCTGCCACAGCAAATTATGGCCCATAATCTAGGCTAACACTCCAGCGCAGTACTGAGGAATTACTGCATTACTGGAAGTGCCATCCTTCAGATGAGATGCAAAATCCATTCCTTCCTCTTAGGTGGTTGTTAAAAATCCCATGGTAGTATTCAAAAAAAGAGTGGGGAGTATTTCCTTGCGTTCAGAACTAACATTCTGCCCTCAGCCAAACCACTGAAGCAGATTATTCATCTACTTGCAGTTTGTGGGATGTTGCCTACCCTGTTTGGCTCCATAACAATCGCGCTCCATTTCAAAGTAATTGATTGTGAGGCTTTTTGGTAAGAGTCTCTTACTGCCAGGAAAATGTTCTGCAACACAAATGTGTTATCGGAGATGCACTTTCTAAAATAAAGTGCATTGGCATTTTTATGTACATTTGCTTAATTGGATGCAAAGACTTCAGAAACCTAAAATGTAACAAAAAAAATTGCAATTTCATGTTTCCAAGTGCCTCATATACAATGAATCACTTTCAAGTGCTGTGACTGTTATGTGCGCATAAGTATTAGTCATTTTACAGTCAGCAAGGTGCCACCAACAGCACTAAGAGGACTGGCTAGTTGATCTATTTATGATGGCGTTGGAGGAATGTTGGCCAGGAAACTGGGAGAAATTTCTGCTCTCTGAATAGTGCCAAATGGGGGCAATTTTAACCTAACTCACCCGCCGGGAAACTGACGGGATCGGGTGCAACGCTGGTTTTCCACCCTGTCCGATTTTACTCTCTATTGAAGTCAGTGGAGACTAATATTGGGCGGGGTGTAAAATCAGCATTCCACCCGATCCCCTGGGTTTCCCGCCCAGCAGGTTAGGTTAAAATTGCCCCCAATGTATCCTTTGGGCTGGGGCTTCTGCTTGTGCACCCGTCGGCCTGTGATTTCCTCCCATACCCTCCCCCCACCCCTACCCTCCGCCATGACATGAGAAATGTATTGCACATTGTGCTGCCGTTAGCATAATAGCTGTTATGAATTTGAGAAATCAAAATAGCATTTGACGTATCCAGCAAACAAATATATCCAAAATCTTATCCCTGACGTATTTAGGAACTTGAGTTTTTGTGAGCTCTGAATATCCATTTTTGGCCTTAAAATATAGATTCTTGCTCGCCCAAAGGCTCAGCAACATTATCCAGTATGAGCAGCTGAGCCACAAAGATCAGGAGGTCCCAGCTTTGATCTGTGAAAAAATGGCTGTTTTCTCTGCTTTCCTTTTCTCTCCTCATGTCATGTAAATCTCTTTCATAGCTATGGATAAATGTTGCTGTTAAAATTAAATGGACTTCTTTAATCAAATGAAACTAAAGATTAGTCGTTTCTTTTGTGGAAGCAGTGATGGCTCCAAAAGCCACAGGTTTTCACTTCTTCCTTTGTAATATTTGTACTTGTAAACAATCTTTTGGGACCCATTTGGTGATGAATAGTTGATGGGGTGAGATGTGGAGGCTTGTGCGAAGCATAAACACTGGCATGGACCATTTGGGTCAAATGGCCTGTTTCTGTGCTGTACATTTCAAGTAAACTTTTTTTTGTTCTGTCAAGCCTGAAACAGAGCCCATAACCCTGCTTGTGGCGCGAGATAAATGGATAGCTTTAATAATTGATGATGATTGTGTCTTTCCTTAAAAAAAATGCAAGTAATTTCTAAAAGCAGATGACTGATGAATCCGAGAAACCTAGAATATGTGATAAAGCCATTGTTAACTTTCAATTAGATGTTATCATTAATTTCTTTTAAATTGAAGCTGGAAAGTACGGCTTCAGCTGAAATTCTTACTTTGCATGATTGTCTATTTTAAAAAAATATTGATTGTGCAGTTGGTCACTCTTTCATTGGACCTGAGTTTAAATAGATTATGTGCTTAATATTCTCTAGAGGGGTACGAGTGTGATTATCTTATATAGTCATAAATTATAAAGTCTGTCTATTAGTTCCCGGGTTGTTCATCTTTGAAATGCAAGGTTATTTCAACACGGATTTCAAAGTAAAATGGAGCGAGGAGGAGAGGTGCGAAAGAGATGAAAAGACAAAGAAACTGCAATTGCTGGAGATCTGAAAGAAAACCAGATCATATTATAAATGCAGAGTTGGTCAGAGGGCATTCGAAGGGTTAAGGCAGGTTAACGCTTTGGGAGTAGACCTGTCATCAGAAATACGGGCCCAGATTTTGCTGCGGGAGGGCATCTAATGGCATCTGCTGCAAGTTAGACTTGCCCTCGCCCGTTTAGGTTTTTTAAAAATTCTTTGCGTGGCAAGTTTCTGAAAGTGCGAGCTGATAACGTCGCAGCGAGGGAAACCGGGCATCTGGGACCTGAGTGGACGGGCCAAGCAACTGGGTATCTCCTTAACCAATTAGATTGAAGGACTGTGAAATTAACAATGCAAGGACTGAGGTGGAAGTGTAAATTAGAGTGGGTGAATTCAATGTCAAATCAGGGACAGAAAGAGAAAGAAAGAGAGGGAAAGAAAGGTGGGATTAAGAGAGAGAGAATAAAAAGATGTGGAGATGCCGGTGATGGACTGGGGTGGACAACACCAGGTTATAGTCCAACAGTTTTATTTGAAATCACAAGCTTTCGGAGGCTTCCTCCTTCGTCAGGTGAGTGTGGGATTCCATAAAGGTACAGCATATATAGTCAGAGAACAATGCCTGGTGATTACAGATAATCTTTCCAACTGCCCGTTATCAAAGCAATCAAAGGAGTTGAATGGTGTTCAGACAGGGAAACATTACATACAAGACTACCGAATACACAAACGGTCACAACACAAAGACAGAGAGAGAGAGAGAGAGACACACACACCCGAAAGGCAGAGAAAGAGACAGAATGACCAGTTGTATTAAAAACAGACAACTTTTTTTTCGCTGGTGGGGTTACGTGTAGCGTGACATGAACCCAAGATCCTGGTTGAGGCCGTCCTCATGGGTGCGGAACTTGGCTATCAATTTCTGCACGACGATTTTGCGTTGTCGTGTGTCTCGAAGGCCGCCTTGGAGAACGCTTACCCAAAGATCGGAGGCTGAATGTCCTTGACTGCTGAAGTGTTCCCCGACTGGGAGGGAACCCTCCTGTCTGGCGATTGTTGCGCGGTGTCCGTTCATCCGTTGTCGCATTGTCTGCATGGTCTTGCCAATGTACCATGCTCTGGGGAATCCTTTCCTGCAACGTATGAGGTAGACAACGTTGGCCGAGTCGCAGGAGTATGAACCATGTACCTGGTGGGTGGTGTCCTCTCGTGTGATGGTGGTATCTGTGTCGATGATCTGGCATGTCTTGCAGAGGTTGCTGTGGCAGGGTTGTGTGGTGTCGTGGACGCTGTTCTCCTGACACAGCAGACCAGCTACGAGACACCGCCAAACAGACGAGGCAACGGAACTACGCTGCCTACATGAAAACCAAGAGCAGGACGCTTGAGAAACTCGGCATCACCACCAGCATCAACCAAGCCTCCCCCGGTACCACGGTTGCAACCACAGGGAAGTCTATCGTCAATTTGTCCGACCACATCCTTCAACCAGACGAAATCGAAGTACTCAGCCGGAGGCTCAATTTCTGCCCCACCACCAGAATGGACCCAATTGGTCTCGCGGCGGACACAGAGGAATTCATCAGGAGAATGAGGCTCCGGGAATTCTTCCACAAATCCCAAGATTTCAGCAGCGAACCCAATGAGACAACGATCCGGAACAGCAGACAGAGGGATCCGCGGTACAGCAACCGAAGAAGAAAGAGTCAAATTGGACTCTTCCGGAGGGTCGCTGCCCTAAGCTTGACACGTATGCTCAAGCTGTCCGGAGATGCATCAACGCCAGATTCATCAGCCGCACTCACAAGACAGTCCAGAATGTCACCCGAGCACAACGCAACGCCATCGACGCTCTCAAGACCAACCGCAACATCGTCATCAAACCAGCGGACAAAGGAGGAGCCATCGTCATACAGAACAGAACGGACTATTGCAAAGAAGCATACCGACAACTGGACAACCAGGAACAGTACAGACGGTTACCCGCAGATCCGACCAAAGAACACACCCACCAGCTCAACAAACTGATCAAGACCTTCGATCCAGACCTTCAAAGCATCCTACGCACTCTCATCCCACGTACTCCCCACGTGGGAGACTTCTACTGCCTCCCAAAGATACACAAAGCCAACACACCCGGACGTCCTATCGTATCAGGCAACAGAACCCTGTGTGAGAACCTCTCTGGATACGTCGAGGGCATCCTGAAACCCATCGTACAGGGAACCCCCAGCTACTGTCGCAAAACTACAGACTTCCTACAAAAACTCAGCACCCACGGACCAGTTGAACCAGGAACACTTCTCACCACGATGGACGTCTCGGCACTCTACACCAGTATCCCCCACGATGACAGCATCGCTGCAACAGCATCAGTACTCAACACCAACAACAGCCAATCCCCAGACGCCATCCTACAACTCATCCGCTTCATCCTGGATCACAATGTCTTCACCTTCGATAACCAGTTCTTTACCCAAACACACGGAACAGCCATGGGGACCAAATTCGCACCCCCATACGCCAACATTTTCATGCACAAGTTTGAGCACGACTTCTTCACTGCACAGGACCTCCAACCAACGCTATACACCAGATACATCGATGACGTTTTCTTCCTATGGACCCACGGCGAAGAATCACTGAAGAGACTACACGATGACATCAATAAGTTCCATCCCACCATCAAACTCACCATGGACTACTCCTCAGAATCGGTTTCATTCTTGGACACACGAATCTCCATCAAAGACGGGCACCTCAGCACCTCACTCTACCGCAAGCCCACGGACAACCTCACGATGCTCCACTTTTCCAGCTTCCACCCCAACCACGTCAAAGTGGCCATCCCCTATGGACAGGTCCTGCGAATACACAGGATCTGCTCAGACGAGGAGGAACACGATGGACACCTACAGACTCTGAAAGAATCCCTCGTAAGAACGGGATATGACGGTCGACTCGTCGATCGACAGTTCCGACGGGCCACAGTGAAAAAGCGCATAGACCTCCTCAAAAGACAAACACGGGACGCAACCAACAGAGTACCCTTCGTCGTCCAGTACTTCCCCGGAGCGGAGAAACTACACCATGTGCTTTGCAGCCTTCAACATGTCATCGATGACGACGAACACCTCGCCAAGGCCATCCCCACACCTCCACTACTCGCCTTCAAACAGCCACCTAACCTCAAACAGACCGTCGTTCGCAGCAAATTACCCAGCTTTCAGGAGAACAGCGTCCACGACACCACACAACCCTGCCACAGCAACCTCTGCAAGACATGCCAGATCATCGACACAGATACCACCATCACACGAGAGGACACCACCAGGTACATGGTTCATACTCCTGCGACTCGGCCAACGTTGTCTACCTTATACGTTGCAGGAAAGGATGCCCCGGAGTATGGTACATCGGCGAGACCATGCAGACACTGCGACAACGGAAGAATGGACACCGTGCAACAATCGCCAGACAGGAGGGTTCCCTCCCAGTCGGGGAACACTTCAGCAGTCAAGGACATTCTGCCTCCGATCTTTGGGTAAGCGTTCTCCAAGGCGGCCTTCGAGACACACGACAACGCAAAATCGTCGAACAGAAATTGATAGCCAAGTTCCGCACCCATGAGGACGGCCTCAACCAGGATCTTGGGTTCATGTCACGCTACACGTAACCCCACCAGCGAAAAAAAGTTATCTGTTTTTAATGCAACTGGTCATTCTGTCTCTTTCTCTGCCTTTCGGGTGTGTCTGTCTCTCTCTCTCTGTCTTTGTGTTGTGACCGTTTGTGTATTCGGTAGTCTTGTATGTAATGTTTCCCTGTCTGAACACCATTCAACTCCTTTGATTGCTTTGATAACGGGTAGTTGGAAAGATTATCTGTAAGCACCAGGCATTGTTCTCTGACTATATATGCTATACCTTTATGGAATCCCACACTCACCTGACGAAGGAGGAAGCCTCCGAAAGCTTGTGATTTCAAATAAAACTGTTGGACTATAAAAAAAGACAGAAAGGGAAAGCAAAAATGTAAAATTTTACATTTTTAAAATCTCCAACAATTAAAACCTGAAGGAATGAGACTCCACACTTGTAATAGTTAATTTTGAGTGCCAGAGAAGTTGATTGGCTTTAATTAACACTTAGCACATCATTAAAAGAATCTCTGATAGCTAAAAAGCTCCCTTTGTCTGACTCCTGGCTTAATTAAATATGCACAGACCTTAAATGGCTCCAAGACAGGCTCCTTGCGTTACTTCAGACCAGCCCTAACTTACTGTGGCGAGTATAGTTCGTATCTACTACGCAAATACAGCAACTTCACGCCGTTCAGTGCATTTCACTGGTGAAGCAGGTGCCGTTTTCGCGAAGCTAAAGGCAGAGCGGCTTAACTCGGACAGCAATGTTTGGATCTTTACGTTTAACTGCCCATCTGGCCCTTGCCTAAAGTTGCTGTACCATTTGCGCATAAATAACGGCAAACGCCATCAACCTCACCGTTATTTTGACAGCAAAAACTGGGCTGCCACCTTTTTTTCTCTTTTCAGAGGGGTAATAAATGTTTGAATCTTAAAAGATCTGGGTAACATTGGCCCCACTCATTTGGAAATGGACGTCCTGTGAGAATGCTTTCTAAATTCAGGGTTTTAAAATGGGGCGTAATTATTCTGCCATCAGATCACTCTGTTATTATGAAAAATGAACAAACAATTCGAGTCAGGTTCCATTCTAACTCTAGAGTGCAGTGGTGTAAGGCCTCCTTGGGAAAGCCATCCCATACTGCTTTGGGCTTGACAAGCTCTGGAATTCCCTCCCTAAACCTCTCCGCCTCTCTCTCCTCCTTTAAGACGCTCCTTAAAACCTACCTCTTTAACTAAGCTTTTGCTCTCCTGTCCTAATGTCTCCTTCCTTGGCTCGATGTCTGATTACACCCCTGTGGTGCATCTTGGGACATTTTACCTTTGGCCGCCTTGGAGAAGGTGCAAAGGAGATTTATGCCAGGGATGAGGGTCTTCGGTTATGTGGAGAGACTGGAGAGGCTGAGATTGTTCTCCTTAGAGCAAAGAAGGTTAAAGGGAAATTTAATCGAGGTGTTCAAAATTATGAAGGGTTTTGATAGAGTAAATAAGGATAAACTGTTTCCACTGACAGGAGGGTTGGTAATCAGAGGACACAGATTTAAGATAATTGACAAAAGAACCAGGGGGGGGGGGATGAGAAATTTTTTTATGCAGTGAGTTGTTACGATCTGGAATGCACTGCCTGAAAGGGTGCTGGAAGCAGGTTCAGTGGTAACTTTCAAAAGGAAATTGGATAAATACTTGCAGGGCTATGGGGAAAGAGCAGGGGAATGGGACAAATTGGATAGTTCTTTCAAAGAGGCCGCACGGGCACGATGGGCCGAATAGCTTCCTTTTTTGTGCTGTATGATTCCGTGATTTTACATAAATGCAAGTTGTTGTTGATGACACCAAATGGAGTAAAACTGAACTGTGGCATCAGGAACCAGATTCGGAAAGCATTTGATCAAAGTTGCACTTTCTGGGTACTTCAGAAACCTACAGCTGAGCAATGTTATGAGAAAGCAAATGCTTCCGTCCAAAACACTCGCAGTGTTAAAGATTTAGTAGCTGGGTGCTGAACTCCTTTCCTGAATATTTCAGACCAGAATGTGCAGTATTGCAGCCGCATTAGTGAATTGTATTTTTCGGTGTCCACGGAGGATGCTGATAGAAGTTGTGTATTTGCACAAGCTACATTGTTCCTTGATTCAATTCTAATGAGTTCACAGCAGAATAAATATGCTAATCCTAGTTAAATTTGCTGCTTTAATAAGCTTGGTGTCTTTAAAGCATTTGATGTGCATTTTTTTTTTCTGAAGCCAAGAGAATTTCTGTGATTTCTAATGACATTTTAATTTTATTTACAGGTCGTGAGCGGCGATTCGGCTCATTGTGGCTTTTTTTTTTAACGGCAGCAGCAAATACAAATGTATCCGAGCATCATGTGGCGTCTACGCATTATGGCAGCGGTGTGCAGAAACTGACACAAGGATTGATCTGTATACTCCTGACAGAAAAATAAAAAAAACCCACAGGTATAATCTTGCCTCTTCTCTGTAGATGGCAGGATTAGACTCGACTGCTTGAGGTTGGACTGAAATCCCAATTTTTTAAAAAAAAACTTAACACACACACGAAAACTTCCACAGTTTCTTATCGCCTCTCAACGAGCGCTTCCCGATGAATGAACCGATGCCGACCGAATGCATTTAAGGCTCGGGGAGGGAGGTCAGAGGCCGTCCTGGGTCCTAACTTCGTTGGATGAACTGCATTGATCCGACCTGACTCCAGCTCATGCTCAAAAATCACCTCTCAAATGAGCATTTCTGCAATTGTGAATTTAATCCTCTACTTCAAACTGCACTTTCCGTGAGCAGTTCTTTTTTTTTTAAAAAAAAATATAAAAATTATTTATCCTCTCGTGGGTTTTTTTTTTGGTTTTTGCATTCTGGCAACATGGTGTTAAGCACGGACTCTTTCTGCTTTGCGCTGGTGCTCAGCTCTTTAGCTGGGCTCTGCCTGGGCATCGAGTTCACAGGCGCTCCGGGTTTGTGGACCCGCTTCACGCGTTGGGATGCCAGTACGAGGAGCGACCTGAGCTTTCAGTTCAAAACGGAACTCTCCAGAGCCCTGCTGCTGTACTTTGACGACGGGGGATACTGTGATTTCTTGCAGCTGATGGTAGTGGATGGGAAAGTCCGACTTAAGTTCAGCATCGATTGCTACGAGGCCGTCATCAACATGGATAAGCAGGTGGACGACGACAAGTGGCACTTTCTTATGGTGAGCCGCAGCAACCTGAGGACTGTCCTGATGCTGGACGGAGAAACGGAGTCGGCCGAGGTCAAGCCGCAGCGGCGGTACATGAAGATCGTCAGCGATTTGTTCATGGGGGGGGTCCCGCTGGATATTCGAGGGTCTGCGTTAACTTTGACCATGGTGCAAAGCGAACCTCCTTTCAAGGGATTTGTCGAAGACTTAAAGTATGGAAACTCTGCACCGGTGCTGCTGGGGAGTCAATCGGTGAGACTGGACAAGGAAGGCATTTGCACTGAAAATCCTTGTGAAAATGGTGGAATTTGCACGTTGGTGGAAGGAGAAGTTACCTGTGACTGCTCTAACACAGGGTATATGGGGAGGTACTGCACTGAAGGTGAGAACAGCTCTTTCCAATGTTTTTTCCCCCACAATTTTTTTTTTTGCACTAGAATGTCAAACTCTGAACTTTTAGTAGGATGTTCCATTTCTTTTGGATTAAAATAATTTTCTCTCTTTCCTCCTTCCCCCACCCAAATGATTGAATTTGGGGTTCCTGCTGATGGTCCAGTGGATTGAGCCAGCGAGCAGCTGAGTCACACACACACACATCAGGATGGTTCCACATTCCATCCCAGATCTGTGACCCTGTTAGTTTATCTGGTTCAGCTGGGGTTGGCAGTTAAGGGGGTCTTGCGCTTAACCTCAGGAAAAACGTCCCAGGAATCCCATCCTCGATTGCTAGCTAGCAATCCATGCTGCAAATGTGCCGGTGAGCAGGGGGCGGGGGTGATGTTTCTTGGATTCTCTGGCAACGCTCACAGTTCAAGGCTCAAAGGTGAAAATTGAATGGCCACTTGGCTGTGAAGTGCCAGAGGGCAATTAGCAGCCACGTGACCTGGGGAAGGAAGGAGAATTGGTAAGAATTCTTTTTTAAAAAAGATGAGTACTTGAATTTCACTCCTGATACAGTCAGCTGACAAGTTTGCAAGTTTGTGTTATTTTAGAATTCCTCCTGATCAATATTTAAGTGGAATTGATGTTTAAAAATGTGCCAGAAGGATTGCATTAATTTTTCTTTGAATGTTTTATTTCCTCAAGCATTCACTTGAACATATCCATGCTATTTTATGTATTATTAAGTATGTCTATGTGAATATATCCGGCTCAAAGTCTAAACCAGTTTGTTGCAGATCATGTTTAAGCAGGTTGATTTAAGCTATGTTTGTTTTTAACTATATACTTGCCACTGCAGAATCCGAATGTTGTATATTTTTCAATGCACTGGAAAAAGAATATGCAAACAATAAGAATTTTAATGCTTAGTTTGTGAATGTTCCTAGTATTTGATTTTAATCTAACCGAACTACATCATTTCACAATATAGCACTCATCTGGCAAGATTGGACATGAACATTGCTTCATCGTCGACTACCATTAGGATGTCTCTCTGTATATACGTTTGGTACTGTGTGGAAACACTTGCATAGCTAGTAGGCTTGTCATGGTGTTTCATGCTTTATGCATCTAAGAAACAAGTGTTGCTACCAACATTTGTGTTGTTGGCATGTGTCTCCTCTTCAAAAGAGAATCAACAGCATTTTTTCAGCTGTAACAATATAGTGTGTATTCCTTAAGTGTATATCTAGTTTTCTTATAGGTTTTTATAATCAATACTTACAAAGAAGCTTCATGTGGTGATCTCTGTACAAAACAATTCTACTAGATGTTACTTTTTAAAATAAAATTTGGACGTCGAAGCAATACATAATGGAAAGAAACCATAGATGTATCTCGTGGCACAATGGGTTAGTGAGTTGACCCATTTCACCCTGGAGTGGTGAGAATCAGGTTTGCGCCTGTGTCTTGTCACAAGGTGAGCTACCGATCTTCGTCGGAGCCATTGGGGGAGACACCTTACGGGGTCGAAGCATTTTCTCCAAGGGAGTGGAAATTGGATGGAAAAACCATCTTGCAACGCTGATACATGCACCAAACCTGCTCCCCAGCAGATGGTTACAGAGCAACACGGTGGGACCTCAGAGTGAGTCACATCTCATGTTAATCAAAGCTGGATGCATCACACAAGGGATTCTTACAACGGAAGAATCAAAAGTGATCAGAAGTGCGGTATATGAAAATTCTTGAAAGCAGTGGTGCGATCACATTTTAAAAAGGCACTTCTTTGGAAGCAAAAGGCTTCCAAATATTACTAATATCTTCAATATGCATTACAAATTTTGATTATTTTCCATAGATCCTGTCGCACACACCCTGTGCTTATCCCTAAGCACTTCTGCTGCTCAGTAAATAACTGAGGAAACACAAGTGAGATAGCAGAAGTGGTTGGTGAAGAAAAGATTTTTTTCTAAAGGGTGATTAATTTCCAGAAAAGAAAGTTCATCATTGAAAAATAGTAGAATTGGTAAAGATTGGGAACAGTAGGCTTGATAGCTAATCTTGTGTGGTTTCCCAGGTAACCACCTTCATTGCAGACAACTGATCAATTTCAAAAGACAGCTGCCAGAATAACGCCTTAATAGTTTCTGAGTGAAATTTACTGTAATCTTGTTTAGTTGAATGAAACCATTTCATGAAAGTTTCCTTCTAGCGCTTTTTCTTTAATCAGAGGTGTTCAATTAAAAACCCGTGAGAATGCAGCTTGCTTTCATTGTAGCTAAAAGTTATGAATAAAATCTGTGCTATAATATGAGGTTTTTAAATGGGGTCATAAAGTGTTGATATTTTTAAAGATAGTAATGATACCAAATGTACATCCCTTAGCTAAGTAGGTGTCTGGACGAAGGATGCCTGCTGTATATCGTTGATGTACAGTAAGACTAATAACTACAGATAATTTAGAAGCCATAAACACTTATATGTTTACAGAGCTGATCAGTATTTAAAAGTTAATATCCAGGAGGCTTCAGGTAAATTGCTAGTGCTCGAACAGTTTATGCTTCTAAATTGTTACTAAGGTTTGATAGAATCATAGAATCATAGAAGTTTACAACATGGAAACAGGCCCTTCGGCCCAACATGTCCATGTCGCCCAGTTTATACCACTAAGCTAGTCCCAGTTGCCTGCACTTGGCCCATATCCCTCTATATCCATGTTACCCATGTAACTGTCCAAATGCTTTTTAAAAGACAAAATTGTACCCACCTCTACTACTGCCTCTGGCAGCTCGTTCCAGACACTCACCACCCTTTGAGTGAAAAAATTGCCCCTCTGGACCCTTTTGTATCTCTCCCCTCTCACCTTAAATCTATGCCCCCTCGTTATAGACTCCCCTACCTTTGGGAAAAGATTTTGACTATCTACCTTATCTATGCCCCTCATATTTTATAGACTTCTATAAGATCACCCCTAAACCTCCTACTCTCCAGGGAAAAAAGTCCCAGTCTATCCAACCTCTCCCTATAAGTCAAACCATCAAGTCCCGGTAGCATCCTAGTAAATCTTTTCTGCACTCTTTCTAGTTTAATAATATCCTTTCTATAATAGGGTGCCCAGAATTGTACACAGTACTCCAAGTGTGGCCTCACCAATGCCCTGTACAACTTCAACAAGACATCCCAACTCCTGTATTCAATGTTCTGACCAATGAAACCAAGCATGCTGAATGCCTTCTTCACCACCCTATCCACCTGTGACTCCATTTTCAAGGAGCTATGAACCTGTACTCCTAGATCTCTTTGTTCTATAACTCTCCCCAATGCCCTACCATTAACGGAGTAGGTCCTGGCCTGATTCGACCTACCAAAATGCATCACCTCACATTTATCTAAATTAAACTCCATCTGCCATTCATCGGCCATTGATCTGCTCACATTTGTTTGCGTTCACAAAGAATTCCACCGTAGGATTTACAGGGTTCAACACGCTCAATGGAGTAAATTTTAACTCCAAGAACGGGTGGGTTGGTGGGTGGGAAGTTAAAATCGTAAAAAAAAAGTAAAACCCGACCCCAACCCGGTTTTAACGAAGGCGTGTCGAGGGACCGCGACCAACCCACTCTTGGGAGGCAATCACTGAAATCTTTTAAGGAGGCTGCAGGCCTCCATTTTAATAGGTTTTTTATTTTTAACTCCTGGGGGCCGGGATTCCCGGGCCTTCTGATTCACACCATGTAAGAGGAGGCGAGAAGGCCCGGATCAGCAGGTAAGTGCCTTTATTGCACTGCTTGTGGGCCCGGAGGAGCAAGAGTGTTTCCTCCAGGCTCGACAAACCTACCTGCTGCGATCCCACACACGCGATCGGCTCGGCCTGCCCCACCCACCACGCTCTTCGACCCGTCCGACTGACAGCCAGCCTGTCAATCTATCGGGCGGGAAACCTACGGGGGAAAAAAAAAAATCAAAGACGTCCTTACGTCAAAATTGTAAGGTCGTCCGGGAAACCTGTACTTCCGGGTTTCCAGTCAGGAATTCTCCTCGCCGCCCTCTTCCTGGCTCCCCGTTAAAATTTACCCCAATATGCCCCGAAGAATTGCAACACCAGAACTTTTATCTTTGTGTCATGGGCCATTCAGTCAATACCAGATCAGATTCGTTTACCTAGAGTGGAGAGCATTCGACACGCCTACATTTAAACCGATGGCAGATCCTTGCTAAAAGTGCAGAGAATTTCTGGGGCTGACCTGTTGTATCTTTTAGGTCATTTTTGTCTGCTTTTATTAAAAAATATATTCACTGATAGCTTGTGGGAACATAATAAACAAAGCACCCTGATGTTGAACACGCCTTCCTAGTGCTGCTGAAAAGTCACTAACAGACTTTGCCATTGCTAAGTATTTATTATCTTTTTCAACCACATGGACAAAGTCTGGTAAATTCACCTATTTGGAAAATATCAACCCAAGTTCATCTGAACTTTTAAGAAAACATTTTAAAGCAGATATGGAAAAACAAAAATCTTTGATGGACTCTTGTTATATATTTGAAAATCATTTATGCTATGATTTTTTTTTTGTCCATGACATTTTATTCCAATCTACTTTTGTTCTCTAATGTCATTCCCTTCCCATGGCTGCTGCTCACTCAGGCATTGATGGTCCCAAACATGATAGATGAATGGATAACCATGGTATCTGGATCCTTACATTTTCCAGGGTATGACTTACAGGAGAAAAAAAACAAGATCAAAATGACACCAAATTAGATTTTCAGTTGTCATCTTCAAATAGCTAAAGCTCGTTCAGTGTTAGGGCTAAAACCTGCTGAATCAGGTCTGAATGTTGGACACAATTGAGACTTAAAATGGATTAGTAATGCACACTCCTGCCCCAGGAAAGTCATATTTATGTGATGAAAGAAAGCACATTCAATCCTAAAGTGGAGAAGTAGGGATTCCTTCCAATGAAAGAGTACCAGGCTGTTCACTCATTGTAATTTGTCAATAGTAGAGCCTATTTATAAGGAATTATACTTTTGAAGAACAAGAATACTGGGATGAGTTATGAGTTGAGAAACTTCAATTTTCCATGATGGGAATGATGTTGTTGATAATCAGTCGCAGGTAAAATCCTCATCATAAGAACATAAGAAATGGGAGCAGGAGTAGGCCAGATGGCCCCATGAGCCTGCTCCGCCATTCAATCAGATCATGGCTGACCTTCAACCTCAACTCCACTTTCCTGCCCAATCCCCACATCCCTTGATTCGCCTAGAGTCCAAAAATCTATCTAGCTCAGCCTTGAACACATTCAACGATTGAGCGTCCACAGCCCTCTGGGGTAGACAATTCCAAAGATTCACAACCCTCTGAGTGAAAAAATTTCTCCTCATCTCAGTCTTAAATGGCCGACTCCTTATCCTGCGATTACGCTCCCTAGTTCTAGACTCTACAGCCGGGGAAACAACCTCTCAGCATCTACCCTGTCAAGCCTTCTCAGAATCTTTTAAGTTTCAATGAGATCACTTCTCGTTCTTCTAAACTCCAGAGTGTATAGGCCCATTCTACTCACCCTCTCCTCATTGGACAACCCTCTCATCCCAGGAATCAATCTAGTGAACTTTTGTTGCACTGCCTCTAAGGCAAGTATATCCTTCCTTAGATAAAGAAGCCAATACTCTACGCAGTACTCCAGGTGAGGTCTCACCAAAGCCCTGTACAGTTGTAGTAAGACTTCCTTACTCTTGCACTCCACCCCCCCTTGCAATAAAGGCCAACATGCCATTTGCCTTCCTAATTGCTTGCTGTACCTGCATGCTAACTTTTTGTGTGTCTTGTACAAGTACACCCAAATCTCTCTGAACACCAAAATTTAATAGTTTCTCACCATTTAAAAAATATTCTGTTTTTCTGTTCTTCCTACCAAAGTGAATAATTTCACATTTCCCCACATTATACTCCATCTGTCATCTTCTTGCCCACTCACTTAACCTGTCTATATCCCTTTGCAGACTCTTTGTGTCCTCCTCACAGCTGACTTTCCCACCTAGCTTTGTATTGTCAGCAAACTTGGATACATTACACTTGGTCCCTTCATCTAAGTCATTAATTTAGATTGTGTATAGCTGAGGCCCAAGCACCGATCCTTGCGGCACTCCACCAGTTACAGCCTGTCAACCTGAAAATGACCTGTTTATCTCTGTTTTCTGTCCATTAACCAATCCTCTATCCATGCTAATATATTACCCCCAACCCCCTGAGCCCTTATCTTGCATAACAACTTTTTGTGTGGCACCTTATCGAATGCCTTTAGAAAATCCAAATATACCTCATCCACTGGTTCCCCCCTTCATCTACTTTGCTAGTTGCATCCTCAAAAAACCTCTAATAAATAAATTTGTCAAACGAGGGTAATGAGATTCGTTTAATTTTGGTGGCATAGGGCATCTTATTTTCTCTTCTGAAAAGAACTGTCTTTATTAAGCGATCATGAGACCTGCCGTATTCTGGTTGCACTGACTGAGGACTGTTGTGTGCAAGCTGCCTGCGATGAAACTGCAATCCTGGATCACAGAACCATATTTGACACGACCCTATTGGAGTATTCAGCCCAAGGGTTGTATAACTAGAAATGAACAGTTAATCCTGGCTAAACCAGAGTTTTTGACATGTCGTACTTTTTAAAATTTCATCGGTAGAGGACAAGAACATTCAGATTACACCTGTCCATAATGGAAGGTACGGTCCTGTGTTTTGGAAGATAAAATTTGAAGCTAAAATTCAAACAAATGCCTGCCAAAGTCTTGTGCTCTTCTCCCCCCTCATTTCTTTCTGACTCTCATTACTGTAGAGCTGCCGGACTGATTTCTTAAAAAAAAAAATCCTTATCTCGTATGCAGACTCTGGTCTGTGTGGAGTTAACTGATCTCAACTGGATGGCTGTGGAGAAACTGAAATCGGAGTTAGTGGGCAATTCACAACTGCCGTCAATCCACTTCTCACATGAAAACCGAGCGTCCGGCAGAGGAAAATTTGGGGGTGAGGAGGAGGAGGAGGAGGGAGTGTGTGTTGGGTGGGGGGGGGGGGGAAAGAGAGAAGGAGGGAGTGTGTGGAGGGGGGGGGGAAGAGAGAGAAGGAGGGAGTGTGTGGAGGGGGGGGGGGGGAGAGAGAAGGAGGGAGTGTGTGTGGAGGGGGGGGGGAGAGAGAAGGGGGGAGTGTGTGTGGAGGGGGGGGGGGAAGAGAGAAGGAGGGAGTGTGTGGAGGGGGGGGTGGAGAGAGAAGGAGGGAGTGTGTGGAGGGGGGGGGGGGAAGAGAGAAGGAGGGAGTGTGTGTGGAGGGGGGGGGGGGAGAGAGAAGGAGGGAGTGTGTGGAGGGGGGGGGGAGAGAGAAGGAGGGAGTGTGTGTGGAGGGGGGGGGGAAGAGAGAAGGAGGGAGTGTGTGGAGGGGGGGGGGGGGAAGAGAGAAGGAGGGAGTGTGTGTGGAGGGGGGGGGGGAGAGAGAAGGAGGGAGTGTGTGTGGAGGGGGGGGGAAGAGAGAAGGAGGGAGTGTGTGTGGAGGGGGGGGGGAGAGAGAAGGAGGGAGTGTGTGTGGAGGGGGGGGGAAGAGAGAAGGAGGGAGTGTGTGTGGAGGGGGGGGGGAAGAGAGAAGGAGGGAGTGTGTGTGGAGGGGGGGGGGGAAGAGAGAAGGAGGGAGTGTGTGTGGAGGGGGGGGGAGAGAGAAGGAGGGAGTGTGTGTGGAGGGGGGGGGAAGAGAGAAGGGGGGAGTGTGTGTGGAGGGGGGGGAAGAGAGAAGGAGGGAGTGTGTGGGGGGGGGAAGAGAGAAGGAGGGAGTGTGTGTGGAGGGGGGGGGGAAGAGAGAAGGAGGGAGTGTGTGGAGGGGGGGGTGGAGAGAGAAGGAGGGAGTGTGTGTGGAGGGGGGGGGGGGGAGAGAGAAGGAGGGAGTGTGTGTGGAGGGGGGGAAGAGAGAAGGAGGGAGTGTGTGGGGGGGGGAAGAGAGAAGGAGGGAGTGTGTGTGGAGGGGGGGGGGGAAGAGAGAAGGAGGGAGTGTGTGTGGAGGGGGGGGAAGAGAGAAGGAGGGAGTGTGTGTGGAGGGGGGGGAAGAGAGAAGGAGGGAGTGTGTGTGGAGGGGGGGGGGAAGAGAGAAGGAGGGAGTGTGTGTGGAGGGGGGGGGGAAGAGAGAAGGAGGGAGTGTGTGTGGAGGGGGGGGAAGAGAGAAGGAGGGAGTGTGTGTGGAGGGGGGGGGGAAGAGAGAAGGAGGGAGTGTGTGTGGAGGGGGGGGAAGAGAGAAGGAGGGAGTGTGTGTGGAGGGGGGGGGGAAGAGAGAAGGAGGGAGTGTGTGTGGAGGGGGGGGAAGAGAGAAGGAGGGAGTGTGTGTGGAGGGGGGGGGGAAGAGAGAAGGAGGGAGTGTGTGTGGAGGGGGGGGAAGAGAGAAGGAGGGAGTGTGTGTGGAGAGGGGGGGGGAAGAGGGAAGGAGGGAGTGTGTGTGGAGAGGGGGGGGAAGAGAGAAGGAGGGAGTGTGTGTGGGGGGGGGGGGAGAGAGAAGGAGGGAGTGTGTGTGGAGGGGGGGGAAGAGAGAAGGAGGGAGTGTGTGTGGGGGGGGGGGGAGAGAGAAGGAGGGAGTGTGTGTGGAGGGGGGGGAAGAGAGAAGGAGGGAGTGTGTGTGGAGAGGGGGGGGGAAGAGGGAAGGAGGGAGTGTGTGTGGAGAGGGGGGGGAAGAGAGAAGGAGGGAGTGTGTGGAGGGGGGTGGGGGGGGAAGAGAGAAGGAGGGAGTGTGTGTGGAGGGGGGGGGAAAGAGGGAAGGAGGGAGTGTGTGTGGAGGGGGGGGGGAAGAGGGAAGGAGGGAGTGTGTGTGGGGGGGGGAGAGAGAAGGAGGGAGTGTGTGGGGGGGGGAAGAGAGAAGGAGGGAGTGTGTGTGGAGGGGGGGGGAAGAGGGAAGGAGGGAGTGTGTGTGGAGGGGGGGGGAAGAGGGAAGGAGGGAGTGTGTGTGGAGGGGGGGGGAAGAGGGAAGGAGGGAGTGTGTGTGGAGGGGGGGGGAAGAGGGAAGGAGGGAGTGTGTGTGAGGGGGGTGGAAGAGGAGGAGGGGAAGAGAGGAGGGGGGGAGGGTGTGTGTGTGGAGGGGGGGGGAAGAGGGAAGGAGGGAGTGTGTGTGGAGGGGGGGGAAGAGAGAAGGAGGGAGTGTGTTGTGGAGGGGGGGGGAAGAGAGAAGGAGGGAGTGTGTGTGGAGGGGGGGGGGAAGAGAGAGAGGGAGTGTGTGTGGAGGGGGGGGGAAGAGGAAGGAGGGAGTGTGTGTGGAGGGGGGGGAAGAGAAGAAGGAAGGGGGGGTGTGTGGTGGGGGGGGAAGAGGGAAGGAGGAGTGTGTGTGGAGGGGGGGGGGAAGAGGGAAGGAGGGAGTGTGTGTGGAGGGGGGGTAAGAGGGAAGGAGGGAGTGTGTGTGGTGGGGGGGGAAGAGGGAAGGAGGGAGTGTGTGTGGGGGTGGGGGGGGTAGAGAGAAGGAGGGAGTGTGTGTGGTGGGGGGGAAGAGGGAAGGAGGGAGTGTGTGTGGAGGGGGGGGGAAGAGGGAAGGAGGGAGTGTGTGTGGAGGGGGGGGGAAGAGGGAAGGAGGGAGTGTGTGTGGTGGGGGGGAAGAGGGAAGGAGGGAGTGTGTGTGGAGGGGGGGGGAAGAGGGAAGGAGGGAGTGTGTGTGGAGGGGGGGGGGGAAGAGGGAAGGAGGGAGTGTGTGTGGAGGGGGGGGGGAAGAGGGAAGGAGGGAGTGTGTGTGGAGGGGGGGGGAAAGAGGGAAGGAGGGAGTGTGTGTGGGGGTGGGGGGGGTAGAGAGAAGGAGGGAGTGTGTGTGGGGTGGGGGGAGAGAGAAGGAGGGAGTGTGTGTGGGGGTGGGGGAAGAGAGAAGGAGGGAGGGAGTGTGTGTGTGTGTGTGTGTGTGTGGTGGGGGAGGAGTGCAGTTTTTGGGAGGGGAGAAGTGTGGGGTGTTTGGGGGGGAGTGCAGGGTTGGGGGGAGGTGGGGGTAGAGTGGGGGGTGGGTGGCAGTGTGGGAGGTGGAACTTCGGCCAGTCTTTGGACACCCAAGAGCTGCCCGATATCATTTTCAGGCAGGCATGTATACAGGCGAAAAGCATGCCCACTTCTTTCAGGCAGGAGGCTGTTGAAATATATAAATCGGGGTGCTAAGCTGTACCATTTGTACCAGGCGATGAGTGGCCTTAGCAATGGTCCTTAAAGAGGCCACTGGTCGCCGATCGACGAAAGAGCCCTGACCTTTTTTGCTTCTTATTTGAGTGGGATCAGGAGGAACAAGAGTGCCCTATATTTTTTAAAAAAAATATTCTTTATAATATGGTGGGTCAGAAATTCACCATTCACGACTTGGCATCCTGATGGCCCCAGTTAATCAAAATCTAGAGGCAGAAGTTTCACGTAGTTATTTGCCTTTATTAGCTGGGAGGTTGGACTTCAGAGAACGGCTCCAGCTTCTGGCAGTAAGTTAATGTTGGGTATTCATTCATTTTTAATGTGGGGGCGGGGGTGGGGTGGGGGGGGGGGGGGTGGGAGGGAGGAGTGGTGGGGAGATGTTCAAAGCTTAGGCGGATTCATTCAGGCGATGTCCAAACTGGCAGATGCCTCGGCCTGCTTTCCACCAGATGTATTTGCAGATTACACCGGGGAACATCAGTCCACATTAATCAGGTTTTGTAGAATTAGAAGGATTTTTGTTTAAATCAAAGTGACTAAAACAAATTCAAAACCAATCAGATCTTCCGTTTTTAATATTGTAGTAGCAGTTTTGAGTGCGTTCCTTCACTCCACATCTGGTGCACTCAGTTTGAAATTCATTGAATGTTGTACAAGCATCTCAATCAATTGTCATTTGAATTGACACCAACCACCTCAATTTATATAATTTTTATATATAATATTAAAAAAATTGTCCTGGACATTTTATTTTGCAGTGGTAAACTCTTGATGATTTCCTGATTAAACACAGTGATTGCATTACAGTCTTCGATCTTAAAAGGTTCACATCATTGTGGATCAGCCTTGCACATTGTACTGCTTGTCAACAGCAGCATTTGCTGTTTGCAAGGGGAGTCGGGAGAACATGACAACGACCCTAGAACTAAATAAAATGATCCCTACTTTAAATATGTTATTAATTGCACAATATCTATTCCTTAAAATGATTTCAGGGCTGTAATCTCAGTGCTGGGTTCAGATGAAAGTTGCTTTTGCTTCTCTGAATCATAGAAAGGTTACAGCATGGAAGGAGGCTATTCAGCCCATCGAGTCCGCGCCGGCTCTATGCAAGAGCAATCCAGCTGGTCCCACTCCCCCGCCCTTTCCTTGTAGGCCTGCAATTTTTTTCCTTTCAAGTACTTATCCAGTTCCCTTTGGAAGGCCATGATTGAATCTGCCTCCACCACCCCCTCAGGCAGTGCATTCCAGATCCTAACCACTCGCTGTGTAAAAAAGTTTTTCCTCGTGTCACCTTTGGTTCTTTTGCCAATCACCTTTAATCTATGTCCTCTGGTTCTTGACCCTTCCGCCAATGGGAACAGTTTCTCTCTATCTACTCTGTCTAGACCCTTCATGATTTTGAATACCTCTATCAAATATACTCGCAACCTTCTCTGTTCCAAGGAGAACAACCCCAGCTTCTCCAGTCTATCCACGTAATTTAAGTCCTCATCCCTGGAATCATTCTAATAAATCTCTTGTGCACCCTCTCTAAGGCCTTCACATCTTTCCTAAAGTGCAGTGCCCAGAACTGGACACAATACTCCAGTTGTGGTCGAACCAGTGTTTTATAAAGGTTCATCATGACTTCCACACTTTTGTACTCAATGTTTCTATTTACAAAGCCCAGGATCCCGTGTGCTTTTTTAAACGCTTTCTCAACCTGCCCTGCCACGTTCAACGACCTGTGTACATATACCCCCAGAACTCTTTGCTCCTGTACCCCTTTTAGAGTTGTGCCCTCTAATTTATATTGCCTCTCCTCATTCTTCCTACCGAAATGTATCATTTCACATTTTTCTGTGTTAAATTTCATCTGCCATGTGTCCGCCCATGCCGCCAACCTGTCTATATCCTCTTGAAGTCTATCACTATCCTCCTCACTGTTTACTACCCTTTTGTGGTTTCGAATGGGACCGAGTGTAATGTATCCAAGTTTGCTGGTCTATGCTGGCATTTATGCTCCACACGAGTCTCCTCCCTCCCCTCTTGATCTAACCCTATCAGTCAAGCGGCCTTGTCAAGATATTTTAAGGTCTGACCTGCCTCCGGAGAGCAGGCTTGTCGCCCGCCCCCCCACCCTCCCTTCCGTTAAAACCAGAAGAGGGCGCTTTGGAGGCAGGTTGGGTCAGGTTTCCCATTTTATATTTTTAGTTTCCCCCCCCCCCCTCCTTTGCCAGTCCTGGGGGGGGGGGGTGGGTAAAGTTACCCCCATGCTTCTATTTATAAATCCAAGGACCCCGTATGCTTTTTTAAACCGCCTTATCAACTTGCCCTGCCACCTTCAAAGATTCATGTATGTGAAAGTTGGGATGGTTTTATGATGGACGGGTGATTTGCTCCACCGAGTAATCTCTCTAACAGTGAAGTTGAAAATGACCCCCTTGGGGGCTAATTTTAACCGTACTCACTCGGCAGGAAACCGACGGGATCGGTTGGAACGCTGGAATTACACCCTGCCCGATATTACTCCCCGTTGACTTCAATGAAGAGTAAAATCGGGCAGGGTGCAAAACCAGCGTTGCTCCCAAGCCTGTCTGTTTGCCGACTGGCGAGTTAGGTTAAAATTGCCCCCAATGTTATAATGTCAGCAAATCCAATCGAGAGCTGGGCTTTTTTTTTGTTAAAAGAAGCAATTAAGAGGCGGAGCTCCTTTTAAATTTGGCGTATTTTATAGGGGTGATTTTCCAACTATCAGCGATGCGGCTGATCCGCAGGGAGCACCTTTCGGAAAGCAGGGCGTGATTTCCTAACCATTTGAATAAACTGATAGAATCCACATGCAGCACGTGTTGGAATTTCTGATATACGCCCTCCTGGTAGACGAGGCTCCCTGCCTTAAGCAAGAAGTTGGCAAGTTGCTCTTTATCTATCTCTGTTGTTTCTCCCGGGCAGTCCGTTCCACACCACTCTCTGTACTGAAATGGCATTGGGGCAAAAAAAGTAGCAAAGGCAGCCGATCATTATGATTTATGGCAAGAAAACTGCACATCAGCTTTCCCTAGAACAGATTTCAGCATAATATCACAATATTAAATGTTGGCATTGGGGGCAGTGCTAAAACTAGTTGGCAGAAGAAATAATTCATATATTTTATTGACGGTAGTAAGAGTAGGGGGGTATTTTATGTTGGGAAAAGCTGGCTTCCTATACTTTCTTCATAAAATATTTATTGAGAAGGATCCATTTAACCCATCAAGCCAATTCCATCCACAGACAATGCGCAATCCACTGTCATAGCCTCTCCCCAACCTATTTAATCTCCTGAGGAAAAGTTCTGTACAATTTGTCTGCACATCATCAACAGGCAAGTCAAGCATAACTCCAGAATATCTAACCAACTTAGCATTCTACATTATTTATCTTTGACTGATTGCCTTTCCTCGGCTCAACATTTTCATCGACTCAGCAGCTTAGAAACAATAATGTTGCACACTGTATTTGGTTATCTTTCTCAGTACTTATTCTCATGATTTTTATTCACATTAATAATCAAGTATTACTCCAGCCATCTTTTTAAGGGCATTAATTGGTACAGCAATAACCACTTGTGTTGAGAGTCTATTGCACATATCCACTATTTTATGGAAGAAAAGGTTTCCTAATTTCAAGTTTTCTTTGAGGCCTGCTAATTTTACACTCTCATCTTCTAATTCTGCACTCGGTCAATGTTAAATAGCCCTCTTGTATGCATTCCTTTTAAGAGTCTAGATCATGCCTACTGTTTTTTTTTCTGGAACAAGTACAATTATAGCAATCTCAAATTATAACTTCACCTTAAGGTTCCAGAATCATCCTTGTTGCTCTTCTCTAAATCCCTTTCCGATACATCACATTCCTTTTTGAAGATATGCTGGTTGCAATTGCACGTAACAGTCCAAATGTGATCCCACAAAGTTTAAAATAATATCTTTTGAACTGATAACTGGGATGCATCCCCAAGCTATTTGGTAACATTATTATCCTTCTTGATACCTTCATGTTGACTTAATATTTTTATTGGTCAATAATCACACTCCAGTCCCTCTCTATCTTTGCTAATAGGCACCCTTTCATGGTTTACATGTTTCATGGCCCTTATCCCAATATGCTTAATTTTATATTTATCAACATTATAAATCTGCCTGCTCTTCCTTAGCCCAGCTTCTTAATTGGTACAGATCAATGAGTGCTTGTACAATTTGCCTTGTACTTCTGAATTGGCTACATAGCTTGGTGTCATTAAATTTTGCAATATCACAAGAGGTACCATCCTCTGTGCCATTTATGAATGTGAGAACAGCTCCCAAAACAGAACTCCATTCATCATTTTGTCACTGTTCTCCTAAATCCCCACAGATCACTTTTCCCATTTGTCACCTTTTTGTTTCTTTTTGCTAAACTGAATTTCAATTTGGTTAACAAATTTAATATCAATCCTACACAAATCCTAATCTACTTTATAAGCTTCACATGCGCTGTTTGAATATCTAAGTATATTATATCCACTCATACTATTATCATACAACCTATCTTTTCGAGTACACCATTCCACCTCGCAGCTAACCAAATTAAATGCATCTTTCCTTGTTTTTAGACTCCCCATTGCCATGCACTCCTCTCCTCAATACAGAGACAATGGGCAGAGAGCCTTATCTCCTTACGTTATAAAAGTTTTCTTGTCACTTTTCTGTTCTTGCTATTTTTCTTGTTTTCCATTTCTGTATTCAAGCATGTATTTTATACGTTTCTTAATGTGTGCACACTCATCATAAAAGTGAATACGTCATAAGAACATAAGAAATAGGAGCAGGAGTAGACTATACGGCCTCTCGAGCCTGGCTGATCTTCGACCTCAACTCCACTTTCCTGTCTGATCCCAATATCCCTTGATTCCTCTAGAGTCCAAAAATCTATTGATCTCAGCCTTGAATATACTCATCGACTCATCATCCACCGCCCTCTGGGGTAGAGAATTCCAAAGATTCACAACCCTCTGAGTGAAGAAATTCCTCCTCCTCTCAGTCTTAAATGGCTGATCCCTTATCCTGCGACTACGCCCCCTAGTTCTAGACTCTCCAGCCAGGGGAAACGATCTCCCAGCATCTACCCTGTCAAGCTCCCTCAGAATCTTGTGTTTCAATGAGATCACCTCTCATTCTTCTAAGCTCCAGAGAATATAGACCCAATCTACTCAACCTCTCCTTATAGGACAACCCTCTCATCCCAGAAATTAATCTAATGAACCTTTGTTGCACTGCCTCTAAGGCAAGTATATCCTTCCTTAGATAAGGAGACCAAAACTGTACCTTCTTGCCCACTCACTTAACCTGTCTGTATCCATTTGCAGACTCTTTGTGTCCTCCTCACAGCTTACTTTCCCACCTAGTTTTGTATCAGCAGCAAACTTGGATATATTACACTCAGTCCCTTTATCTAAGTCATTAAAATAGATTGTAAATAGCTGGAGGCAGAGCAGCGATCCTTGTGGCACCCCACTAGTTACAGCCTGCCAACCTGAAAATGACCCGTTTATCCCTACTTTCTGTTTTCTGTCCATTAACCAATCCTCTATCCATGCTAATATATTACCCACAACCCCATAATCCCTTATCTTGCGTAACAACCTTTTGTGTGGCACCTTATTGAATGCCTTTTGAAAATCCAAATATACTACATTCGCTGGTTCCCCTTATCTACCCTGCTAGTTACATCCTCAAAAAACTCAAATAAATTTGTCATACATGATTTCCCTTTCATAAAACCATGTTGACTCTGCCTAATCTTATTATGATGTTCTAAGTGCTCTGCTACCACTTCCTTAGTAATGGATTCCAGCATTTTCCCAACTACTGATGTCAGGCTAACTGGCCTGTAGTTCCCTGTTTTCTCTCTTCCCTCCTTTCTTGAATAGCGGGGTTACATTTGCTACCTTCCAATTTGCTGGGACTGCTGTAGAATCTAGTGAATTTTGGAAGATCATAACCAACGCATCCACTATCTCTGCAGCCACCTCTGATGTAAGCCATCAAGTCCAGGGGATTTATCGGCTTTTAGTCCCATTAGTTTCTCCAGTACTTTTCTTACTCTCATTAGTCCCTTGGGTCCCCACTATTTCTGGTATGCTTTTTGTGTCTTCTACTGTGAAGGTGATACACAATATTTGTTTAACGCATCTGCCATTTCCTGATTTCCCCATTATAATTTCTCCCGTCTCAGCCTCTAAGGGACCAACGTGATGAAGCACGTGAGGATCTGTTTGGCCATTGGTACCCTAGTACAATTTCTCGAGTCTTTCTGACACCCATGTTTAATTTCTCTCCAACCTTTGAGAGCTCAGAAACCATCAGGGTTATCAAAAATTTGTCCTTGTTGCAGTTGTTTTTGTTTACACCCTGTTACACTACCTCCACAAAAAATAATTCAAGATTATGTTTTAGTAGTTTGCTACTTTTCTTGATCTCCTTGCTGCTATATTTTGCTGCTTCTGTTTTCCATCTTGTATTCTTATGTCTGCATTACTTTGCTGTTTCCGCACTTTGTTTTCTCTCTTGCTGATTTCTTTTTTTTTTTTGGTTTCTCTTTCCTGAGACTTGAGTCCCCTCCGCAAGATGATAAGCAGTGTGTTCACTTCAAGGAAAATGCCAGCTGGGGTTCTCTGGAAATGCACAAGATAGAATAGAATCAGAGAAAATCTTAACAGCTATTTTCTTAGTTTGGTGATGCCATTAAAAGCTCAAAGGAATGGGGTTTTGGAACATCCTTTCCATACACAGCGTTGGATCAGCTTTTCACAGAGCATAGGAATCCCTAGTAAGCACTGGGCCTGCTCCCAGGCTTCTGTCGATGCGGCTCTGATTTTTTTTTTTCACTCCCTCCTTGACGTGCCGAGACTTCACCTGACACTTTTCCCAGTTTAGATAGCCAGGATGAAAATGCGGGTCTAAATACTTGATTGCATAACGTTGTGCCACCAGTCTGCATCGCACTACATGCCTTATTTGGTGAGCATCCAAATTCAACAAAAGAAACTGAACATAAATTCACAATTGTGACACCACCTTTGTGTGTTTCTGACCCTGCAGCGTTGAAGCTCAAAATTTTCTCATCTAGCCTCATTTTGCTGGATCCCCTTGAACCCTCTGCTGCTCGCTGCTTTCTGTAGGACAGCTCGGAGTAAAAGGCAGCTGGGAATAGAGGTAAAGCAACAAATTGTAACATTCCAACACCTGCCTTGGAAACTGTACAAAGATGGCAGCCTTGATTGAGAAGCCAGCTGCCTTGTGGTGAATTTATTCCATGGGTCCATGATAAATATTTAAAAATAAGAAGATTGTAGACTTGATCTGGAGAACTACTTTAATTTTTAAAATGTCCTCCAGAATGCCCGATTTGCTTGAGTGACGATCGGATATGTTTTGCTAACTTTTTTTGTTAAGTATTACCTTTTTTCAGTGTTTAAATAAAAATAAAACTTTTTAAAAAATATATTTGAATAAATTTTTAAATTCCCATTTCCTATTCACCTTTCTTCCCTTTTTCAGTCTGTTTTTACACCTTTTCTTCATGGTTTCAGTTTTTATCCCTAAGTGGTGGTTATTCCTACTCAAGTTATTTAAAGCAGTTTTACCTACATTATAGGGAGCATCCCTCAAAACAAAAGGCATACCAAAAAAAATAATGTTTTCCATGACCGGTGCAGTTTAATTTTACATAACAGTCAGATTGTTTAACTTCTTTTGGCATAAGAATTTAAAACCTCTCTTTTCACTTTTTTTAAGGAGAACTCTGTAGAGTGGAGTAAACATAATTATCCTAAAAGTAAACTAATGATTAGGGCGTTTGCTTGATGTTGTATTCAGAACGATATTTAGGCTTTGGCTAAAAGAATTTAATTTGATTGAAAGTTTAGTGCTTTTTCTTCCTGCAATAGGCTTTAGAGTGTATAAAATGTAAACAAAAGGAAGAATTGATTGGTCTGCATTAAAAACGTCTATTTACGATGTCATTGCATGTCGTGTCGACAGCAATTCCTCTCTTAACCTCCCCGTCCCCCAGTGAAGCAGTGAGCTTATCTCATATCATCAGTGGAACTGTGGGGGAGAAATCGGTATGTGTTGCACCCGTTATTTGGGCGTGGGATGGGCGCCACGGATACCAATTTCTGTGCGCAAGGTCCTGCGCCTGAACTGTGCTGCCAATATGGCCACCGCCATATTGGTCTTTGCTGTTGTCTGGTGTCCCTGCTGGCTGCCTGTAAGCTGCTTTGACCCAATTTAAATATGCAATGAAGGGTCCTATGCCTGTTTCAGGACCCTCCTGCAATATTTGTCAAAAACTAGGCAGAGCATGCGCCAACTAGCTTTTCCAATTCTACAGTGACCTAACCAGCAAGTCCTTAAAGGGACAGCCGGAGGTTGCAGAACAAGAAGCCCATTAATTTTTTTTAACTTACCTCTGTTGCACCACCTGTTTCGTGCTGTAATTCGGCGCTAACCAATTTCTACTCCTGTTAGTCCCAACAAAGACCATTTCTTCTGCATCAAAAACTTTCCATTCCCACTTTCTAAACAACATCTGTGTTGAAACTGCTTAAGTGTAGAGCTATGTGTAGTTTGTGAACTCACTTCGCTAAGTATTTAATTCTAGCACCATTGATGGGAAACTGCATGAAACTTCAAATAGGTGGATAAAGCATTGAAATATTAAAACATTTTGAGCTGATGAATTTAATTGATTTACTGGACAGTTAATATGGTTTCTACTCCCAGCTGTTCTTTCTAAACCAGTGGATAAACTCTGAGTCAGAAATGTTCTCCTCTTGAACTCTAACATATTACACAGAGTAAGACATCTAAATAGTGTCTCAGCACATTATGATTGTACTTTAGAATGGCAGTATTATTTCTGGCAGTAGATAGGGAGTACCCTAAACTAGCAAATGAGAGCAAAAGTTTAAGGACAAGAGGAGTTTCTAAATGGTCGATGAGAACCAGCTGTTTTCTTGGGAAGTGGGGAGAGAATTGTCCTTTCAATATGACAAAATGGTACCATTTTAAGTTATCAACTTACAGTGTCTGCAATGAAGGTGACCGAGCAAACTACCAACTTTTCTTATGGTCTTTTGGTACTGTCAGTTCTACAAATGGTAGTAAATTTTTAAAATCCTTTTAGAGGAGCATGTTCGCCATGCTAAAAATTTACGGGAGAATCCTTTTGTAGGAACAAAAACTTCAGTCAGTACTGCGACTAAAGAATATTTTTAAATATTCTTAATTATAGCTGAGTAGCTTTCTTGATGTAAATCAAAACTATCTGATTCCAGCTGCCAGGACAGATGACGAAATGTGAGAATTTTATGTTTTGTTAAATTCACACATGCACAGTGTTAATCACTTGCATGTTCATGAGCATGGTACTTTTGTTCTTGTGCATGAAACTGTTCCATGCAAAGACAAGTGCATTTAGTGTGTCTAACATCTGATTCTTTCCTTCTTTGAAATTTCTGCTTTCAGAAGTCAACCGCGTGCCAGGTGAGTTCTCCCTCCACCGGGTGAACTTAATTTAATCAACAACTAACTTGCAGGGGGTGTAGCTGATCTTGTGGTTTTAAAAAATAAAGTATTGAGAATGCTACGGTTGAGAAAAAAATAATATATAGTACAGATACCAACCAATCATGCCAAAATGATGCTGTTGACAGGTTTATGCAGCTGAATTTATTTGATAAAGTACAATTCCCCCATGTGCAGAACTTAGTATCTTATGCAAAAGTGCAGTAGAATTCCAAAGAAATACCAGAACGTACACAAGGAGAATAACCAAATATGAAGTTGAAAAGGCTTATGTGGTATGAGCAAGCACCACAGAGTAGCACTAAGGCTCAATAGAGTATTGGTGGAATAAAAGGGGATTAACTTCCTAGTTAACTTGAAGGTCACTTTTTAAAAATACTTTTTTTAGTACTCAATGACTGGTATCGGTCTCATTGAGGGTGATTTTAAACCCCAAGAACGGGTGGGTTGGGGGCGGGTGTGGAGTTGAAAAGAGTTGTTTTTTGGGTCGCGACCCGGCTTTAACGTCGGCGAGTAAAAGTACAGGCTTCCCACTGGGAATACAAAGTCCGAAAATTTTGTGGTTGCGACCCAAAAAAAAAACCTCTTTTCGACCCCAACCCACCCGTTCTTGGGGTTTAAAATCACCCCCCATAAGCGAGAAATTGCTTTTGAGTTGGCCGCTAAACTGCATTGTAGATTTTGTCTAGTAATTAACCTAAACTTTTAAAAATAATTTATGGACTAAATACTTGACTTTATCTCATTCACCATTTTTTTTTGTCCTCTCTCAAATCTCTTTCGCACCACCCAAAATAAAATAATAGATTCTGTGTTGTTCTTTGTTACTGTAAGTAAATGACCCTAGTTCAGAAATAACTTCCCACTCCATTGTAATTATACCTTTTTTAAAATATTCGTTCATGGGATGTGGGCGTCGCTGGCGAGGCCGGCATTTATTGCCCATCCCTAATTGCCCTTGAGAAGGTGGTGGTGAGCCCTTTATGATAATGGAAATTAGTGTATGCTGCACTTCCTTTTGCTAAAGGGGAAAAAATGATGTTGCTATAGTTGGAATATCTTTCCTGTAGGTCAGTTACGTATTTAATTCCCCATCGCAAAACAATTCACTGACACATTCATTGATGAGCATTTAACCTGCCTGGTAATAATACATTATTAAAATAGTGATTTATTGCCTGTATAAGAAAACTAACTACCAGATACAATGCTTAAAAGTAAAAACTAAATATTATTTGAAAGAGGGGGAAATATTAAACAAAAAATTTGTGTATGCAGCTTAAACTGTATAATGCACAGAAAACTGATAAAACTTGAGTAGTTTTCATGCTATTTATATATTTTCATTATTCTCCGAGGCAAAAGATGACTTTTTTGATTCTTTTGGAATCAATTTACTCTTATTCAGCTCCTTTTTATGAGACAAGCTTTTTAGCTCCTGGTGAAAAGCTTTTCAGTGTGATTGATGTCATACTTAGCCATAAGTATGTGACATCACAATACCAACTGGTATTGTATGAAACTCTTTGTTTATTTTCTTTGACTGTATTTCTTCCTTTTCAAAGGTTTCTCGCATCTGATGATGGGCGAGCAAGGTATGCTATCTTTTCTCTCTCTCGCTCTTTCTATTAACTCGCTTTTTTTCTTGCTGCTAGTTTATTGAATAGCAATGCAGTAGGTGAATTCCTGTTTCCTGCATAAGCTATTTTCAGGCCTTTTATTAATGCAACCGTTATAATGGTTGTGTTGAATGCTGAGTGGATGAGTCAGATGGCTCTGTTGAAGCGAGACTGCAATCGTGGGAGTGAATGCCTGATGTTCAGAATGCTTTTTAATGTGATGCTATTTACACTTTCTGTGACCACAAAGCACATGATGTGTATTTACACGGATACATATATTTTTCAATATTGTCATTGCATGACCCCAAGGACTTAATGAAAATCCAACAGTGACTGATGAAGCTGGGCTATCAATGGGTGGAAATAATGCATATGATATATTTTCACATTGGTAAGCATTGATACCCAGAGTTGCATTAGTAGGTCTAGAAGAATTTTTAATTTTTTTGCATTTTGGATTTGCCATTGCACGTGTGTATATTTTGTTTTACACTCTTTTTACGTGAGTTTGCATAATCTTAAACTAATTTAGTGTATTACTGCAGAATTCTGCAATAATTCACAATGTTTAAGTATTTTTGTTGTGTTTTTATAGTGTGTGGTGTGTTCCTAATTTGTTATCCTTCTCCTTCTTCATTGCCCCTCAATGATGGAATTCATACTTACTTGGATCCAATCTTCATTTCTGTAGGTAGAAGTAAAGGTAGACTTCTGTTTTTATTTTTCATCTTAATTAAGATGTCTTTCTTTAAACTTTTTTTATGTAAGGTTGTTTATGTGTTATTGTGGTATCACAGCTGAGCTGAAAAGTCCATCAGACGTTGGCCTGATAATGATGGCTAAGGATACTCTGTTTTACTCACGTAATCCTCAATTTTTCTATGTTAATTTATTATGATTGTTAAAAGTATGCACATGACTCATACTTGGAGAAGATCTACTCTAAGAGTATGATGGGTTTTATTTTAAATTGCGGTAAAAGATTATTGTGGTCTAAATATTCCCAAGTCTGAATGTTTGTTTATCTTGATAAGCATTGAGAAAGCTTTGTTGCATTAAAGTGCAATCACTTGTTTGACTGCTTTGGATTAACCAAACTGAGGGCGAGTTCTGCATTATTGTCATGCAGAATCATATTCTTTAACACTGCATTAATATACATCATGTGCAAGGTATGTTATGAAGAAGAGACTGAATATAGCTACAAACCAAAAAAAAAATGCAGTAAGTGGGAATTATTTTGGCTGATTTCATGGGTTCAGAAACAATCAATGGCAATTAAATAGCGCCGGAAGTTAATGGAGTCTATTAATCCAGCGTCTAGTGCTCGACAGTGAAAATAAAATCCCACAAGTTCTTTAAAATCAAGAGATTTGTGTTTCACTGAATTTTAATTGTATAAATTTAAACCCTTCATAGGAATTGGTTAGATATTGACCTGCCTGTCAGATGAAGAGTTAAATGTTGTATTCCATGTTTTTATTTTCGTGCTGCTGTCATGTTATACAAATGAATTTATTTATTTGGCAGAAAATGACTTTATCTCACGATAAATAGAATGGAAAAAAGTGTGGTAACTGGTGCTATCTTTCCACTGTGCAGTTTTATTTTCAGTCTGGTCTCAGGACTAGGTTAACAGCTTTTTGATAAATGATTTCATCTTTTGCACTTTCCATTTGCTGTCTAATTAGGTTTTTCCACATTATGTTGCGCTATGTTTTTTTTAAACGTAGAAAGGAAAGACGCATGTGTTCGCTGTGGGAGTTGTCAAACTTGCTTGTTAGTGCTTTCACAAATCTTTGATAAGGTTTCCGTGGAATAGCAGATGTTGGTTGAGATTCTGTAAGGACAAAATTAAGATCTGTTTTGTGTATAGATAAAAATGCTTGAATTATGTTTTCTAAATACTCCGGTAGAGAAAGGTTAGTATATTTCATTGAGCACCAACACACTTAGGGGTGAGATTCAATGGAAAGAAGAATCAGGCGGGGTGTATAATGGACTCCTATCCGTTACCACCCATTATGTGCCCCTGCTGAAATTGAATTTCACCTGCTTGAGCTTTTAAGTTCTTATACCTGGAAGTTATACTGAGAGATATTGATATACGTATGAAGTTCCTTTGTTTTGCTCTTTCAATAGAGACTGTAATCTCTTAACATCTCTGTGAAACTAGGAAAGGAATTTCATAGGTATCTATGAATCATTCCCATAGAAATATCCCACCGTGTAATTCCAAGGCAATTGAAATTAGCTCTTTTCATTAGAAATGGAGCATTTGATATCCATTAAAACATTAATGGGAACAGGTAACTTAAATTCATATGTACTTTTGTTATTTGTTGTTGTGCAATGTGCAGAAATTAGTGATAAAATCATTGGTTTTTATGTGTATCAATGACCATTTGCATTCTCTTGATGCGCCTGTCTGACTCCATTGAGAATAATTAATGCCTGTTTTTAAAAAAAATGTCTATTGAAGTTTTCAGATAATGCCATAAATCAAAAGTGGCAACAGCCTTCAGAGCTCCCAAATGAGTTTGCAGTCTTGAAATAGCTCCTATGTGTCTGTCTGCTCTCTTCTGGAAATTATAAAGTTAGATTTGTGGAAGAGTTTTATTTTTGCTAGTGGTGGGCACGATGCTCCATTCACTTCATAGAATCTTACAGCACAGAAGGAGGCCATTCGGCCCGTTGTGCCTGTGCCGGCTCTTTGAAGGAGCTGTCCAATTTAGTCCCAGATTGTGGCAGAAGTACTAAATAAAAGAAATTATCACATATGCATTATAAAATACGTTTGGCGGAAGAAAGACGATGAATCCGAAGAATATATGTGATCCTTGTTGCATTGGGTCTCCAAGTACTTTTTAACACTTTTTATTGACCTGTGCATTGTTCCATGTATAACATCAATATGCAAATGTGCTTGTGAGCTTTTCCGTCGTCTTGTGTGAATGTTTTGCGTTGGCCAGTGTCGTAGATCGTGGGGAAGGATTCTTTTGCTTACAAAATTTGTAAATTACACACGCACTTATATTTTCCTTGCACATATTTAAAAATTTTATTTCTTGATTTTAATTATTGAATGAATCTTTCTTGAGGGGCATTCTTCCCATTCTTGCTAATAATCCTTTTAATCACTCTCATATTATTCCAACAATTACCCATTCTCTGGCTGTTGCATAGTCAGATTTTCTTTTTGACTCTTTGAAGTCTGTGCTGTTCCAGTGCATGCTCATTAATGACCCGAGTGCTATAAATTGAGTTCTAAAAAATCACCTTTTACTATACAAATATATCCTAAAATAACGTGCCATGTTTCAGTTATAATTTTGATTTTGTAATTGATTTAATTTCATTGAACACTTGACACTAAAATTAAGGTCCCAGAACATATGTTTTCATTTCGCTATTGCGTCTGCATTTGTTGGAATTTCTGCCAACCACAGGAATGAAGTTCATAGAAGATGAGTAGCAATGATGTTACCGGTTAATAAAGAAATTTATATATTGGGGACTACATGCTAGAATATAGCCGCTGTCTATTCAGTTGCAGCTAGCCAATATGCGTTATTTGCTTTTCTTGTCTCCCCATTTTTCAATTTTAAATCCTTGTGTAATGCCTGTTACAGTATTTTGGTCATTAAGCAAATGGACCATGTCAGTTTAGAGTTGGACTTAAGACAGTTGTTGGTTTTGATAACAGTGGGCATGATCTCTCTCGCACACGCATACGCACACGCACCCCTCACTTTAACCAACTAAATTCATGCTGATAATCCAACCTTTAGCTTGGTGCCCAGCGCTCTACCATTGCAGGTACTGGTCTGCTTCATTATGTGAGGTCACTAGTCCATTCATTTCTAATCCTTTAGCTAAGTCAATTAACTGAATGACTTCTGACTTCTGAAAATGAGATGTCTAGTGATTTGCTGTAAGTTGCAAAGAGTGATTAAAGGGGAAAAGATTCTTTAAAAGGAAAAATAAGTGACAACACATTTTTGTTGTATTGTTCTATTAGTTTGTGGAATATTGAGTTGTGGTGCTGTTCAGTCTATCCCATGAAAAGGCTAATTATTTAGTTGGTATAGCCAGTGCTTCAACATACACTAAATTTTAATCTGCTTGTAAGTAACAATTTTAACCATCTGACCAATTATGTACAATAGGATGGAATGACTATTGAAGCATATGCACCAATACACTTAATATTGGATGTCATGCTAGCTTTTAAATGTTCTGCAATGCAATAATATAAAAGGGTCTGGAATTAAGCTAATAGAATATATTATTCTGAGACTGATGGGTTGTGTTGACCAATTAAAGCCTGAAGGACGCGAGGTTTAGTCATACAAAGCTGATAATTCAGGTTGAGAGCTCCTTCCCTCATACAATGATACCTCCCCTATTTCATGTCACAAATATTCCACTCATTCCACCCTCCCCCATGACCGGATCCTCTGCCACCATTTTAATTTATGTAAGTGCCTAGTGCTTTGAAACTGAAGCTTTGTTGTGCAATGGCAAAATCCTAATGCTTCTGCTTCATTGCACCCCATCTTTCTCATTTAGAAATAGAATCATAGAAGTTTACAACATGGAAACAGGCCCTTCGGCCCAACATGTCCATGTCGCCCAGTTTATACCACTAAGCGAGTCCCAGTTGCCTGCACTTGGCCCATATCCCTCTATACCCATCTTACCCATGTAACTGTCCAAATGCTTTTTAAAAGACAAAATTGTACCCGCCTCCACTACTGCCTCTGGCAGCTCGTTCCAGACACTCGCCACCCTTTGAGTGAAAAAATTGCCCCTCTGGACCCTTTTGTATCTCTCCCCTCTCACCTTAAATCTATGCCCCCTCGTTATAGACTCCCCTACCTTTGGGAAAAGATTTTGACACTCTACCTTATCTATGCCCCTCATTATTTTATAGACTTCTATAAGATCACCCCTAAACCTCCTACTCTCCAGGGAAAAAAGTCTCAGTCTATCCAACCTCTCCCTATAAGTCAAACCATCAAGCCCCGGTAGCATCCTAGTAAATCTTTTCTGCACTCTTTCTAGTTTAATAATATCCTTTCTAGATGGGCTTTGCCTTTGTGAGACAGGCTAAAGTATGGCACTAGAAGGAGAAAGTGATGGTACTGGAGAAAATTTGCCCACATTTTCATTGCCATCACGGTGAAGGATTCCTATCTTAGTGAAGCTTCATTATCATAATGATATAACAGGTGTCAACTTTGGCTCAGTGGTAACTCTCACCTCATTGTCAGAAGGTTTCAAATTCAGAATGGGCTGGAAATGGGTTGGAGGAAGGATTACAAAATGACATATCCCAAAAGGCTCCTCCTGAATGCTGCTAAATTTTGGGACTCCATCCCAGGTTCTGGCCTGGGACCCTCACTCATCTGCTGCTAATTCTATAAAACCCGTCCCACAGTCTGACAACATCTCAGTGATACAAAACTCCAAGAGCATCTCCCTAGTGTTAAGAAAACCCAGGTGCCGACCCTCTTCCCCAGTGCAGCTACATACCAAGTATCTGCCTCCAACCTGCTACATCTTGCCTACCATCTTGTGTGTTTCCTTGGCTTTGCCTAAGGTAAAAGATGAAAATTGAGTACTTTGGTAAAGGAAACGTATAAATAATAATTATCAAGGGCATTGATTTACAGATTTTACAGGAAAATGGACAGTCATCAATCACCAAAGTTCTAGTATATCATTTAATAAAAATGCAATTCGATTCGGTAGCTGTAAAACAGTAACTCTGATGATGATTAAACATTGCACTTTACACCGCATAACACCCCATTGTTATAAAACAGCATGACCCACCATGAGCAACAGCACATGAGGTCTGCTAGAGGGATGTATGTGTGAAGTGTGTACGCGTGCACCTTTTTATGCACCTACTGTTTTGGTTTTTTTGGCCCACAGTGCTTCTCCCTTCCCTAGTGTCCATCTATTCCTCCACCACCCTAGTGCATCTCCCTGTTCCTCTGTGTCGGATCTGCCTTCGCCCCCACCCCCCTTTCTGGAGTACCCCACTCTTTGTTTTGGATAGCCCTCCCTATTATTAGGCATGTTGCCTGTCTCCTTTTGTGAATCTTCTTCCCCGCCCCGCCCCCCCCCCCCCCCCCAAAAAAATAAATTCTGCTGTAGAATAAAGCTGGGGTAAGACGGCTTGGTTGCGCCACTAGTCGACTTCCAAGTCTGGTCTTCTGATGCTGATGGTCATTCAATTTTGGCACGTTACTGCCCCCAGCATTTTTAAAGAAACATTTAGGGTCCGTTCCTGGTCTTCCGGGCTCTGACTCTTCTGTAGGCAATGCCACGGACAATTTACTCGTACTCTGTTAACTTCAGAAAGCTTCAGGTGATGTCAGGAAGCACTTCTTCACACAAAGGGGTAGTGGAAATCTGAAATTCTCTTCTCCCCCCCCCCCCCCCACCCCCCGCCAAAAGCTATTGAGGATGGGGGTCAGTTGAAAATTTCAAAACTGAGATTGATAGATTTTCGTTAGACAAGGGTATTAAGGGTTATGGAACCAAGGCAGGTGGATGGAGTTAAGATACAGATCAGCCATGATTTAATTGAATGGCGAAACAGGCACGAGGGACTGAATGCTCTACTCCTGTTCCTATGTTCCTGTATTTAAGCTGAGACGCGTGTGAGCGCGCACATACGCACGTACACTTGAATTTTGAGAGTAAATGTATCTTTATCACCTGTGTTTTGATTTTGGACTTCCCAGTTGGGGTGTGCACAGAGCATGCGCCATTCTTTATGGACCTGAAAATGAACCATTTTGGGGGGTGGGGAGGAAAAGGGAAGAGAATCACAGCCATGCCCAGTCAGTCTAGTGTAATGAGTACACACGCACCCTTCCAGCAAATGTCACTAGGCCATGATCGAGTGCAGGTACTGGAGCTGATTTTGTTTTTCTTTTCCTTTTCATGGCCTTTGCCTCCCCGCAGGCAAGTGATGCTGTGACCAATTGTAGTGCCAACTGCTGCCCTGATTGCTATTAACTAACAGCATTTGAGCTTGCAGCCGATGGAAATGAAAATTGGGAGAGATGGAAAACAGGCTCCCAATTTGCTATCGCCCATTTTACACTATCGCCCAAAGTCAAAATTACCTTGGGTGGGAGTCTCTAATAACACCCCTTTAGTTAAATATAAGTGCTAAAATCTGTTACATGTATCTAATTTGCCTTTATTATTGATTAAATGGAACATATTGTTGAACTAGCTGCTATTTTCTTTTAACCAAAGGCAATTAATGTATAACTTGCAACTTTTTTCTGATGTTAGTAGTTTGGCTATGTCAGTTGTTGACAAAAGATGGTTTAAATTAAAGTCTGTCCATGATCTAAGTGACTGCTGCTTTTCTGATCACACTTGAAGGGGGAAAAAATTGCAGGGCTATGGGGGAAGAGCAGGGGTGTGCGACTAATTGGATAGCTCTTTCGAAGATCCAGCACAGGCATGACGGGCCAAATGGCCTCCTTTGTGCTGTATCATTCCATGATTCTATAATTCTATACTTACTGAATATGTAACTTTATTATACTGAACTTCAATATTTTCAAGACAACATTAATGCACCAGAAGAAAATAAGCAAAGACGTCTAGAAAATACAGCTTTTTCAAAAGACAGGTTTAACGTTGCTGAAATTCTACTTTGTAATACACACCGTAGCATTAGAAGTGTGAAAAGAAATGCCACGGATGTTGTATGTCAAATTTGATGTGTATTTTGGAAGCTGGAAAGGACATCAGGTGCTCCTGAGGGTTAATGGAGTCTAGACCTTGGACAGCTCCAGACTGTGAAGCTTGTCCAGTGTGTTTTGTCATTCAGGCTGTGTGTTCAACCATGTCCTGCTCTTGCTTTAGCTGTGACGAAGTGGCTACTGTTTTGTTGCATTCAATTCTCTCAGCTACTGGGGGAATCAAATGCGGTTTGGAATTATTATTCAGTTGCATTTGATTTCCAACAAGAAAGTGTTAACTTATGCTGAAAGGTTTGAAGGGAAGAGGGTGTTTGTTTCATTTGTATTTTGGCAAGGATACCTCCAACCCTTTGTTGCTGTGGCCAGGCCATATAAATACTTTTACTTGAGCAAATGGAAAACAGGTAGATTATCCAGTAAGTCAGCATTATTGACCTGCAAAAGTCAATCATCAGTGTACACGAGTGGGCGAAAAAAGCTTTATGGCAGAATTATTTTCAGATCACACGTTTGACAATTATTAGATAATTTACCTAGCAGCCTATTTAAATACGATTAGAATCAGAAGGGTTATGCACTCAGTAGTCGTCTATTCTTGAGAAGCTACTTTTCTTTAGAGATGTGTTGCGGAAACCAGTTTTGTCACAGATAAATACGCAATTTTGTTTTAAAAAGTGACAATCTTGGAAAGGTGAGGGAGCAACACACACAATCCTCCACCGAATATTAAGAGCAGAATGGTCACTCTCTTGTTCTGTTGTGCCTTCTCCATTTCCACAAAGTGGTGATAAAAATGTATGATAGAAAATAAAACAGCTAAAGAGGATTAAATATGTACCACAGAGATTTTAATCATTGGCTCGTATATTGTCTCTTTTTTTTAATGTCAGCTGCTGCTTATAAGAATGTCATTAAACTGGGGCTGTGAAGGTCACTGCATGCTACAATGTCAAAGTGATTTATCAAGAATAATGGCATTTTTCTTTCACAGCTTGGCTTATCTCTGTTGAATAAGTGCTGCTAATACAAACATTACATTTAGTGGGGTTTTTTTTCCCCCTCTCTGCCGTTGCTACCTCGAAGAAAAGATGATGATAATAACGAGTAATGAATTTCTCACCTTTTTGGCAAAGCACGTTTTCGGAGAGCAAAGCACTTGTGATTGGTAGTGTGCAATTTGTGATAATTTTTTTTGGTATTATTGAATTTTACTGTTTTTTAAAAAAAAAATCAGTGGGCTAATGTAAAATGTCTGAAACACTTAATTTGATGTACAGCAATTCATAAAAAAAGATTACGTTAAAGCAATTTAATTGAAATGTTGACAAAATAATAATGCCAGCGTGGCTCCAGTTATCTGCCAACATTAATTTTGAAGTTGGCACACAATAGGAAATATATCATTTTCATTAAAGATGATCGCTTGCTTGTGATTGAATCTTGATATAATGAGTGTTGTGCATAGAATGCAACACTATCTAAATTAAAGGGAAGCCTTGGCTAGAATTTATGATGGCAGAAAAAGCTAGTGACCATTTATACAGCTTCAAATAGTAATTATATATAAGACAATATACATACTGGAATGGCTGTCATCTCACCTCTGAAGCTAGATGAGTATTGTACCCTGGTTGAGCTTTGCTGCCTTCAGAACCCCTCAATAGAACTTTATCTCACTATTGACCATCTATTATGTAATCGCTGCTGGGTATCCATTATTATCAACACAATCTTTTTCATTACCTTATTATAGGGAAGGGTTTTGAGAGTTTTTATTATTACTATTGAACTTCTAACATTTGGTTAAACTTCATTTGAGAAGTTTATAAATTTGTTTATGTTGAATACTTGCTCAAGCCATGATTTCACAAGATGGAGGGTAGGCATTTTTTTTCCCCAGGAGGAATATAGTATGTATTATATGGAAAATAATGAAAATATGCTTTGACATGAGGGTGAATCAGAGAAAAATAATAGTGCTAATTGATCTGATAACACCTAACTGTTGGATTGTCTGGTGCTATGATCTGGTGCTTTGGATATTGGTAAGGTAATTCATTTAATAGGAACTTAGCTGCTAATAACTGACTGTAAATGTATTTATATATCAGTAATACATACACAATGCTAAGTTAATAAATAACTCTCCACCTCCCCTCCCACTCCAATTTTCCATTCTTTTCTCCAGTGCTTGTAGAGTACTCTGTCATGCTGGGGCATGGCTGCCAGTGTTCATGGAGCTCTCCAGTATCTCATCTGAGTGGTCATTATCACGTGTGGACCTAGATAGTGAGTGTTGGGAGACTATTTGATCATGCATGCCTGACAGCCAAGTCAAATCCTGTCATTTAATGTCTGTGTACCCACTTTCCAACATGAGGCACTGGATTGTGAGTAGGAGCAGGTACAATTTTCTTTTTTCTCCCTTCCCTACCCCAGTGCCCACTTCTGTCCTAGCTAAGATCATAAAATAGATATAGATGAGGAAAGCCATCTGTTCTGTCCTAGCTCATTCATCCCGAAGAACCTATTGTTAAATGATTCCAGGGCTTTTGTTACAATTATACCATTTGACGTGTTGAGGAACTTCTGATTGCAGTCCTAAATTGACCTTGTGCTGTTTTAAAAATATGCATCCTTGTCCTACTGTCAAGGTTTAATTTAGATTTGCATTTTCTATGCTTATTGTTATCTCGTTTGTCTCTGAGGATCGTCTCATGGTCACCTCCTTTTGAAGGTCATAAAACCCAAGTTTCTCCAGTCTTTCATTTGGTGCTGAAGATCAGTCCTATGCCTTTCCTCTCCATTGTTCCCAGGGCTTTAATGTCTCCCTTGGGCCTTAGTATCCAAGGTGTCGTCTGGATAGAGCAATTATAGTTTGGGGCATGATTCCTCTGACTTGTATGCTATGGTTTTGGCTGTACACTCTAGCATTCTATTTGTTTTGTTTCTTGCTCCACAGTGATTGAGCATGTTACTAATAACCCTTGATCACTTTCAATTTCACTTTTAAATTATTTTGACATCGAGATCAATTAACTTGGTTACAGACCAGGGATGAAACCTGGGATCTTTTAGCAATTAACACACTATTCAATACCAGTTATGTATTTTATAATCCCTATGTTTCACTTGATTGTGTGTTTGCACTTATATTTGCATTTAAAATCTAAATTACAGGTTAGAATTCACTGTTCCTCCCTTTACTGAATGCAAAGCAAACATGTGCTTTCTTTGCTAATGATTTGGTCAATGTCAGCAAGTCTATTTGACTGCCTGGTATACAATGCAGTAGCAATAGTAAGTGGGAATAATCATCAGCATTGCAGACTTCTTACATTTTTAACAAAAATATCAATTGGATATTATTCCTCTTCAAGTTCTGTTTAAATTGCTTCCTTAGTTTCCTACTGAGTTTCAATAGATTGGATTCAGATTACAGTGCTTAAAATCTCCTATTATGCATTGTTGTCTCTGAATGATGCATTAATTTCTGATGCATACCTTGACATCTGTTTTAACTGCATGTCTGTTGTAGGTTTTGGACTGGTTTCATTATGTATGTGTTGTGGCTTCACTGGGCCTAAATTAGGTGATGAGTTTTCTTTTGCACAGAAACTGTTGGGATTGATACTTAGGTTCTGAATTGGGTGGAGAATTAGGTTTTGTACATAAGTGCGGCAAAGAATGAACTGCACTTCAAAGTGGAAATATTTGCAGGGCTGTGGGGAAAGAGTAGGGGAGTGGGACTAATTAGATAGCTCTTTCGAAGAGCCGGCACAGGCACGATGGGCCGAATAGCCTCCTTCCGTGATTTAAGATTCTATGATTCCATGATTCTACATAAGTATGAACCAATGCAGAGATTAAATGGATGAATGCACATATGAAAATATGTTAGTGTATCAGGCAACATATCAAGTAAATAATAAATGCAGCAAAATCACTTGCCAGGCAAAAGAAGCTCAGAGAGGGAGCTCAAGGATGTATATGACCAAAAGCTTTACTGGTGGAATAGTTAGCAGCCCTGAAGAGACTGAGAAACTACCTGAGGACAGGCAATAATGGAAATTAAAATGAAAAATTCTGAAAATACACAGTAAGCCCATATGAAAATAGAAAAGACAAGTTAATATTTTGGATTAATGTGTGGAATCTTTTTACACTGTTGTGTAATTTTTTAATTATTTAATGAACTATAAAGTATTTCCAGCATTTCCTTTTTTAACTTCAGACTTACAACATTATCATTTTAAAAAATCGTTCCACAAGGGGAAATAGGCACAAGCAGTGGACATGAACACCCATACAACAATGTAAAGGCATAGCCACAGATTAAATCATAGAATCATATAACCATTTGGCCCATCGTGTCTGTGCCGGCTCTTTGAAAGAGCTACCCAATTAGCCCCACTCCCCTGCTGTTTCCCCATAGCCCTGCAACTTTTTCCCTTTCAAGTATGTACCCAATTCTCTTTTGAAAGTCACTACTGAATCTGCTTCCACCACCCTTTCAGGCAGTGCATTCCAGATCATAACATGCATAAAACAATTCTTCTCATCTCCCCTCTGGTTCTTTTGACAATCACCTTTAAATCAGTGCCTTCTGGTTACCAACCCTCCTGCCAGTGGAAACAGTTTCCCCTGATTTACTCCATCAAAACCCTTCATAATTTTGAACATCTCTATTAAATCCCCCCTTAACCTTTTCTGCTCTAAAGAGAGCAATCTCAGCTTCTCTGGTCCCTCCACGTAACTGAAGTCCCTCATCCATGCAGCCATTCTAATAAATCTCCTCTGCACCCTCTTCAAGTCCTTGATGTCCTTCCTAAAGTGTGGTGCCCAGAATTGGACACAATATTCCAGCTGAGGCCGAACCAGTGATTTGTGAAGGTTTAGCATAACTTCCTTGCTTTTGGTACTCTTTGCCTCTGTTTATAAAGCCAAGGATCCCCAATGCTTTTTTAACAGCCTTCTCAACTTGTCCTGCCACCTTCAAAGATTTATGTATGTGAACCCCCAGGTTGCTCTATTCTTGCAAACCCTTTTAAAATTCTACCATTTCGTTTATATAAATATCAAATGAAAACAAATTTGTCCACCCTTCAAATTGCAATAGAAAATCGCCTGAAGAATGTATAATGAGACAAAAGGGATGATGAAAGTACTCCAAACAAAATGGGATTAAGGAATTAAACCGCAAGATATCCAAATTTTGAACACCCATGTGACCTCCAAGGACGAGCAAGGTGACAACCATTAACTATTAGTCCGAAGGGGTCCTTTTACTTTGGAACAAGCAGCTCTTAATTCAGAACCAGTAACCACAGCCATCAATCACCACTAGAAAACCTATACAAAAGAACTCATTATATGATCCAGGAACCCATAACAAATATACATTGAAGGCACACATTGACATTCTGAATCAGAAATGAACACTTTATGACTTAGGAATGCTAAAGCATAATGAGAAACCCTTAAGTAGTGATCTGAACCAGAAAAAAAACACACTTAAATGGATTATTGCCCATTCAACGGGAAAATACATCCCATTTCACTTACCCGGTAATGTACAATGCATATACTAAATTGCCGTTATGTCATTTGCATAAAGCCAAATGACTCTAAATTTAAATGTTTATATACACAAACACCACATACATCCCTCATATTATAACTTTGAACAGTGTGCACCATAGGGTTAATTTATTAATCCTGTGTTCTGAGTGGGGTGCCGCTCTCAAAGGCAACATGGACCGAAGATCGGACTACAATACTGACTCTCTGATCTGTGCTCCCTTTGAGCATGGCTCCCTGCTGGGAGCGTGGAATTGGTGAATTTATCCCAATGAGTAAATTATATATTTTTTTTAACTGTAAGGTGGTGTACATAGAATTTACAGCACAGAAAGAGACCATTCGGCCCAACTGGTCTATGGTGGTGTATACGTTCACACGAACCTTCTCCCACCCTACTTCATCTCACCCTATCAGCATATCCTTCTATTCCTTTCTCTCTCACGTACTTACTTAGCTTCCCTTTAAAGGCATCTATGCTATTCGATTCGACTCAACTACTCCATGCAAGATCCAAATTCTACCCACTCCTTGGGTAAAGAGAGTGTGCAAAGCATTTATACTGGAAAGTGAGTATTGAGACTTGAAAGTTGAGTTTGGGTCTTTCTGGTGTTGGAAGGCAGGAAACAGCCTCTGGCGGTGGTGGGAACTTACTATCAACTGAGAAAGTATGTCTCTCGCTAATCCCACTCAATAGACGCAGATAACTGTAGCGGGTGTTCTTACCTTGAATTCTATAAAGGCGGATACAGCTCAAAGCAATTGTTTTTCTAATCTTTATAGGAGGAATGCTTTTGATATTGTGCTGGAGTGTACAGAAAGGTTAATTTGGGTGGTTGTTTCCTGCATCGTCAATGAATTAAATTTAAGCTTTAGCTCATTGATTTATCAGTTTCTAAATAGAATACCCTGGAGACATCAGTGTGCTACATGGTTATAACCGAAGGTTGTGGGTTTGCTACTATGGATTTTCTGGAATATAGTATTCTGATTTATGTTAATTAAAAATGAACATTTCCTGATGTCAAATTGGGTATCTTTAGAAATTGAGTAATATTTGTATAGATTTGGGCCAGATTTTGCTGAAAAAATAACGGCGTCTGAACGACGCACGCCGTTATTAATGTGCGAATCGGCCAGCAACTTGTGGCGAGGAAGTGATGCCCCACGGATTTGAATTGCCACAAGTTGCTGGCTGATTTGCGCAGCTCCACCGTTAGCCTCGCGAAAACAGCATCTCACGCTTCACCTCCCAGTGAGTTTCATGAAGTTGCACGTTAATTGCCCGTTAAACTCGCCACAGAAAGTTAAGTCCAGTAATTATCAGCGCAAGTACCCTTTCATCGACGTGATAATTGTTAATGACGACATTCAACCTCACTTGCCCAGAAAGTGAACAATTTATAAGTGTGGCGATCTCATTCCTTCAGGTTGTGAATTGTTTTAGGAGATTTTAAAAATGTCAAATTGTAAATTTTTACATTTTTTTTTGTTCTTCTCAGCCTCTCTTTTTTTTTCTCTCTCTCTTAATCCAATCTTACTTCACCTCACTTTATTTCTCTTTCTGTACCTGATTTGACGTTAGGCCAGATTTTGCTGGAGCGGGGCATCTCACGGCGTGCCCTCTTAGTTAGCTTTGTTTGTGCACGTTTAGGTTTTAACGTATTTTTTGTCCACATCGTTGCTGGAAGTGCGAGCTGGTAACGGTGCAGCGAGGGGGAATAGGGTATCTGGGACTTTGGTCAACAACGGGACAAACAAGGTATCTCTCTTTAACCAATGTGATTAAAGGATTGAGAAATAAACAGAGGAAGGACTGAGAAGGAGGGTGAATTAGAGTCAAATCAGGTACGGAATGAGAAATAGAGAGGGAAAGAAAGGTTGGATTAAGAGAGAGAGAGAGTAAAAAGAGACCGAAAGGAAAAGCAAGAAAAAATTTAAAATTTGACAGTTTTAAAATCTCCTAAAGCCATTCACAACCTGAAGGAATGAGACTCCACACCTATAACTGTTTACTTTCTGGGCAAGAGAGGTTGATTAGCTGTCAATAATAATGATCACACCCTTAAAAGGGTCCTCACACTGATTAATTACTAGACTTGACTTTCAACTGAAAGTAATATTGGGCGGAGTGTAAAACTAGTGTCCCATCAGTTTCCCGCCGGGTGGGTTAGGTTAAAATTGCCCCCTAAGTGTCTGTGAACGGACCAGATAAAACCAAAAGGGACAGTGAAGTGTCAAATGGTCATAATTGGAAGTTGCTCAGTTTTCCCACCTATGGTCCAACAGCTGGCACGAACAGCAAGTCTTTGTCTGTGCCATGGCCAGATTAATTGTTCTTTCACTTAGTAAGACCACAGTTGGAGCACAGTATGCGGTTTTGAACTGCAGTCTCTTAAGAAGGAGAGTACAGTGCAGATTCACGAGGATGCTGTCTGGTATGAAGAAATACAAGGACAAAGAAATTGGGCCTGTTTTTTCACTAGAGCAGAGGAGATTTAGTTGTGATTTGATAGACGTGTTTAAAAGTATGAAAGAATGGGACAGATTAAATAGAAATTAACTTTCCAGTGTTTGAGGGGTCCGGAACAGGGGGATGTAGATATAACATTAAATGTAAGAGATTTGGGACTGAACAGCAGGAGACATTTTTAAGCAAAGTTGTGAGGCTTTTCTCTTTGCTCCTCCTAGGCCCCTGTCTTCTGTCATCATGTCTCCTTTCGATTCTACCCTCTCGGGTACTTTTACCCACCCCACCCCAAAAATCCCTTCCCCAACCCTTCACAACTCCTCGACCTTCCTACTCTCCTGCTGCCATCCCAGGCTTGACTCCCTCTTATATAAGCCTATAGCTTTCCTCTGGGCGTCGCTTGGCATCCCCCGAAAGGCCCATCGAGGCACTTGTCGCTGCCTCCTTTTATGATCAGCAATCCCAACTGCCCCATCCTACTCTCTCACCGACTTTCCTGCCCAGCACGCCCGCTGGGTGCTAATCTTGCCAATCTCCTTCCTGTGCCACTCACCCCTCCCAGCGCTGACGCTGTGGACTCTGCCAGAGGATCAGCTATCATTGCCCCTCTCCGCATCTCCCTCCAGAATGTTGTTCAGGCCCTTGCCATCCATGAGCTTACTGTGGATCGTTGCATCGACATCATGGCCTTGTCAGAAACCTGGCTGGCGGGTGATGACACCTTCCCCCTTAACGAAGCCGCCACGCCTGGCAAAACCTTCCACCATTTGCTCCGCCCAGACCGCTGCGGTGGCAGTGTGGCCCTTATCACCAAATCCACTCTCCATAAACTTGAGCTCATCCAAAGCTCTGCTGCCCGTATCCTAACTTGCACCAAGTCCCGTTCACCCATCACCCCCTGTGCTCACTGATCTACATTGGCTCCCGGTCAGGAAACGCCTTGATTTTAAAATTCTCCTCCTTGTTTTCAAATCCCTTCATGGCCTCGCCCCTCCCTATCTCTGTAACCTCCTTCAGCCCTACAACCCTCCGTGATCTCTGCGCTCCTCCACTTCTGGCCTCTTGCACATTCCCGATTTTAATCGCTCCACCGTTGGTAGCCGTGCCTTCAGATGCCTGGGCCCTAAGCCCTGGAATTCCCTCCCTAAACCTCTCCGTCTCTCTCCCTCCTTTAAGACGCTCCTTAAAACATTGGGACGTTTTACTACGTTAAAGGCGCTATTTGAATGCAAGTTGTTATTGTTGTTATTGAGTATCTTGCCATGTTTCACCCATCCCACCTCTTCTTTAAAATCCTCATTCTCTACCGCCCACCCAAGTACCACGCCAGGTTTCTCACCGAGATATCTTCATTGCTTTCCTCCCTCATCCTCTGCACCGAGCGACTTCTCATCCTCGGTGATATGGCGGACAACTGGTTTAGCCATTTATCGCCAGATCTGGCTAGAACACACAAAGCGTTATCGGGTCCTGCTCTCCTCTGCCAAAACTGCTCACTTTTCCGGGATCATCCTGGAATGCAAAGGTAACCCCTGGCTTCTCTCCACTTCAAATTGTCTTCTTAATCCCCTCTCCCCTGCCTCCTCCACGCTCATCTCCAACACGAAGTGGAAGGAGCTCATGGACGAGTGTCACTAAGATTGAGACCATCTGTTCAGCACCCTCTGCTTCTTCCTTCACTTCCCCTATCCCACCAAGCCAAAACTTCCCCAAAGGTTACCCCCTGCCCCAGTCCTGAACTGGCATCTTTCTCTAGTTTCTCTCCCATCTGCCCTCATGCTCTCTCCGAGCTCAACTGTCCGTGAGACCATCCTCCTGCTCCCTCAACCCTATTCCCACCAAACTGCTGACCACCCAACTTCCCTTCCTGGCTCCCATATTAGCTGATATTGTTAACGGTTCCCTCTCCTCAGGTATAGTCGTCGTCCACCCCTTCAAATCTGCCGTCATCACGCACCTCCTAAAAAAAAAAAATCCACCCTTGATCCCTTGCAATCTATCGTCCCATCTCCATCCTTCCTTTCCTCTCTCTAAAGTGCTTGAACGTGTTGTCGCCTCCCAAATCCAAGTCAATCTTTCCGCAACTCCGTGTTTGAATCCCTCCAATCAAGTTTCTGCCCCTGCAACAGTACTAAAACGGCCCTTATCAAAGCCACAAATGACATCCTAATGTGACTGTGACAATGGTAAACTATCCTTCCTCATTCTTCTTGACCTGCACCTTTGACACGGTTGATCACACCATCTTCCTCCAATGCCTCTCTTTCGTCATCCAGCTGGGTGGGACTGCCCTCGCCTGGTTCCATTCTTAACTATCCAGTCCTAGCCAGCGAATCACCTGCAATGATTTCTCTTCCCGCGCCCGCACCATTACCTTTGGAGTCCCCCAAGGGTCTATCCTTGACCCCCTCCTATTTCTCATCTACATACTGCCCCTTGGTGACATCATCCAAAAGCATGACATCAGGTTCCACATGTACGCTGACGACACCCAACTCTACCTCACCACCACCTCTCTCAACCTCTCCAGTGTCTCTGATTTGTCACACTGCTTGTCCGACATCCAGTACTGGATGAGCGGAAATGTCCTCCAACTAAATATTGGGAAGACCAAAGCCATCTTCGGTCCCTGCCACAAACTCCGTTCCCTAGCCGCCGACTCCATCCCTCTCGCTGGCCACTGTATGAGGCTGAACCAGACCGTTTACAACCTCAGCGTCCTATTTGACCCTGAGATGAGCTTCCGACCAAATATCCGCTCCATCACCAAAACTGCCTACTTCCACCTCCATAATATCGCCCATCTCTGCCCCTGCCTCAGCTCATCTGCTGCTGAAACCTTCATCCATGCCTTTGTTACCTCTAGACTTGACTATTCCAATGCTCTCCTGGCCGGCCTTCCATCTTCTACCCTCCATAAATTTGAGCTCATCCAAAACTTTGCTGCCCGTATCCTAAATCACACCAAGTCCCATTCACCCATCCCCCCTGTGCTCACTGACCTACATTGGCTCCCGATCTGGCAATGCCTCAATTTTAAAATTCTCAACCTTTGTTTTCAAATCCCTCCATGGCCTCTCCCCTCCCTATCTCTGTAACCTCCTCCAGCCCTACAACCCTCCAAGATCTCTGCGCTCCTCCAATTCTGGCCTCTTGCGCATCTCTAATTTTAATCGCTCCACCATTGGCAGCCGTGCCTTCAATGCCTAGACCCTAAGCTCTGGAATTCCCTCCCTAAACCTCTCCACCTCTCTAACTTTCTCTCCTCCTTTAAGACGCTCCTTAAAACCTACCTTTTTGACCAAGTTTTTGGTCACCTGTCCTAATATCTCCTTATGTGACTTGCTGTCAAATTTTGTTTGATAACCCTCCTGTGAAGCGCCTTGGGATGTTTTAGTGCATCAAAGGTGCTATATAAATGCAAGTTGTTGTTGTTGTGATATACACATCGAGAGTTAATGATTGGAGTCGAGAGTGTGCCAACATTTAATAGGTCAGATAGTTAGTTGAAGGAAAGGGGGATAAAAGGGATATGGGAACTGAGTGAGGACATGGGTTTGGGACTGCCGGCCCTGTGGAAGATAAACTCTAACACACGGATGAGTTGGACTGAATGGAATTCAATGGAATATATCAGCACAGCAGTTGGTCACTTTGACAGATTAAAGGATCTCTTGTTTTAGTATTTCTTTGAAGGTGCAGTGCAAAACTGAAATTTCACATACAACTGAAAAGGCTAACCATTCTTCATGCTAAGCTATTGCTGTAGAACTTCAATACATGGGAAGATTTCAAAGTCATGACAACACAGATTTGGTTCTTTTAAGATGGTTCTTTAATAAACTAACTCTGTGTTATTTGTTTTGTGGCCTCAGTTCTTTGATTTTTTTTTTGAAAGCAGATCAAAGGAATATATGGGATCCAACTATTAGTCATTATGACCAAGATACTGTTGCGTGTTAGAATACATGAAGTGCTCTTCTTGCTTTCCATATTTACTTGTGTGTTTTCAAATCCTTCCATGGCCTCGCTCCTCCCAATCTCTGTAACCTCCTCCAGCTGTACAACCTTCTTAGATCTCTGCACTCCTCCATTCCTAGCCTCTTCCGCGTCCCTGTTTTTCATTGCTCCACCATTGGCGGCCATGCCTTCAGCTGCCTAAGCCCTAAGCTCTGGAATTCCCTCCCTAAACCTCTCAGTCTCTCTAACTCTCTCTTCTCCTTTAAGAAGCTCCTTAAAACCTACCTCTTTGACTAAGCGCTTGGTATCTGCGACCTTCTTATGTGGCTCAGTGTCAAATTTTGTCTAATAACGCTCCTGTGAAGCACCTTGGGACGTTTTACTATGTTACGGGCACTATATAAATGCAAGTTGTTGTTATTGTGTGTAAGAAGTCTGTTACTTGAAGCACTTTATTCTTTTGTGCACATACTGAGCTAAATTAATATACTTTGCCATTTGTTTATCCTAAATAAATTATAAACATCCTGTTGCATTTACCTTGTTAACATTGTCGCTTTGTGTGACCTGATTAATTCATATTTGGCAGTTTCTTTTTTTGTATGATCTGTTTTGGTTACCAGTTGAATAATGCAAACAGTTTTCACACAGATGGATAAACTTCGCAAGTGTTTAGTGGAAAGTGGCAGGAACAGTGCGAGCATTTGTTCTGAAAAAGGTCAAAATAGTGCCTGACGCGGCCAACAAATAAAACCTCCATTCGGCCAAGGATGGACTCAGCTAGCAGCTAACTGTAATGCACTGTGCTCTCTCACATAGTGAGCCTGAAAATATCTGCAAATTTTCAGAGGAACCGGATGCTATTCAGGGAATAGAAGGAACTGAACTGCTAGATATTGGTGACTGAGCACAAGAACTTTCAGTTTCAATTGGGGAAATGGAACGGGCATGTAACCTTGCTATACAACTTCAAGTGGGCAAATACCAGAGTAAGAGGGACTCATACATAGTAATGCAAACCACTGTGTACCACTCAAACATAAATCTGCTGAAGATTTATCTTTCAAAAACATTATGCAGGACAAGTACATTTTATAATTCCCACTAAATTTGATTACGAGTATTACTTTGAATGTTTTTTTTCTTAACTATTAAAAAGTTTTGTACCCTAGAAATAAGTTATTGTGGAAAGTTGTACCAATCAAATATGTCAAGCTAACTTGTGACTAGAAATCGTACTTTTAAAATTAAAAATATTGTAAGTAGAAAATTTCATCTATGAATCAGTGCAAGTGATTTCATTCCGAAAAATAAATCAAAAGCAGCTCAAAATTGAGGTACATTATTCAGATTTTTATTTTTTTTGCCTGGATATAGAGTCTATGCACTTGTCTAAAACAAGCCAAGATTAGAGATCCAGGTGAATTTTTTTTTTATTCGTTCATGGGATGTGGGCATCGCTGGCGAGGCCGGCATTTATTGCCCATCCCTAATTGCCCTTGAGAAGGTGATGGTGAGCCGTCTTCTTGAACCGCTGCAGTCCGTGTGGTGACGGTTCTCCCACAGTGCTGTTAGGAAGGGAGTTCCAGGATTTTGACCCAGCGACGATGAAGGAACGGCAATATATTTCCAAGTCGGGATGGTATGTGACTTGGAGGGGAACGTGCAGGTGGTGGTGTTCCCATGTGCCTGCTGCCCTTGTCCTTCTAGGTGGTAGAGGTCGTGGGTTTGGGAGGTGCTGTTGAAGAAGCCTTGGCGAGTTGCTGCAATGCATCCTGTGGATGGTGTACACTGCAGCCACTGTGCGCCGGTGGTGGATGGGGTGCCAATCAAGCGGGCTGCTTTGTCCTGGATGGTGTCGAGCTTCTTGAGTGTTGTTGGAGCTGCACTCATCCAGGCAAGTGGAGAGTATTCCATCACACTCCTGACTTGTGCCTTGTAGATGGTGGAAAGGCTTTGGGGAGTCAGGAGGTGAGTCACTCGCCGCAGAATACCCAGCCTCTGACCTGCTCTTGTAGCCACAGTATTTATATGGCTGGTCCAGTTAAGTTACTGGTCAATGGTGACCCCCAGGTTATTGATGGTGGGGGATTCGGCGATGATAATGCCGTTGAATGTCAAGGGGTGGTGGTTAGACTCTCTCTTGTTGGAGGTGGTCATTGCCTGGCACTTGTCCGGCGCAAATGTTACTTGTCACTTATGAGCCTAAGCCTGGATGTTGTCCAGGTCTTGCTGCATGCGGGCATGGACTGCTTCATTATCTGAGAGGTTGCGAATGGAACTGAACACTGTGCAATCATCAGTGAACATCCCCATTTCTGATCTTTTGATGGAGGGAAGGTCATTGATGAAGCTGCTGAAGATGAATCGGTACATAATCCATTCATGTGCACTTAGCAGAAAAAAGAACCTACTGAAATAAGCATAAAAAGATAACACGTTGATTAGGGAAGTGCTGGAAGACTTACCTATTTCATGGTGGAATGAACCTGACCTTTATTCACGCAGTTACTTCAGCTGTTGGTGAACTACCAATCTACAATACGGGATGAAATAGGCCAGTCAGTATGGATTTCTAAAAGGCAGGTTGTATCTGACCATCCTTCTAGAAATCTTTGAAGAAGTAAGTGACTAGATAAAGGAAGTGCACTGAATATATCTTTCAAAAAGCATTGATCTGGTATCACAATAGAGACTTACGGCACATGGAATTAAGGGGAATGTGGTCACATGGACAGAGAAAAGGTTGGAAAGGGCAGGGAGAACAAGATAGGGATAAAGAAGTTGTTTAGACTAGAAAGATGTGGCCAGGGGCCTGTGTTGAGGCTGCCTCTTATTTACTATATACATAAATGATCTGCACATGGGAATTGAGGTGACGATATCAAAATTTGATAACACAAACTGGAGGTATGGCAAATTGTGACAAGGATTTCGCAAGACTGCAGGACATAGGCAGCACGATAGACAGATTAGAGAGAGGAAGCAGTTCATGTTAAGTAATACACTTTCAAAGTAAGATTAGGGAAAGGAAATACAGCTTGGATGGTAAGATTTTAAATGGAGTAGAGAAGCAGAGGGATCTTAGCATGCAGATACACAGATTTTGTACCTAGAGGCATAAGAGTACAAAAGCAAAAACGTAATGCTGAAGTAACACAAGACCATAGTTAGGCTACAGTTATTGTGTACAGCTTTGGGCACCCCATTGAAGAAAGAGTATAATAGCAATGGGAAAGATTTACATTCGCTAAGGATGTGATTAGAGATGATGACTTATAGTTATGAAGAGATTCTGGAAAAGTGTCAGTAGAGCTCGGAAGGTTAAGTGGTGACCTGATGGAGGTCTTCAAAATTATCAAGGGTTATGATAAAGCAAATAGGGACAGGTCGTTTGTACTGGTTACTGGGAACAAATTTAAGATAATCACTAACAGAATTAAAGGAAGGTTAGAAAAAAATCCAATGGTTTTGAGAATGCGGAATTCTTTACCGCAAACTGTTGTTGATGCAGTGTCGATAAATTATTTCAAATGGGTATTAGATAGCTACTTGAAAAAGAGGAATGTTAAATGGCATGGGAAGCAAGCGGGGGAGCAGGATTAGACTTGGTATCATGCAGAGCAAAACACCCATGGAGACCTAATGAGCTGAATGGTCTGTTTCCTGTGATGTAACATTCTGTGATTCTATGAATGATCAGATCACTGGGCCATAATATCTGGTGACTAAAGATGATATCATTATTGGTAACTTGATCCTGCAGTTAATGATAGAGGTTGGTTTTTAATATCATCCTGGTTATTTGTAATTATTAATTGGAAGCTGGTTGCTATTGAAAAAAACATTATCTACATTACAAAGCAACCATGGAATATTATTTCTTCCCCTTCTCCCCGCTGAGTGGATCCGGTCAGGGATTGTGTGTGCGCTTTTTCTCGGAGTTAAATCCTAGATTTTTGGATGAGGTCCTGTCTAATATTTTTAGCCAAGATTTATTTTGAGGTCTGGACAGGTTTTCCCTATGGGTATTTTTTTTTTACCAGTTGTTTAATTGATTTGCGTTGTTTTTCCTGCTGACTTTAGTTGGTCTTGATGGCTACTAAATGCACATAAAATTAAAGTATGTACCTATTCACCTGTATTTTAACCTTGCCTGCAGCTTTGCCTCTTTTAATTAAAACGATAAGGAGACACTGGGTTGTCCCTAGTGTCATCAGCCCAAATTTAAAAAAAATCGAACAAAAGTGCCCCCTTTCCAGAGGGGCACAACTAATAGAAACCCAAATCATACAAGAGACAAAGGAAACTCTTCAAATTAAATAATATTTTCGCTAAGCACTACACACTCCAGTCCCTGGTGCTCACTGGTCGTGGAAAGCCTCAAGTGTACCGGCGGACATTGCATGCCACTTCTCCAGGGCTCTCGCGACTTTGCAGTTCAGCTAATAATGAGACCTTTTTTTTTTAGTTAAAAATTCTGGCATCATTAAGAGGCAGTTAGGTGGTATCATGGTGTGAAGTACGAGGTGAGTATTTAGCAGCTCTCCAGTCAGAGTTCCGTTACTAGTGCTGAAAGTCATTAAAACAAAAAGACTAGCACCAAGAATATTAATATTCTGTGCAGGGGCACTGGCAAGAGGTTTTGGACAGCTTATTAATCAATTGTTTGTTGTTGAGTTGTTTAAAATACTAATCCGTGCCGACCAGCCCTGCTCACCTGTTCAAAATCAATGGGGATTGCATCAGGAAACCGATCGCTGCTGTAACATGATGTGGTTCTTTAGGGCATGGTGAAGGAGCAGGAGAGTGGGATTAGACTAGATGACATCTGTTATGAAAAACACCTGTGCAGACTCAATGGGCTGACTGGCTCTTTCTGTGTGCTGCAATAGTCTCGGATTCTACCTGATTATTTGGCCTGTGAAATAAGGGCAATGCTGTTTCGCTTGTCTCTTTCCACAGTCAGACACTCTCCAGCTTCCCGTGTCTAATTGTCTTCAGGAATTCATTGAGATGGTATGTAATTAGATTGGATAAATTTAAATCCTTTTCCTCAGTTGCAAGGTAAAACCTTCCAAGCTGCAGTCACCAGGTCACTGGCATGATCTTTTCAATTCAGACAAACCGATGAGCATCTTTTAAAGGTAAGCAATGAATGCATGAATTTAACAGAGATAATGGGGGTCATTTTAGACCCCAAGAACGGGTGGGTTGGGAGTTGAAAATAGTTGTTTATTTGGATCACAACCGTAAAATTTTCGGACTTTGCATTCCCAATGGGAAGCCTGTACTTTTCTGCGCTGACGTTAAACCCGGAAATAAAGCCGGGTTGCGGTCGCGACCCAAAAAACAACTATTCTCAACTCCCACCCGCCCCCAACCCACCTGTTCTGGGGGTTTAAAATCATCCCCAATGTTCTTTGTGGGCTGTGTTCACTTTTTTTAATCAAAACAATGTTAAATTTTAAACTTGGGGTTAACCCACACGGCTTTAAACAGTGGCTTTAAGGGTGCAGTTAAATAGTGATTGGTTTGCACTTTGCAGGCATGCAAAAATGATGGTAAAACTCTGGAGTTAGGTCCTAACCTGCCTTTGGAGGGGATCAGAGTGAGACTTCTTGAAGGAGGCAGTCCCATGCTATTTGACCTGACACCCCATGCAATATAACTCTTTTGTTGTCGAACCAGGTTAACAAAGTGCTTGGATTAAAAACAGAAAACAGTGCAAAGGCCCTGCAGGTCAGGTAGCATTTGTGGGGGGTGGGTGGGAGGATAGAGAGAGAAAAAGAGATAGGGTTAATGTTTTATGGCTAGGCCCTTTTCTCGACAGATGCTGCCTGACCTGCTGAGTGTTTCCAGTATCCTATGTTTTTATTTCAGATTTTCAGTGTTTAGCTTTTTGTTCTACAAAGTATTGGGTTTTGTTGGAACTTCATAACAGTTTAGGAGCAGGAGTAGGCCATTCGGCCCCTCGAGCCTGCTCCGCCATTCAATAAGATCATGGCTGATCTTCTACCTCAACGCCATTTTCCTGCACCATCCCCATATCCCTTGATGCCTTTAATATCTAGAAATCTATCGATCTCTGTTTTGAATATATGCAATGACTGAGCCTCCGCAGACCTCAGGGGTAGAGAATTCCAAAGATTTACCGCCCTCTGAGTGAAGAAATTTCTCCTCATCTCAGTCCTAAATGGCCTACCCCTTATTCTGAGACTGTGATCCCTGGTTCTGGACTCCCCAGCCAGGGGAAACATCCTCCCTGCATCTACCCTGTCGAGCCCTGTAATAATTTTGTATGTTTCAATGAGATCACCCCTCATTCTTCTAAACTCTAGAGAATACAGGCCTAGTCTACTCAATCTCTCCTTATACGACAATCCTGCTGTCCCAGGAATCAGTCTGGTGAACCTTTGTTGCACTCCCTCTATGGCAAGTATATCCTTAGGTAAGGAGACCAAAATTGTACACAATTGTGCGGTCTCACCAAGGCCCTACATAATTGCAGTAAGACATCCTCTTGTAATAAACGCCAACATAACATTTGCCTTCCTAATTGCTTGCTGCACCTGCATGTTAGCTTTCAGTGACTCATGTACAAGGACACCCAGGTCCCTTTGTACATCAACATTTCCCAATCACTCATCATTTAAAAAATACTCTGCATTTCTGTTTTTCCTACCAAAGTGGATAACTTCACATTTTTCCACATTATATTCCATCTGCCATGTTCTTGCCCACTTACTTAGCCTGTCTATATCCCCTTGAAGCCTCTTTGCATCCTCCTCACAACTCACATTCCCACCTAATTTTGTGTCATCACAAACTTGGAAATATTACATTTGGGCCCCTCATTCAAATCATTGATATAGATTGTGAATAGCTGGGGCCCAAGCACCGATCCCTGCAGTACCCCACTAGTCACAGTCTGTTAACCTGAAAAAGACCCGTTTATTCCTACTCTGTTTTCTGTTTTTAACCAATTCTCAATCCATGCCAGTATATTACCCCCAATTCCATGTGCTCTAAATTTGTTCACCAACCTCCTGTGTGGGATCTTATCGAAAGCCTTCTGAAAATCCAAATACACCACATCTACTGGTTTCCCCCTTATCTATTCTACGACTTACATCCTCAAAGAACTCCAATAGGTTTGTCAAACATGATTTCCCTTTCATAAATCCATGTTGACTCTGCCAAATCCTGTTATTATCTTCTAAGTGTCCTGTTATCACATCCTTTACAATAAATCCTAGCATTTTCCCTACTATTGATGTCAGGCTAACAGGTCTGTTACCTGTTTTCTCTCTCCCTCCTTTCTTAAATTTATGGGTTGAGACTGAAGCTTTACTTGTGTGAAATAGATTATGTTCCCTTGTCCTGGACTTCCCTCACCAGTGGAAAAAGTTTCTCTCCATCTACCCTATCAATTCCTTTCAAAATCCTAAAAACCTCAATCAAATCACCTCTTAATCGTCTACAATCCAGGGAATACAAGCCTAGTTTGTGTAATCTCACCTCCACAATTTAACCCTTGGAGCCCTGGTAACATTCTGGTAAATCTGCACTGCACTCCTTCCAAGGCTAATATATCCTTTCTAAGATGCGGTGCCCAGAACTGTACACAGTGCTCCAGAAGTAGTCTAACCAGGGCTTTGTATAGCTGCAGCAAAACCTCCACCCCCTTCTATTCCAGCCCTCTAGATATATAGACTTTTTGATTTTTTTTTTTGCAGCAAGTGAAACAAAAAATGAACGTAGAGCTCATTAATTGGGTACGGTAGCATAGTGGTTATGTTACTGGACTAGTAATCCAGAGGCCTGGACTAATAATCTCGAGTCATGAGTTCAAATCCTGCCACGGCAGCTGGGGAATTTAAATTCAATTAAATAAATTCTGGAATTAAAATACTAGTATCAGTAACGGTAGCCATGAAACTACCTGATTGTGGTAAAAACCCATCTGCTTCACTAATGTCCTTTCGAGAAGGAAACCTGCTGCCCTTACCTGGTCTGGCCTATATGTGACTCCAGACCCACAGCAATGTGGTTGATTCTTAATTGCCCTCTGAAATGGCCTAGCAAGCCACTCAGTTGTAAAATCTCGCTACGAAAAGTGTCATAATAAGAATAAAACCTGACCGACCACCCGGCATCGGGCAACGAGGCACCGGACAGAACAACGGCAAACCAAGCCCAGTCAACCATGCAAAGTCCTCCTCACTAACATCTGGGGACTTGTGCCAAAATTGGGAGAGCTGTCCCACAGACTAGTCAAGCAACAGCCTGACATAGCCATACTCACAGAATCATATCTTTCAGCCAACGTCCCAGACTCATCCATTACCATCCCTGGGTATGCCCTGTCCCACCGGCAGGATAGACTGACCAGAGGTGGCGGTACAGTGATATACAATCAGGAGGGAGTGGCCCTGAGAGTCCTCAACATTCACTCTCGACCCCATGAAATCTCATGGCATCAGGTCAAACATAGGCAAGGAAACCTCCTGCTGATTACCACCTACTGCCCTCCCTCAGCTGATGAATCAGTCCTCCTCCATGTTGAACACCACTTGGAGGAAGCACTGAGGGTAGCAAGGGCACACAATGTACTCTGGGTGGGGGACTTCAATGTCCATCACCAAGAGTGGCTCGGTAGCACCACTACTGACCGAGCTGGCCGAGTCCTGAAGGACATAGATGCCAGACTGGGCCTGCGGCAGGTGGTGAGCGAACCAACACGAGGGAAAAACGTACTTGACCTCGTCCTCACCAATCTACCTGTCGCAAATGCATCTGTCCATGACAGTATTGGTAGGAGAGACCACTGCACAGTTCTCGTGGAGATGAAGTCCCGTCTTCACACTGAGGACACCATGTTGTGTGGCACTACCACCGTGCTAAATGGGATAGATTCAGAACAGATCTAGCAGCTCAAAACTGGGCATCCATGAGGCGCTGTGGGCTATCAGCTGCAGCAGAATTGTATTCCAGCACAATCTGTAACCTCATCGGCCAGCATATTCCTCACTCTACCATTACCAACAAGCCAGGGGATCAACCCTGGTTCAATGAGGAGTGCAGAAGAACATGCCAGGAACAGCACAGGCTCAGGACTACATGCATGCTAAACAACGGAAGCAACATGCTATAGACAGAGCTAAGCGATTCCACAACCAACGGATCAGATCAAAGCTCTGCAGTCGTGAATGGTGGTGGACAATGAAACAACTAATGGGAGGAGGAGGATCTGTAAACATCCCCAGCCTTAATGATGGCGGAGTCCAGCACGTGAGTGCAAAAGACAAGGCTGAAGTGTTTGCAACCATCTTCAGCCAGAAGTGCCGAGTGGATGATCCATCTCAGCCTCCTCCCGATAGCCCCACCATCACTGAAGCCAGTCTTCAGCCAATTCGATTCACTCCACGTGATATCAAGAAACGGCTGAGTGCACTGGATACAGCAAAGGCTATGGGCCCCGACAACATCCCAGCTGTAGTGCTGAAGACTTGTGCTCCACAACCAGCCGCGCCTCTAGCCAAGCTGTTCCAGCACAGCTACAACACTGGCATCTACCTGACAATGTGGAAAATTGCCCAGGTATGTCCTGTCCACAAAAAGCAGGACAAATTCAATCCGGCCAATTACCGCCCCATCAGTCTACTCTCAATCATCAGCAAAGTGATGGAAGGTGTTGTCGACAGTGCTATCAAGCGGCACTTACTCACCAATAACCTGCTCACTGATGCTCAGTTTGGGTTCCTCCAGGACCACTCGTCTCCAGACCTCATTACAACCTTGGTCTAAACATGGACAAAAGAGCTGAATTCCAGAGGTGAGGTGAGAGTGACTGCCCTTGATATCAAAGCAGCATTTGACTGAGTGTGGCACCAAGGAGCCCTGGTAAAATTGAAGTCAATGGGAATCAGGGGGAAAACTCTCCAGTGGCTGGAGTCATATCTAGCACAAAGGAAGATGGTAGTGGTTGTTGGAGGCCAGTCATCTCAGCCCCAGGGCATTGCCGCATGAGTTCCTCAGGGCAGTGTCCTAGGCCCAACCATCTTCAGCTGCTTCATCAATGACCTTCCCTCCATCATAAGGTCAGAAATGGGGATGTTCGCTGATGACTGCACAGTGTTCAGTTCCATTCGCAACCCCTCAGATAATGAAGCAGTCCGAGCCCGCATGCAGCAAGACCTGGACAACATCCAGGCTTGGGCTCATAAGTGGCAAGTAACATTCGCGCCAGATAAGTGCCAGGCAATGACCATCTCGAACAAGAGAGAGTCTAACCACCTCCCCTTGACATTCAACGGCATTACCATCGCCGAATCCCCCACCATCAACATCCTGGGGGTCACCATTGACCAGAAACTGAACTGGACCAGCCATATAAATACTGTGGCTACGAGAGCAGGTCAGAGGCTGGGTATTCTGCGGCGAGTGACTCACCTCCTGACTCCCCAAATCCTTTCCACCATCTACAAGGCACAAGTCAGGAGTGTGATGGAATACTCTCCACTTGCCTGGATGAGTGCAGCTCCAACAACACTCAAGAAGCTCGACACCATCCAAGATAAAGCAGCCCGCTTGATTGGCACCCCATCCACCACCCTAAACATTCACTCCCTTCACCACCGGCGCACTGTGGCTGCAGTGTGCACCATCCACAGGATGCACTGCAGCAACTCGCCAAGGCTTCTTCGACAGCACCTCCCAAACCCTCGACCTCTACCACTAAGAAGGACAAAAGCAGCAGGCACATGGGAACAACACCACCTGCACGTTCCCCTCCAAGTCACACACCATCCCGACTTGGAAATATATCGCCGTTCCTTCATCGTCACTGGGTCAAAATCCTGGAACTTCCTTCCTAACAGCACTGTGGGAGAACCGTCACCACACGGACTGCAGCGGTTCAATAAGGCGGCTCACCACCACCTTCTCAAGGGCAATTAGGGATGGGCAATAAATGCCGGCCTCGCCAGCGATGCCCACATCCCACGAATGAATTTTAAAAAAATTAAGTGAAGATGCTCTCACCTGTGCTCAGTGCATTTAAAATTTATTGGTAGAGACCGAAGCTCTACTTGTGTGAAAGAACATTTGCATGGAGCCTCTCCTGGATCTGAGACCCGACGGTTGTCCGGCAGCAGAAATAAGATTCTGCCGGCTGTGTGTTGATACTGTAGGGAATGACTTTATCGGGGAGCCTGGAAGGGGACGGGGGTGGAATTCCTGTCAGGAAACCCAGAAGTTCGGGTACGTCCGTACGATTTTGACTTAAGGGGATCTTTTTGTTTTTGTTTTGATGGTTTCCCGCCCGACAGAGTGGCCTGATTTTCAGGCTGCCCTCAGTCGGACGGGAGAAGAAGGAGGAAGAGGACGTGATCGGATAAGTGTTGGAATGGGGAGGGCGTTTGGCGATCGCGAGGAGGGGGTGGGGGGTTTGGCGATCGCGAGGAGGGGGTGGGGGGCTCGGCGAACGCGAGGCGGAGGGTGGGGGGCGAGGTCGGCGATCGCGGAGGGTGGGGGGGCGAGGTCGGCGATCGCGGAGGGTGGGGGGCGAGGTCGGCGATCGCGGGGGTGGGGCGAGGTCGGCGATCGCGGGGGTGGGGCGAGGTCGGCGATCGCGGAGGGTGGGGGGCGAGGTCGGCGATCGCGGGGGTGGGGCGAGGTCGGCGATCGCGGGTGGTGGGGGGGGCGAGGTCGGCGATCGCGGGTGGTGGGGGGGGCGAGGTCGGCGATCGCGGGTGGTGGGGGGGTGCGAGGTCGGCGATCGCGGGTGGTGGGGGGGGGGGCGAGGTCGGCGATCGCGGGTGGTGGGGGGGGGGCGAGGTCGGCGATCGCGGGTGGTGGGGGGGGGGGGCGAGGTCGGCGATCGCGGGTGGTGGGGGGGGCGAGGTCGGTGATCGCGGGTGGTGGGTGGGGGCGAGGTCGGTGATCGTGAGGGGGGATGGGGTCGGCTATTGCATTTGTCGGGTTGCTGTAAGTCGGCTTGTTGGACCTTGGGGGAAGCTTCTGCTCCTCCGGGCCCACAAGCTGTGCTAAAAAGGCACTTTACTGCAGTTTCGGGCCTTCTCGCCGCCTCTTTCTTGGCGTGAAGTAGAAGACCTGGGAATCTAGCCCCCAGGGGTTAAAAACAAAAAATCCATTAAAAAGAAAGCCTGCGGCCTCTTTGAAAGCTCTTCGTGACCAACCCGCCTCCGGAGGACGGGTTGGTCCCTCGTCCCACCTCCCTCGTCCCTCGTCCCACGTCCCTCGTCCCTCGTCCCTCGTCCCACGTCCCACGTCCCTCGTCCCACGTCCCTCGTCCCACGTCCCACGTCCCTCGTCCCACGTCCCACGTCCCTCGTCCCTCGTCCCACGTCCCTCGTCCCACGTCCCTCGTCCCACGTCCCTCGTCCCACGTCCCACGTCCCTCGTCCCACGTCCCACGTCCCACGTCCCACGTCCCTCGTCCCTCGTCCCTCGTCCCACCTCCATTAAAACCGGATCGGGGTTAAAATCATGCCTGTCGTTTCTGATCTGAGATCGGTAGCAATAGTACAACCGAACCCTGAATGATTTTTCACCCAAATAGAACTGATTTTCTGAAATATTCTCTTTTTGTGTAGTGAAACAAAATGTTGGAAGTGTTGCACCATTTTGATTTTCACAGATTAATTTCTCTCAAGTTTTTAGTATTCATAACATACAGAGCTCGTATGTTGATAGCTGTCTCGGCATCTTCCAGTGTGAGTGGTACCAGGTGTCAAACAAATCTCTCTCGTGTACAGAGTAAGAACCAACACAAATAGGTGAATTCCCCTGTCACTCTGAAAAGGTTAAATCAACTGTCTTAAGCGTCCCTTGTGCCCCATAAATGTGAAGGAGTGAAGCATGTATGTTGGTAGAAATTACTTCACAATAGACTTTTAAAAAAAAAATCTGTTTGGAATTGTAATGAGAATCTTTCTGGCAGCATAAATGTATTCAGTAGGAAATCCTGTGAGCTTTTGTACTGTTTAATCAGAGTGCTTTGTATTAAGCCAAAGCTGCGGCTTTCTTTAGCCTCCATGTGCCGTGGGCTAGTTGGGCAATCCCATAGAGGACATCTTTAGGGCCATTGATATGTTTGGGATGTTCATTCTTACACCATGTAATTTTTTTTCCCTGCTTTCGTGCCCCTATATGATCAAGCATTACACTTGTTCCTAACAACATAAAGCACAACAAAAAACTTCAAATTCTGGAAATCTGAAAGAAAAACAGAAAATCCTTGAAAACACTCAGCAGGTCAGGCAACATCTGCGGATAGAACAGATGAGACTTTAAACTGAGGCCCCATCTGCTGTCAAGGTGAACGGTACTATTTGAAGAAAAGCTGGGGAGGTCTCCTGGTGTCCTGGCTGACATTTATCCTTCAACCAACATCGCTAAGACAGATTATCTGGTCATTTATCTCAATGCTGTTTATGGGATCTTGCTGTGTGCAAATTGGTTGACCTATTTCCCTAAAATACAACAGTGACTGTACTTCAACAGTACTTCATTGGCTGTAAAGCGCTTTGGGATGTCCTGAGGGTGTGACAGGCACTATAAAAGAAAAAGAATTTGCATTTATAAAGTTTTGGGTGCGAAAGTGTCCGCATCCAAAACGTTAACTTGCCTATTACATCAACGGATGCTGAGTGTTTCCAACATTTTCAGTTCTTTTTTCTTATAGCGCTGTGACCCTTTTTGGACATCTTTGTGTGTGTGTGTGTGTGTGTGTGTGTGTGTGTGTGTGTGTGTGTCCTCCTGAATTTTTTAATTTCACACTTAAATCAGATTTTCTATAAACTCTTTTATGCCAAACATTACTTTCAGCATTCTTCGTGGGATAACCTTACCTGTAATACTAATGATTGTTGCACAGATGGATTATTGTAATTTTGCACCATGCACGGTGATACTTAAATCCAGTTTCATTAGAATATATGTGGCAATTGCATCTCTCTCCTCCCCACATCCACTTCAGAAAGCAAGTGTATTAGAGAACATGCAGCAGTAAGCTGATTTTTGAATGGGACTTTGAAAGCTAGATCTCATTATAAATTCTTTCTTAGAGTTTAAAATTGTATCCTTCTGCTGAGCCAGTGACTAGGTCAGGTTAAACTTTTGACTTGGAAAGCATGCTGTGTTCCAATGACTTTAATGTCAACCTCCGTCTGGAAGGGTGAATGAACTGAGTGACTCATTTGGCACAAAGACAGCGCAGCACTCAGATGTTAATACATATAGTTGCGCCCACTGGGTGGTGTCTAAATTTGATTTGGCGAAAGACATCGTACCCCTCTCTATCTTCCCCACGACACATAAACGTGAACATAAGTAAGTTGGCATTAGTGTAGCTTTTTTGCTGCTGTGTAGGCGGAATATAAACGTGAGCGTAAGTAGTTGGCATTAGTGTAGCTTTGTTGCTGCTATGTAGGCGGAATAGGAAATAGCAGAAAATCCAGTCAACTGTTGATACGAGGACATTGGGCTACCGTGCTTGTGCAGTGCTGGTTCCACAATAGAGCTGTCATTTCTCTGCTCTTTTCCTGTACCCTTTTTAATATTTTTCCTTTGTGTTTATCTAATTCCCTCTTAAGTGCTGTGATTGATTTCACTTCAAGAGCCACTTACGGTAAAGCATTCCATGTTCTAATAACCTTTGCCTGAAAAAAAAAAGTGCCTCTAACCTCCTTTTTTAAGTTACTAATAGGAATACTAATTTAATGCCTCCTTTTTACTGATTGTGCCGAACAGTGGAAATAATTTTTAATTGTCCGCTTTCTGAAGCCCTTCCATAATTTGAAACACTTCTTTTGAATTCCACTTAGCCTTTTGAAAGCAGTGCTTTGGGTAAGTTCACCAAGCAGAGGATAGCTCACTGTTTGCTCCACTACTCGCAGGAAGCTAACAGGCCATTCTACAAAAGAAGCAACCAGTATTGCAGTGTGGGACAGATTCAAACCTGTTTTGTTGGAGGGCACTCTTATTGAACGGTTGTATACCCTTTGCCATAGCTGTTCAGACTTCTGAATTATTCTTGTGTGATCTATGTGTTATTGTTTTGTCAGTCTCTATTATCCCCTCCACAGGTTTTCCTTAGAGATTATTTTCTTATGCAAAACTTTAAAACCAGATTGGAAGCTATTGTGCTTTAACTTACCTAATAAAGTTAGTTATTTTTGAGAATTAAAAGTGGATTGTGGGGTATGAAGAAGAAAAGGCAAATTAGTCGCCTTTATGTGCATTTCTCATTTGGTAACATATATGGAGGACAACAATTTGAACAACATCCTCCCCTTACACCCTTGGGCTAAAAAGAAAAGGTTACTGTGCATGATTTCATTATTATGTTATATCTATGCTGCATGCATCTTTTAAACCAGTTTTTAGCCTGTTATGATTTAGCTGAATTTATGAAAAAGAAATATGGAATGCTTCCTTACTCTGGATTGCTGCATAAAATTTGATGTTGCATGGACAACTTGGATAACAAAAATCCAGGATAAAACATGGGAGCAAGGTATAGGTTACAAGAAGGGGATGTGACAAGGTGGAATGATGAACATTTTTTAATGATTCTACCTGTAGTGATTTCCTCTTGGAGTTGCCTGACATCATTGTTATGTGAAAAATAATTTGATTTGAAAACTTCTGAATGCTAGGGGAGTATATGTATGTATGCATGTATGTGTTTTGGTTTGTAAGAAGTGGGTATAATCTTGAAATTAGAAACAGGCAATCCAGGAGTGAAATCAGGGAGCACCTTCCTGCAAAGGGTAGTAGAAATCTGGAACTCTCTTCCCCCAAAGGCTGTGGATGCTGGGGGTCAACTGAAGCTTTCAAGACTGAGATTGATAGATTTTTGTTAGGTGAGGGTATCAAGGGATCTGGGGTTGAGGTACAGATCAGCCATGATCTATTTTAATAGCGAAACCTGCCTACTCCTGTTTCTATGCAGCTCCTGCTATGGATGACTTGACTTTTGGCCAAAAGGTCTACTGGAGTACAATGCAATAATTTCCTAATCTTCCTGGTGTATGGAATTACTGCATAGCCTTGTAATTACATTTCTTTCAAAGAAGCAACTTTTAGCAGAACTGCAATCCCACAAGTTAAAGCAGTGCTGCATTTTTAATTGGGATTTGCACAGCAATATGCTAATACTACTTTTCTTTCAGCAGTATTCTGTTAAAATAACAATTTTTGTAAGAAATAAGTCGAGTGACACTCGTAGTGCTAATGCTGGCATTTTAAGTGTGAACACGTTGGGGTAGATTTTAAATTTTCAGCCCAGCTGTAAAACTGACTCTGCAGATTGGCCGCCCGTTATAGAAACCACCTGATTTTCATTTAAATGACATTTGTGTGGTTTCCATAATGGGTCATCAATCTGCAACTCCAGTTTTACTCCTGGAAATCAAATTGAAAATCTACCTCATTTGAATACTTGGAATTTCTTTCCATTGCTGGTGCATGACAGGGTAGCAGATGTAACTGGTCCACAGCCATGTATAATATTGTACTTGACCTGCTGGCAGGGTGGCAGGATGCAAATAGAAGTTTACTGTCCATTTAATTGGATTGTCAGGTGAGCCGAGGAATATTGGCACTTCCATCCAAACAAATTGAAGGATGCTTGATTGAATTTCTAATTTTTGTATGATTTACATGGTCTATATCAAAACTGCTTACTGAAGATCCCAAACCAGTAGTGCACATTTTAAATGTTTTCCAGTCCCTTTTTGAATTTGCTGCTACACTGTTGTAAATATGGAACAAACCTACATTATTGTAACAGTGTAGATATGGCTGTTGGTATCTACCCTTCAGCTTGTTTAACAAACGGGAGAAGGCAGTACGTTATATGTTTGTTTTCGTTCTCCACAGCCAAACATTTTACAGAATGCAAGTTAATTTGTCAGCTTTATGGCTCACATGGAGCTTTTTTTGTTTTATTCTCTTGACCATTCTGCTTGCTGAGGAGGTCGGGGAAGTACTCCTGTTTCTATGACTACATTTGACCGTTATGGTTTTAAAAAAAAAAATCTGCCTCAGCAATTAACTAAGTTATCCTAACTTGAATGACAGAACAACTCTTTTATTTTGCAGTGCTGCAATTATCAGAGGAAAATCCTTTCAGACTCTAGTGTCGTCAGGAAATGTATTCTTGCCAGTAAGAATGTACTGTTGATAAATATGAATAGATGCAAACGAGCAGGCTGACAAGCAAATTTAACTTCCATCCTATTAACAGTATATTTGGCAAGAGACATCCAGGCTGAAATCACGAATACAGTGAATAGGGAGAATATATGGGAAATAACACAAACGACTGCGTGTGATTTACCACGTGGAGCAGGAGCTGTGTTAACCGATTGTAGAATGTGTGATCTTTGCAACCAACAACTGATGGGTACCATTTCCATCATAATGTTTCAGGTCTTAGCTGTGGCAAGATGTAGCTGAGGCTGAACATTTGGCCTGACTGAGATGCATGTTTAAGCAAGATTGATGGTGGACAGAGCAAGGCCTACTGCAGCATTATAGTAAACATTATTTTTTACATGAAGTTGTTACGAGCCAATTTTTTTGGCGACTGCTTTATTGAATTATTTTTCATAGCATCCAATACAAGGTCAAAGTTTGGTGTGAGGAAAATCCATTTGCTTCATCAAATCCACTTTGTTGAACAGGCCATGTAAAGTTATGGATTCACCATAAATTCCTCTGAGGGAGGCAATGGTAAAGAGTACACTGTTGTCTGGTAAATATCTAATGATTATTGCAAGTTGCTGACACAAAATGGATGCTACTTTGTAATTTGGAATTGTCTTATTCCAATCAGGCTGCTTTCCTTGGGTGCTGATAAAGAACAAGGACCGGTGAAATAAATATTTTTGAAGTCTGGGTATGTTATCATCTGGCAACATAATTTGTGGTCTTGGGGATCATTTCTGTATTTGCCTAGTTTTAAGCTGAATTACATGCAAAATGTTAAGAAAATTTGAAATTAGTTCATATGTCAATGTAATGATTTTCAAATTGGTCACAATGAAATGTCCAATAAAAGTAACTGGAGTAGACCAATGAATAATTTATATTAGATCGCTCAATCCAAGCTCGTTGGCAAGACAGAAGACATTGATACTCTCCTGATATAAGAAGTTTATTGTGAACCGTTTCAGCAATGGAAACTTGATATGTATTCATGTGATGTTGCCTTCAGGTGAAACAGTTCAGTTGTTTATTGTAATATGGCAAAATACACAATCTACTAGCCACGATCAATACTCACTGCTGTTACTCAACAATGTGATCTGCAAAAACAGCCAGGGTCTTAATTCACAGGTTTGTCTAGATAAAGAAGGAGCCATCAGAGACACTCCACGTGGATTCTGGAAAAGAAGGTTGTGTCTTACTAATTTTGCTAGATATTTTTGAAGAAGTCATTCGGTTAGTGGATGAGAGTATCCCAGTAGACATTGTCTACTTGGATTTTCAGAAAGCCTTTGATAAGGTACCTTTTTACAATAGGTTGATCTACAAGACAGAATCTTGTGGAATCAGTAAGATGTTGCTACAATGGATTGAGAATTGGCTGCATTCCCTTAGGCAGAAAGTAGTTATTAACGGCTGTGGATGTGCTTGGAGGCTGGTTATCAGTGGTGTCCCATAGCGATTGGTGTTGGGGCCATTGCTTTTTACCATCTTCATAAATGACTTAGATACAGATGTTGGGGGAATGGTCCGCAAGTTTGCAGATGATATAAACATTTGTGGAGAACAAATTTCTGTAGGCAGATTTAGATGAAGTGGGAGAATGGGCCATACTTTGACAAATGGTGCCGTGCTATGCATTTGGGTAGGACCAACAATAACTATATTTAAACTTTACGTGGAACAGAACTGACCGGTTCAGAGAGGAAAGGATCTTGGCGTTATAGTTCATAATTCTCTAAAGGTTCATGGCCAATGCCATGATGCCATAGCCAAAGCAAATCGTGTATTAGGTTGTGTTAGCAGGACTATTCAATATAAAACAAAGCACACCATTTTGTCTTCGTATAAGACCTTGGTCAGACTACGTTCAGAATGTTGTGTCCAGTTTTGGTCCCATCCTATGATGGTAATATAAAGGCTTTGGAAAAGGTGCGGGGGGGGGGGGGGGTGGGGGGCAGAAGAATGCTTCCCTGCTTAAATAACTGTCGATAGGCTTTAAATGCTGGTTATATTTACTTTTAGAGATGTGTAGACTTCAGGGTGATTTGATAGAGGTATATAAAATAGTTAAAGGGCTGGCTTGTGTTCCTATTGATCGATTGAGGAAGACCAGGGATCATGCAAATAAGTTACATAAGGGTAGTCTAGGCTATTTGTTGGGCAGTTCTAGTTGTTGGATAATAGACCTATGGAAGAAGTTGCCAGCTCGTGTGGTGAAAGCTGACTCTCTGCATACCTTCAAAAGAGAGCTGGACCAGTCTGGGCCGGGATGGCGATAAGAACATAAGAAATAGGAGCAGGAGTGGGCCATACTACCCCTCGAGCCTGCTCCGCCATTCAATAAGATTACGGCTGATCTTCGACCTCAACTACACTTTCCCGCCCAATCCCCATAGCCCTTGATTCTCCAAGAGTCCAAAATTCTATCCATCTCAGCCTTGAATATATTCAATGACTGAGCATCCAAAGCCCTCTGGGGTAGAGAATTCCAAAGATTCACAACCCTCTGAGTGAAGAAATTCCTCCTCATCTCAGTCTTAAATGGCCGACCCCTTATCTTGCAACTATGCCCCCTGGCTCTCTCCAGCCATGGGAAACAACCTCTCAGCATCTACCCTGACAAGCCCCCTCATAACCTTGTATGTTTCAATGAGATCACCTCTCATTCTTCTAAACTCTAGAGAGTATAGGCCCATTCTACTCATTCTCTCCTTGTAGGTCAACCCTCTCATCCCAGGAATTAATCTAGTGAAGCTTTGTTGCATTGCCTCTAAGGCAAGTATATCCTTCCTTAGATAAGGAGACCAAAACTGTATGCAGTGCACCAGGTGAGGGCTCACCAAAGCTCTGTACAATTGTAGTAAGACTTTCTTACTCTTGTACTCCAACCCCCTTGCAATAAAGACCAACAAGCCATTTGCTTTCCTAATTGCTCGCTGTACCTGCATGCTAACTTTTTGTGTTTCTTGTACGAGGACACCCAAGTGTCTCTGAACACCAACATGTAATAGTTTCTCACCATTTAAAAAATATTCTGTTTTTCTATTCCTCCTACCAAAGTGAATAACCTCACATTTCCCCGTATTATACTCCATCTATCACCTTCTTACCCATTCACTTAACCTGTCTATATCCCTTTGCAGACTCGGTGTCCTCATCACAGCTTACTTTCCCACCGAGCTTTGTATCGTCAGGAAACTTGGATACATTACACTCTGTCCCATCATCTAAGTCATTAATGTAGATTGTAAATAGCTGAGGCCCAAGCACTGATCCTTGCGGCACTGCACTAGTTACAGCCTACTAACCTGAAAATGACCCGTTTATCCCTACTCTGTTTTCTGTCCATTAACTAATCCTCTATCTATGCTAATATGTTACCCCAACCCCATGAGCTTTTATCTTATGTAACACCCTTTTATATGGCACCTCATCGAATGCCTTTTGACAATCCACTGGTTCCCCTTTATCGACCCTGTTAGTTACACCTTCAAAAAACACTAATAAATTTTGTCAAACATGATTTCCCTTCCATAAAACCATGTTGACTCTGCCTAATCATATTATGATGTTCTAAGTGCCCTGTTACCACTTCCTTAATAATGGATTCCAGCATTTTCCCGATGACTGATGTCAGGTTAACTGGCCCGTAGTTCTGTGTTTTCTCTCTCCCTCCTTTCTTGAATAGCGGGGTCACATTTGCTACCTTCCAATCCTCTGGGACCGTTCATGCCTTTTAAAAGGTTGGGGAAACACCAAGTGATATAAGCAAAGTCACTGTGGTCCCTTGGACTGTTTATGATCGTCTAAGGGGATTTTTCCCTAATTGGCCTTAGGGGATTTTAATTTTTTTTGCCTCTCCCAGGAGGTTACATGGCTCCTGGTGGATAGGGGGTGTCTAATCACAATGCTTCAGGCATCGCAACTGTATGTGGTAGGCTTGATGGACCAGGTGGCCTTTCCTTGCCTGGCATTTTTGTATGTTTGTAATTTACAATTTGCAAGTCAAAAAATCTTGCTGATGCTGGGCTTCTAGAATCCTTATTTGCCTGTAGCTAACCAACCCATAGTTTCTTGCATTTTGCTACAAATAAATCTATCTGATCATTTCGATTAAGGTATTGATTTTTACTTTCAAGTGAAAAGTTCAAAACAATAACTGTGCAATTTTTTTTTGCTCAACATAATTTTATAATCAAATCACGTGGTTTGCAGCATTATAGAGATGGGAGCATGCTTTACCATGTTATAGATCAGCTTTTTAGATTATGGAACAATATTTTATGGGCTTAAAATGAACCTTTATTATTAAATATCAGCTTGGTTCAGTGGTAGGTTCTGAGTCGGAAGGCCATAGGTTCAAGGCCCATTATAGGACTTGAGCAAATAATCTAGGTTGACACTTTAATGCAGTATTGAGGAAGTGCTTGTTGTTAGAGGTTCTGTCTTTCGATGAAATGTTAAACCGAAGTCACATCGACCTGTTCAGGTGGATGTAAAAGATCCTGTGGTACTATTTGAAGAATAGTGGGGGGGGGGTTCTCCTGGTATCTTAGTCAACATTTATCCCTCAAACCAATGCCACCAAAAACATGTTTAACAGGTATTTACCTCATTGCTGTTTGTGGGACCTTGCTGTGCACAAATTTGCTGCCATGTTTGCCTTCATAGCAACAGTGACTACGTTTCAAAAATTAATTAATCAGCTGTGAAGCGTTTTCGGACATCCTGAGGCCATGAAAGATACTATAACAAACGCAAATTCATTCTTCTAAATACTCCCCATCTTTGAGCAACTGCAAAGTATTTTGCAGACTTTACAAAAGATTGACGTTGACCATGATTATTTTGTTACAGTTATTATATTACAGTGGAACATCGTATATTCAGTCTCATCACGAATGAGGTGTGTGGGCAGCTACTCACTGCAGGTTGGTAAGTGGAAATGCATGATTTCCACAGAAAAAGAAAAGAGTCGTGATACAATATCACACCAATTTCTGTTGATTCGAAGAATGGGTAGTACCCTGCTGCATTTCTGAGTTCTGATGTGCACAATTTAGTTGAAACTCAAGTAGAAAATTAGTTGGGATGGATATGTCGTGGAAGGATATTTGATGCTCCACTTATGTAAATTAAAAAAGAATCAACGTACTGGCATCACCTTTCCCAGTATATCATTTTTATTCTCCACTCGTTGGCACAAACCTGAACCTAGTATCATAAAATGTCACTGCAAATGTGGAAAATATTCTTGTCTTACATTTCAGTATTGCAAGAGTACATGATATGATATAATGCCATTTTTAAATGTGATGCTCAATGTTGTAAATTTCAATCTGGGGTAACAAGAAAAACGCAAATACTGGAAATTTACAAGTAGCTAATCAGCATCTGGAAGGGAGAGAGTTCATATTTTGAGTGAGCCCATGCTTGAATCGTCCAACTTGTTTACTGAATCCATATTTATATTTGATTCAGCTCTTCTAATGTGAATGTTAAATGCTTCTTTTGGAAAATGTGTTATTTTTTTAAAAAAAGAATTACAAGCAACTGCAACACACAATCAAGCCTTAAGAGACAGCAATAATTTAAACAAATTAGATATGGGGCACGATTTTAATATTCGGGCGGGAAGAGTTTTAATATGCGGGCCTGGGAGGCTGGCTGACGACAGGAGCTGCGAATCTGAGGTGGTGGGGTGGGGGTGGAGAAAGAGACACCTCATCAGCTGTTAGGAGAGAGATGGGGGGGGGGGCAGGGGGAGACGGCGGATATCAGAGTGGGGGGAATGCAGGTGATATCAGAGGGGGGAGTGTGCAGGTGACATCGGAGTGGGGGGGGGTTGCAGGTGTCATCGGTGGGGGTGGGTGCAGCTGATATTGTTTGTAAGGTATGTTTACTTTTTTTTACAATGGGAAATATAATTTTATTCAATTTATTTAGTTTACTTTTCACTGATACGCCCCTCCCTGTCTGGTTTGACCAGGCATGCGTCGGAAGCCGTGGGAAAGCCGCCCAGGTAAGGTTAAAATCTTCTTAACTACCCGCTACACGAAAAATAAACTACCATAAGTACCTCAAGATTTGCTGCTTTAAATATCGTAGCCGGCGGGACTTCCGGGTTCGGTTAAGATGCGTACACCCTGGGTGACCCTGGGTCGTCAGAGGGCCGTTCTTTAGCGCGTTGGAGCAGGGATTCCTGCCCGCTACAAAAACTCACTATTTTCTTTCTCCCCCGTCCCCAACGCACTTGGACTTTCAATTTAAAATTGAGCCCGTGATGTTTACACTTAAAAAAAAAGTGGAATTCTGCAGAGTTAAATTATAACTGTTCATTGCCAGGAATGCAGTCAGAAGAGGTAACAAATAATTTTTAGACAGATCAAATCTTTCATTCGTTGAACTTCGACCTTTTTCGTGCAGTCTCGCATCTGCAGAGATTTGAAGTTTACAGTAATTTGATCCTGTATAAGCTGGAAGGTGGATGAGTTAAACTCCGACAGCAGCTCAAGCTACAAACCATGCACAAAAATATGATGTAAATTTCATTGGGTTCGTGCCAGGCACTTCTTAATTTTGCATAAGGCTTGATGCTCATTTTTTAAAACATTGCATTAATTTGTTTTGAGAAAACGTAGGTGGAGAAGACTGTGAAATTTTGGATGGTTATATGCAGTTGCAGTGATGCATGTTTGTAACTGTACAAGATTATATAGCAGGCTTATTTAAAACCAAAGAAAACAGTTTTAGGAAATATTATTTGATTATAGGATAATAAAGGCTGGAGTGTTCATATTTTTTTTTAAGATATGTCATCTGCGAAGTTTGCTTAGCTGGGTAAAGTTGAGAGGTGCATTAGATTATACAGATCTAGGTTTTAACTTTCTGGTTCTGTATGATCAGCACTACAAAGTACATTTCATCATTTGGGGGTGTGGGGGAGAAATCCAACTCACGGCCATCCCATTTGCACCTGAAAAACCAGGCAGCCAGGAATTGAAAATTGGCCGGGGTGGGGGGGGTGGGGAGAAATGCCTCGACTGCCCCATTGATGCCCAAAGCCCCCCCCTGATTCCGTATTCAGGAGGGCCTGTAAATGGGCGCAAGGTTGCTTTTCTATGTAAAAATCCAGATCCTACACCAGTTGCAGGATCCCAATGTAAAATGCAGGTATAAGTGGGCAGAGATTGCATTGAGCAAGATCCGTCTAGTTGCTCCATGCCTTGAGCGGCCTAGCCTGCGGTCCTTAAAGAGACTGCCAGAGGCCGCTGAAAAAACGGCCGCAAAAGTTCAGCCTGACGCTGAACGTGCTGGGCTGAGGCCGGCCTGGACCGGCGCGCAGAGCAATTGTCTGCTGACGTGCTGGCCGTTTTGGGTGCAAGTCAGATTTCTCCCCCGTTGAGCCTTGGGGGAAGCAATTTTTTTTTGCACAACAAAATCTTCATTTATCGCCTTACTTATTGAGGATGCTCGATGGCAAGCTGTTGAATGTGGAATTTATGCCTTGAATTATTTTGCACTAAATGCAGGAGTGAGTTGAATAGGTTCCACTTGTCAGTAGGATAAATTCTGTATTCACTGGCTTAACACTGTTGTTTATTACAGTTATTATGCTATCAAACTTGACGGGTTAGTTTTATTGCTTTGAATTGTGTTTTTAGTCAGAGCTACAGTAAACATCAAAGTCACTTAAATGTCTTCTGTGTCTTTAGGTGTAGTGGGTTTCACCTCTCCTTGATATCTTAAAAAAATTCCATTATTTGAGATTAAAATTGGCAGTCATGGACAGTTAACAACCATATAATCTCTGGGAGCAAGTTGAAATGCTTCGCTTCCTGAATGTGGAACTGAGCCATACAGATCAGGAAGGTTGCAGGTTTGATCTCCATGCTGTGCTCATTTAGTTGCTCTTCGGGCAGTTATAACAGTGCTCCAGTTTGCCTCAATGGCTCTGGGCAGGGAAAGGGTAGTAGATCAACCAGAGATTATGCTGCTGATTGTCACCCAGTGGCTCCTGCTGAATGTGTTTTGCATGATCAAGTAGCCTGTCTATACTCGCAATCTAGCCTTGCATATGAAGCATGATCCTTGGGCAAAGTACTATAGGGTGCCTGACATTCATGGAACTATACCTCAGTGCTGGCTTAAAAAACAGCAAATGCTGGAAATACTCAGCAAGGCAGGCAGCATCTGTGGAGAAAGAAACAGAGTTAATGTTTCAGGTCGATGCGTCATCGACCCGAAACATTAACTCGGTTTCTTTCTCCACATGCTGCCTGCCTTGCTGAGTATTTCCAGCAATTGCTGTTTCTATTTCAGATTTCCAGCATCCACAGTATTTTTGTTTTTCCTCCGTGCTGGCTGTTGTCTTTGAAGAGGAGAAAATTGAAGAAGAAATTTTAAAAACTTTATTTTTCTCCATGACACTGTGCTGCTCTTAACATTTTACGCACGTAGTCATTAGCACTGGCGTGGGAGCTTCCTACTAACTACTTGCTACTTTTGCTTTTTCATAAACTTCATTGTTTATCTTCAAATGTATTTGTTTTATTGCTGAGCCATCGCGGTAGAAATTGAGACACGCTTGCGATGTTGGCCTTCGAACAGGCCATGCTTGCCTGCTGTCTTGGGTGGAGAATATACTGTGCAGGGCAATGTGGAAAAAAAAAAGGGGGAAAATAACCTTTTTAAAATGGGGAAGTAAATAATTCAAAGAAAGCAAACAATAGTGCACCATAAAGCGTAGCTGAATACTTTGGGCATTTAAATGAGGACATGGACTTGTAAATTAGTATTCACGTGCTGTTCATTAGGCTCTAATGAGCTTTAAAGCACCACCTTGCACCGAATCAAATTCCAGGAGCTCCGTGCTTCTGTTTGTACCTGAAATAGGGAAAGTGCTTTGTCACTGTGTGGTTTTCGATTTCTGGCTTCATGCATACTGACACAGCATACCAATAACCTGTTTGCAGAAGAGAACGCCTCAAGGAAAGGGCCTTCATGACTTGGGCAGATCACGTAACCAGGTAATAAGGCGGTACTGGTTAATTGAGCAGGCGGTATGAAGAATTCAAAGGTGAATGTGAATCCAGCGCTGCCTACACATGTGCATAATGGATACTTAAACATTTTATAGCTGTGATTGTTTTTCTTCCAGCATCACTTATTGTTTCAGACCAAGGTGGGAAATAGTTCATGGGTTAGTTAACCATTTGTCCTGTCGTATTTAATGAAGGAAAATGGTTGTAGATGTGAGTTGTTAGATAAGCCTTTGCTTATTGCCATTTTTTCATCAATGTGCATTTCGACAGTTAAATGTGACTTGAACTTTTCAGTTTCAAATCGATTTTGAGGACAATACAAGTCAATTATGAGCTGAAGCATAATCTGCAATACAAAGAAGTAGATGGTAAACTCGTGAAGGTCCTATATGAAGGTCAATGAGTGCATATAGTTTCTGTATAAATGTTGCACGGTGTTAACATACTATACGTTATAGATTTGTCAGGGACCTCAGTCCTCGGAATATTCATCCTAAAACAGCATCAAAGAAGCACACGTTCCATTCGAGAGACCGAGCTGCAGCTTCAGGACATGAGTCCATTGTATACTGGATTAAAAATCAGAACCACAATATTAATGAAGGGGGCTCACCAAAGTGCTGTGTTATATTTATAAACCTTTTTTCTCCCAACACTCAGCTGTGGCTTGGTGGGTAGCACTCTCGCTTCTGAGCCAGAAGGTCATGGGTTCAAGTCCCACTCCTGAGACTTGAGCACAAAATCTAGACTGACACTCCAGTAACAGTACTGAGGGACTCTCAGGTGAACGTAAAAGATCCCATGGTACTATTCGAGGAAGAGCAGGGGAGTTCTCCCTGGTGTCCTGGCCAATGTTTACCCCTCAACCAACATCTTAAACAAATTATCTGATCATTATCACTTTTTTTGGGACCTTTCTGTGTACATTACAACAGTGACGACACTTCAAAAGTATAAAACTGTTGGCTGTGAAGCACTTTGGGACGTCCTGAGTATTGTGAAAGACACTATATAATTGTGAGTCTTTCTTTTAACTTAGATTTTTCAGCAAGCTCAGTACATGGCATTTGGTAGGGATGCTTCCTAATGTTTAATCAATAATATGTTTTTTGGAAGTGTGCCATTTGCTATTTTACATTTTTGTATATAGAAAAAATTTTCCCGCATTTGTTTAGTTGTCAGTAACTTTTCAGAAGTTCTAAATGAATTATTCATAGCTTCTGAAAAATTGCCAGGACAGGCTCTTTTCAGTGGAATCTAACTATTCAAAAATGCAACAGGATAAGAAATCACTTAACTGCTCTTCTGTGAGGGTACTCAGCAGAATTGGCATATGATGAGGTGCAGAAATCCTATTACTCAAAAGGCTTATAATAGCAAATGGAAAAGATTTGATGTCAAGATAGACAACCTTAGTATCTAGAATCTGATGGAAACCTGTCTACCCAGAGCTATTGCTGCTATAATATATATCTTAGAATCAAAATGATACAGCATTGAAGGAGGCCATTCGGCCCATTGTGCCCGTGCAGGCTCTTTGAAAGAGCTATCAGATTAATCCCTTTCCCCATAGCCCTGGAAATTTTTCCCCTTCAAGTATTTATCCAATTCCCTTTTGAAAGCTGTTGTTGAATCTCTTTAAGACAGTGCATTCCAGATTAATAAAACTCGCTGTGTAAAAACATTTCTCCTCTGATTCTTTTGCCAATGACCTTAAATCTGTGTCCTCTGGTTACCAACCTTTCTGCCACTGGAAACAGTTGCTCCTTATTTACTCTAACAAAATCCTATATTTGCATGTGAAAGTTGAGGGATGAGACTTTTATCAAGACTTCTACCTATTGGCCTTGGTTGAACTTAATTCTAATGGCAAAGGACCATGGTAGTCAGTCTATATGCAATGGGTGCCTAAAAAGTTTGCAATACATTGACCATCTGTAGAAATTATTTTTTTTATTTTCAAAAGGATTTCATCCTCCTGTAAGTACGTGCACTCATCAGTTTTGTGGCCTCACCTCCAGAAGGTTAGATGCACACTGATCAAGAAGACACCAGTGATAAGCTTCCAGGCCATTACCAGTGCCACTCATATAGTCCCAAGGAGAAGCTACTGCACCCTTTTCCTTAGGTGTAAACTCCTCCAATGTGAAGGGTCTTCCTTCTTTACTTAGTGGAGGATGCAGTAAGTTGGAGAACCATCTCTAGTGCGATACATGGCACGTCTTTGTGACCATAACTAGAGTATTTTTGATGGCGCTTGGCCTGACTGCACTTCCCATAGGAAACCTTATCAGAGCGTGTTGAAAAGTTTGGTCCTTGTGACTGGCCACCTCTGTGCTGACTACAAAGAATATATTTGGCTGCTCTTTATTTTCTATGTTGCTGATTGGCTGTAAAGTGCTTTGGGACGTGAAAGGCACTATATAAATGCAAGTCTTTCTCTGTTTCTATGACCTGTCATTCTTAAATGAACAGCAATTCTGTTTAAATTATTTTCTGCCTCTTTCGTGCTCTCCAAAATGAGTGTCGGTGCTGGGGAATGGAATATTGCACACTTTTTGCGCTCATTTATGAGCATTCAGTCCCCGTGCAAGTACAACGTCCCAGTGATATCCTTGTAGTCATTATGGTAGTGGACTAGTAACCCAAAGGTTGAGTTGCCCAGCACGGCAAGTTGTGAAAGTGAATCGAATACATCTGGTAATTGTGGCTAGCATCAGAAGAATAACCATCAGAGCTGGCAAATTGTGTTATAAAGTCAACTAGTTCACTAATGTTGTTCAGAGAAGGGACATTGCTACCCCTACCCAGTGTGGCTTGCATGTGACTCCGGTTCCACACTGTGTAGTTGATTCTTCATGCCCTTCGAAATGGCCGAGCATGTCACTCGTTTGTACAAACGATCACTAAGAAGGTGGAGCACCTTCACCTCAGGGCAAGTAGGGATGGGCACTAAATGCAGCCTCGCTAGTATCATCCACATCCAGAGAACAAATCAAATAAAAACCTGCAAGTGTATGACATTTCATTATTCCCACGCCAGCAATAGTTGCATCTTATCTGAGAGACTGCATATTTACTGTTAACAAGTATCAAATTATTGCCAGGATTGAGTCTTAATCTACCATCTAGGAACTGGTTGGTACTGGCCCAGGCTCATTTCACTTGGGGCCACTGCACCATTGCAGCTGGTAAAGAGAAGGAGAATTTCATCCCATCAGCCATGTTTGGATTCAATTTTAAAAAAAAAGTACAGTGTTCTAACTATTGGTGAAAGTCAGTCTCCCTATAAAATATACCTAAAAATGCATTAGAGTTGTTATCTGCATAATGGGTTTCTCAGGTTGTGTTACCCTTTTCTAAGGATGAGGCATTATTTCCCTTTCCGTTTTCACACTCTGCTGCTGCACAGATTATGCTGAGAAGGCAATAGAATCTCTGGGCCCGATATTACCAGGGCGGCGGGGGGCGATTGGGCGCGTGGGTAACGCGCCCGGTGAAATCAGTCTGCCCCGAACGCAATCGCAGGCTGATTGGATCCACTTACCTCTTGTTCCGGGTTCCCCGCTGCTGAGCTGCGCGGCGAGCGGACTGCGCATGCGCAGTAAGGGCTGTCAGCTGGAGGAGCTCTATTTAAAGGGGCAGTCCTCCACTGACTGATGCTGCAAGAAATAGGAAAAACTACAGCATGGAGCAGCCCAGGGGGAAGGATGCTCCCAGGTTAATGATGCCGCACTCCAGGTATCATTTGATAGGGTAAGGAGGAGGGGGAGGACAGAGATCTTCCCCCCCCGGCGGGTGGGAGGAAGCGGCCTGCCTCTGCCACCAAGAAGGCCTGGCTCAAGGTGGCAGAGGGGGTCACCGGCACCACCAACATATCTCGCACCTGCATACAGTGCAGGAGGCGCTCCAATGACCGCAGTAGGTCAGCCAAAGTGAGTACGCTTATTCCCCTACACTCCGTCTGCCCCACCCCACATCTCCTTCTGCCCTGCCAACACTATTCTGTCACATCACCCCTCATACCCACTCAAACCTCATCCTCATCTTACCTGCACTTACTCACCTCGCCAGTACTCATCCCGCCACTACCACTCAACCCAATCCTCATACAATCTCATGGCTCTATCTCATACTCACCCTCTCGTGCATCTCTTTCACGGTCAGCCTCACTCAACCTGCCACTACCTGTGCTGCAGCCACAGGGCATGCATCACATATGTGCAGTAGGAAGCGTAAGGCAAACATGTCGTGCGCATGAAGGGGATGCACAAGGGTGTTTGAGGGTTTGTCATGGTTTTTACTTCTATTTAATTTCTGAGCAACTCACATTACATATTATATTGGCACCACTACTGCCACGTCTTTGTGAATCTTGTCTGGTTTGTGCAATAATGCCCTTTTCTGAGGATCACTCTGAAGACCCACACCTGATGCCACCCATTGTGTCACTGCAGAGTGGGTGTAGGTGTATTTGCAGGGCTCTTTTGTGCAGACGACTGAGAGATGTCGGCGATGTCCCCGGTTGCACCCTGGAAGGATGCGGAGGAGAAGTTGTTGAGGGCAGTGGTGACTTTGACAGCGACAGGTAAGAAGATGGTGCTCGGGCCAGCCGGGAGCAGCTCGGCATGAAAGAGGCTGCAGATGTCCACGACTACATGTCGAGTGACTCTGAGCTTCCGTGTGCACTGCTGCTCAGAGAGGTCCAGGAAGCTGAGCCTCGGTCTGTGGACCCTGTGGCGAGGGTAGTGCCCTCTGCGACGCATCTCTCTCTGCGGTAGCCCTCCCTCCTGCTGTGCAGGTGGATGTGTCACAACACTGTGTTATGGAGCTCCACGTGTCAGAGGTGGACGGCTTGGCCGGCGAGGCTGGTGATGCTGTTCGCCCTTCGAGGAGGTCATGACTGCAGCTACGGCGGCCCCCATCCGGAAGATGTACATCTGAGCGGGTCCGCAAGGTAGGTACATGTGTCTGGACCCTGGGGTAAGTGTGCAAGTTTGTGAATTTTCTTGTCAGGAGGAGGGTGGTGGAGGCCAAACTTTGTCCCAAGTGACAGAGTGGCCTCCTGCAATGAGTGAGGGTCTCCCCGCCCCCCCCCCCCCACCTGTCAAATGGACCTTTGCAGCTGCCACGGGATGATAGCTGCAACACGTCCATTTGGACTGGGAGTGTTTCCCCCAGTACGGGAAACAGTCCCAGTTGTTTGTAAAATCCTACCCCTCCTGAAATATCACGTTAATCAGGTCTCTAAGCGACCTGAAATACCTAGATAAATACCTTAAGTGGCACGCCGCCAGCTTTAATTGCCTGCGGGAGTCCCACATGCGGGGGCTGCGCGCGCACGTCAGCACGTCTGTGGGAAACCCGGAAGTGGGCGGGTTGGAGCCAGGCTCCCGACCTGCCCCGGGAATCCCCGATTTTCGGAGCCCCCCCCCCCCTGCCACGAATGCACCCGATCATGGGTGCTAAAATAGAGCCTTCTATATCTGCCATTATCTTATTGGATAATGAAAATTAGTGAATGATTGAGAGTCTGCAAATTTTGGTCTTACAACTGCTGTACAACAATACTCTTGGCACAGGAATGAAATCAAGCACAATAAACATAATGTAGTTTGGCAATTTGCATTTTTAGTGTACTGTGTCAATTTGGGGTGAGGAAGAGTTTCTGTGGAGATCCTTGTGACAGACCAGTTAGCCAAATCAACTATGTGGCAGTGGTGAAGTATTTTTTTTAAACTATGATAAATAGGAGGAGTGTGAAATACTGGATGGGATAAATATAGTGAGAGAGGACATATTAAGGGGTTTAGCATCTTTGAAAGTAGATAAATCGCCAGGCTCAGATGAAATGTATCCCAGGCTGTTAAAAGAAGCAAGGGAGGAAATAGCAGAGGCTCTGACCATCATTTTCCAAACCTCTCTGGCCACAGGTGTGGTGCCGGAGGACTGCTACTGTTGGACTGTTGTTCAGAAAGGGCTAGACCAAGTAATTACAGGCCAGTCAACCTAACCTCGGTGGTGGGCAAATTATTGGAAACAATTCTGAGGGACAGTATAAATCATCATTTAGAAAGGCACATTAATCAAGGACAGTTGCCATTGATTTGTTAAGGGAAGGTCATTTCTGACTAACTTGATTGAATTTTTTGAGGAAGTAACAAGGAGGGTCGATGAGGGTAGTGCGTTTGATGTAGCAAGGCTTTTGACAAGGTCCCACTTGGCAGACTGGTCAGAAAAGTAAAAGCCCTTGGGATCTAAGGGAAAGTGGCAAGTTGGATCCAAAATTGGCTCAGTGGCAGGAAGCAAAGAGTAATGGTTGACGGGTGTTTTTGTAACTGGAAGGCTGTTTCCAGTGGGGCTCCGCAGGGCTCAGTACTAGGTCCCTTGCTTTTTGTGATATATATCAATGACTTAGACATAATTTTTGGGGGCATGATTAAGAAATTTGCAGGTAATACAAAAATTGGCCGTGTGACGGATAGTGAGGAAGAAAGCTGTAGACTGCAGGAAGCTATCAATGGACTGGTCAGGTGGGCAGAAAAGTGGCACATGGAATTCAATCCAGAGAAATGAGGTAATGCATTTGGGGAGGGCAAACAAAGCAAGGGAGTACACAATAAATGGGAGCATACTGGGAAGTGTAGAGGAACAGAGGGACCTTGGCATGCATGTCCACAGATCCCTGAAAGTAGCAGGACAGGTAGATAAGAGGTCATATGGAATATTTTCCCTTATATTCTATACCTCTATACCTTGGCTAATAAGAGTAGGGAGGTTATGCTGGAATTGTATAAAACACTAGTTAGGCCACAGCTGGTGTTCTGGTCAGTTCTGGTCACCACATTACAGGGAAGATGTGATTGCACTAGAGAGGATACGGAGGAGATTTATGAGGATGTTGCTAGGACTGGAGAATTTTAGCTATGAGGAAAGGTTGGATAGGCTGGGGTTGTTTTCTTTGGAACAAAGGTGGCTGAGGGGAGATTTAATTGAGGTGCATAAAATTATGAGGGGCTAGATAGAGTGGATAAGAAGGACCTTTTTCTCTTGGCAGAGAGGTCGATAACCAGGGGGCATAGATTTAAAGTAATTGGTAGAAGGATTAGAGGGGAGTTGAGCAGAATTTTTTTCACCCAGAGGTTGTTGGGGGTCTGGAACTTAGTTAAAAAATACTTGGATGTGCATTTGAGGTGCTGTAACCTACAAGACATGGACCAAGAGCTAGAAAGTGGGATTAAGCTGGATAGCACATTTTTGGCCGGCATAGATACGATGGACCTTCTGTGCCATAAATTTCTATGATTCTATGCTATCTTCTTCCATGTGCTGGATTAAGTCTAATAGATTCATCCTATTCCTCCAAATGTAGGGCAGTTACATTTAGTTATCACTATTGAGTGGTTGCTGCATATGTTTTTTCATCAGTTGACATTTCTCAATTAAAGAATTTCCAACCTTTGTCTCATTTTGCTCCTATTATGAATGGTGCAAAATCCTTTGTGGGTTTGTGCACTGTTTATTGCTTCAAAGGGATCTCGTTAGATCCCACAGAAAATTCTGAAAACTAAATTCTTAGCAAAATATATGTTGCTGATTATCCTCGCCTTCAATTGAGGTCCAATTCTAATATTAATTGGTCTGAATGAATTACATCAAAACAACAGCACAAAAACAGGCTATTTGGCCCAACTGGTCAATGCCAGTGTTTATGCTCCATACGAGCCCCCTCCCTCCCAACGAGTGAAGACTTGATTTTTTTTTTATTTTCAAAAATACAGAGAGGCAGTTAAAATTCATCTGTATTACAATTGAGTGAATAAAAGGAGATTAATGTTAATGTAGGGCAATGTTTCCATGATATAATTACAGACATAAAATGTTAATTTGTAGCCATGAATTTGTCAAAAAAAAAGACTTGAACTTATATAGCACATCATCGCATCATTTAAATGTCTCAAAGAACTTCACATTAAATTAACTACTTAGAAATGCAGTGACTATTATGTGGCAGACCTTTTGCACACAGCAAGAGCTCACGAGCAGCACTAAGTTGAATGACCATCTTAGGACACCATTTGATAAGCTAAAGCAATAGAAAACTAGAAATTCCAATCTATACTAGAAATTCAAGTCCATGCTGAACTTAATTTAATGTATTTAGCAAAGCCCAGCATCACTGAAGCTTTTGTGAATATATCCTATAAATTCTGATGCATTTGTTTGTGGGGTCCCACACGAATGGAGGAATCAGTAGAAAATGCCTACCTGTGCAACCTGCTTTAACATCCTTTTTGTTTTAATATTAAACGGCATTCCCGAGTGCTGATTGTATTAATTAAAAATATAATGTGCTGGAAAAAGTATTTTTAAAATATTTGAAAATATGATGCCACCTGCTGGAGAGAATATTTCACCCAAAATGGTTTACAATTGGACTTAAACTGCAATTGGTGTTTGTCCAAACCTATCAAATTCATTCTTGGATAGATCAGTTCTATTTCATGAGCTGCTAGTGTGAGCAGTGGATGTTATTACTTTCAATGTATAACATTTAAGATAGTATGCTCAATGCAAGGACTGAAATTATATTGATTCTGTTAATATAATAAGTCTTACACATGTCACATTTCAAATGCGTCCATAGCATGCAAATTCTGCCAAACACTTTCAATAACAAGTTATTTTACTTTCACCCAGCATATTTCTCACAAGCCTCTCCTAGATGAACCCACTGATTTTGAGCAACGCCACTGGAGATCCATTCACATATTGTCAACAATCTTTTGATTTTCAGTGGTTTATTTATTTTGAACTAAAAAAGAAAAAAACTTTCCAGCACTTCGAGTTGGGAGATCTTTACATTGAGGTTGGTGATTGTTTAGTTGGGTTTGAGTTCCAAGGGTTTATGCTGTTTGAAGTGTCATTGTTTTCAACCTGAAGAGTTTGGGAATGTTCTTTGATTTTTGAGGTAGGGTTCCAATGTTTGTCAACCTGGAACTGGATTATTGAAAGAAGCAAATTGCTGCTAGGTTTATTGGTATCACTCCTAGCAATCACTAGTACAAATTCACATAACACCATTGTATGCAGATCCAGAGATTTCCCCACAAGTTCACCATGTATTTTGAACAACTCTAGTTAAAACAGAACAGAGATACTTTTAGGCAATTTGGTGACTTTGTTTTTAAATCAAGAAATGAATTCTCCTTGCCTGGGTTCAAAACTGTTGAATTTCTTGATCATCTTCTGAAAGATTCTGCAGGAAGGACATAAATAATTTTTCTTTTTTTGTTGGAAGCCACATAGCCTGTCTATTCAACAAATTTGGGTTGGCTTATGAATGATTGTGACTCTGCAGACAGAACATGTTTTACTCACCACACGGACTGCAGCAGTTCAAGAAGGCGGCTCACCACCACCTTCTCAAGGGCAACTAGGGATGGGCAATAAATGCTGGCCTCGCCAGCGACGCCCACATCCCATGAAAGAATTTTTTAAAAAAACACTTACTTTGCTCTTGTCTTTTCTTCTAAAGCCAGGACTGACCTCCAAAGTACAAAATCCTGGTCTACATGAACACATTTTTGCCAAAACTCTGGTGTTTACTGATAATATGACAAATATTTTACTTTACGGCTGTGTCCAATAAGCTTTGTAAAGTAGGAAATAGACTAACATGTAGCTTTAATAGAATAAAACATGCCTTGTAGGCTGTAAGATAATCAAGGGATTTGCAAACAATCATAAACTAGAGCTCTGCAAGTTTACAGGATCACAAGGCCACAGTGTGTTAAGCTTTATGCACTTAACAACTTTAGGGCAGGATGTTCTGGAGCACTCCTGTCCCAAGTCTGTGTTTCATTACTGCTACCAACTTTCTCAAGTGAAACTTTTCCAGCTTGGCTCTGCACCATGTGACAGGAATTTGAGGTGTCTTTTGTTTAATATGAGCTCATGGTCGTGAAAGACATCGCCAAGGTTGGAAAGTGAAGACATGGCAAATCGGGAAATAACAGTTTTGACACCAAGCTTGAGTTTCAAAAACCTGTAAATAGTAAGAGGAAAAGACAGTGGATGTAAAAGATTTGAGAAATGGTTCAGAGTGGGAGACTGTATATCAAGTCATGATTTTAATAAATGAAGATGTAAAGAGGAGGAAGAATACATTAAAAATGTGCAGATGCATTGTGCTCACTGGAGCAACAATCATTTTAAAGAGGAAAACTATTATTTATAAAAGAGCTGTGCTTCAGTTTTATACTTGGAAAGTGCTTATTGTGAAATTGTAATAGAGGAGGCGTGCTTTCAGTTACATTGACATTAACTGTAGAAAAGAAGTGTTCCATCCATACAATTGCTGTGAAATGAATCAGTGCAAAGTACATCCTATGCAAAAATTAACGGGAGTTTTTCAATAGAATAACACAATGATGCAAGTGTTGCAATCTGAGTGGTTCAGATGACGTCTTTTTTTTAAAACTCCCAAGATTAAATGTTGAATGGTCTGTTATTGCCCTCTAGGTAAATAGACTCATTTCCTGGTATCTTATGTTTTACATCAATATACTATGTATGACATTTGTAGTTAAAATTGTTAATTAAAAAAAAAAAATATTTGTAGAATTTCCAGCTGTTTCCTGAAGCAGTCTATAAATTCTGTACTGAGTGATGTGCACAGATGGGCGTTCCGCTGCTTTCTGGCGACATTATTGCAGATTTGCTGGTAAACAATTAGCAGCATGTCAGCAACAAGGAAATAATGTTGTATAGTGTAACTACATCAGTCACCAAAATGGCTGCTGCCATGATCCCAGGGCAAGAATAAGGACTTTCTGATAAGACGGCAGAGTTGTGACTTGACTGACATAGGATATTATATGTAGCAGGAGCTCAGTCGTGACAGAATCACAGTAAAAGCAATTAAACTTCGCTTACAACATATAAATTTGACATGAAAAAAATTCTGGAGACCATCGCCTCAAGAGAACAATTTTCCTTGTAACTTCAAAGATTTTTATGAGAATTTTAAATGCATAATTCTGTAATTTTTTTTAAAAAAACAACATTGTAATATCATTTTACCTGTTTTATGGTGTAAATAGTGAACAATTACATCAAAAGTTTGTAATTTAAAAAAAAACTTGTCAAGCTTAAAGATGGAAAGAACAATACAAGATTAGACCATTTAGCGTATCAAACTGACTTCTTCCACAGGTCATGTTCAAGGCCGGAAAACGGGCCCAAACTAAATTCTACCCTATAAAGTCCAGAGGCCAATCAGCCCATCAATCTGGCTACATCTAGAGTCCTTGTATAATTCTAGCATGACACTTTTTTTCTAGCCCCTATCACCTGTTGTTTTCCAACTTCAACGAACTCAAGTTCCCTTCCTCAACCTTGTGTTTTAGTATATTAAAAAAAATAATAATTTGGGGAGAGAGAGAAGTTCATGTGGTCTGTCGTTCATATTTTGAATAGGTGGATTTTTTTTTTGTTGCTGACGCCTTTTTGTAATTGGGAGGAGGGAAGTCATTAATAAAAACTAATTACCGAAAACGAAACGGATAAATTCCTTGCTTTTAAAGGAAAAGATCAGTAATTAATGTTATGGGAATACTTAAAAGGAATACTAACATTGGATTGGCCACCAGACAGGAGAAAGTGAAAGGCGAAGAATTACTTCAGAAGTAAGATGCAATAATTGGCTTAGGAAAGCAGCGTACAGAGAAACTGCAGTCGCATTATACAAACAGACAGTTTGTGCCAGAAATGAAAGAAATACGATCCCGACATAACAAGCTTTCCTCCTTCTGGACTGGGCAGTGATCCCAACAAGCTGGAGATAAGGCAGTTAAATTACTTACTGGGCAACATAAGAATGGCAGTAACTGTACTGGTTACAGACAGTTGCAGAGGAAACTCAGTGTAGGGATTCAGGACAGACCTGCATCAGTTTTCGACAAGTATTATTATGAAACTTTTCTACAGGTCAGAGCCAGTTCAAATCAGTTGAAAATTCTGGTGCCCGCCATCTCTTAAACATATTACAGAGGGACCTGTCCAAATATATGAGGTAACTGAAGCAAGTGGTCCAGTAAAGCTCCGGGGCCAAACAGAAGATAGCTACAAAATTAACATTCTGTTTGTTCCCTCCATCAACTAGCATATGGTTCAATGGATATTCTTGGCTCCAGTTGGTCCTTTATATCTGTATTACTAAAGGAAAAACCTGCACTAAGATGCTGCTTACTGCTGCAAAACAATTAGATCTTGATGGAGATCCATGCAAGAATTCTGGCCCCTAGGATTGAATCAACACTTTTACATTTAATTGTTGGAGGTTATGTAAGATATCTATGAAAGGCTACATGTCCTCTGAGAGACCGTGCAAAAGAAGAGGGGTGTGGAGAAGAGAAAAAAAGAAAGACCAAGAAAAACCCTCCCTCTCTTTTTCGAGTAAATTTGATTTGTACAATAACAAACCAAGATTGCTACCAAAAAATAATTGCTGAAATTTTATTCGTTCATGGGATGTGGGCGTCGCTGGCGAGGCCGGCATTTATTGCCCATCCCTAATTGCCCTTGAGAAGGTGGTGGTGAGCCGCCTTCTTGAACCGCTGCAGTCCGTGTGGTGAAGGTTCTCCCACAGTGCTGTGAGGAAGGGAGTTCCAGGATTTTGACCCAGCGACGATGAAGGAACAGCGATATATTTCCAAGTCGGGATGGTGTGTGATTTGGAGGGGAACGTGCAGGTGGTGTTGTTCCCATGTGCCTGCTGCTCTTGTCCTTCTAGGTCGTAGAGGCCGCGGGTTTGGGAGGTGCTGTCGAAGAAGCCTTGGCGAGTTGCCGCAGTGCATTCTGTGGATGGTACACTGCAGCCACTGTGCGCCGGTGGTGAAGGGAGTGAATGTTTAGGGTGGTGGATGGGGTGCCAATCAAGCTGGCTGCTTTATCTTGGATGGTGTCGAGCTTCTTGAGTGTTGTTGGAGCTGCACTCATCCAAGCAAGTGGAGAGTATTCCATCACACTCCTGACTTGTGCCTTGTAGATGGTGGAAAGGCTTTGGGGAGTCAGGAGGTGACTCACTCGCCGCAGAATACCCAGCCTCTGACCTGCTCTTGTAGCCACAGTATTTATATGGCTGGTCCAGTTAAGTTTCTGGTCAATGGTGACCCTCAGGATGTTGATGGTGGGGGATTTGGCGATGGTAATGCTGTTGAATGTCATGGGGAGGTGGTTAGACTCTCTCTTGTTGGAGATGGTCATTGCCTGGCACTTATCTGGTGTGAATGTTACTTGCCACTTATGAGCCCAAGCCTGGATGTTGTCCAGGTCTTGCTGCATGCGGGCTCGGACTGCTTCGTTATTTGAGGGGTTGCGAATGGAACTGAACACTGTGCAATCATCGGCGAACATCCCCATTTCTGACCTTATGATGGAGAGAAGGTCATTAATGAAGCAGCTGAAGATGGTTGGGCCGAGGACACTGCCCTGAGGAACTCCTGCAGCAATGTCCTGGGGCTGAGGTGATTGGCCTCCAACAATCACTACCATCTTCCTTTGTGCAAGGTATGACTCCAGCCACTGGAGAGTTTTCCCCCTGATTCCCATTGACTTCAATTTTACCAGGGCTCCTTGGTGCCACACTCAGTCAAATGCTGCCTTGATGTCAAGGGCAGTCACTCTCACCTCACCTCTGGAATTCAGCTCTTGTCCATGTTTGGACCAAGGCTGTAATTAGGTCTGGAGCCGAGTGGTCCTGGCGGAACCCAAACTGAGCATCGGTGAGCAGGTTATTGGTGAGTAAGTGCCGCTTCACAGCACTGTCGACAACACCTTCCATCACTTTGCTGATGATTGAGAGTAGACTGACGGGGCAGTAATTGGCCGGATTGGATTTGTCCTGCTTTTTTGGACAGGACATACCTGGGCAATTTTCCACATTGTCGGGTAGATGCCAGTGTTGTAGCTGTACTGGAACAGCTTGGCTGGAGGCGCGGCTAGTTCTGGAGCACAAGTCTTCAGCACTACAGCCGGGATGTTGTCGGGGCCCATAGCCTTTGCTGTATCCAGTGCACTCAGCCATTTCTTGATATCACGTGGAGTGAATCAAATTGGCTGAAAACTGGCTTCTGTGATGGTGGGGATATCGGGAGGAGGCTGAGATGGATCATCCACTCGGCACTTCTGGCTGAAGATGAAAGACCACATCCTGAAAGAATCAAATGAAATTAGAGAGAAATTGCTCATTTGCATTTGGACCGTTGGAATAAATTTATGAAAGTGAAGCCATGCAATAGTAGCTATGCCAGTGAACAAACTTGGGCAGAAAAAACAATGAAGTGGTCCATGTTTTGAATATTTAATACTGTTAATCATTGAATTCACAGTGGAATTTGATTATAGTGTCAGATTTGGGCACATTTATGTTTCGTCATTATGTTTCGTTAACAGACTAATCAAAACAACATACTCACCCTGCTTCACTAACGCCCCCATCCCACCCCCCAACTACATTCTCTTAAACTCAACTGAGCAGAAGCATGGTGTTAATCAACAATTGTTATAATAATATACGTGCATTTGTGTAGTGTCTCATAAGTCAAAACATTTCAAATGACTTCACACAATAAATTATTTTTGAAGTTTGGGGACTGTTATTTAGGGCAGTGCGGCAGCTATAATGCAGCAGCGATGGCCCGCAGCAGCAGCAACAACAACTTGCCTTTCTATAGCACCTTCAGCAATGAGATGCATGACCAGTTCACTTATTTTCTGTTGGTGGTATTGGTTGAGGGAGGAATTTCTTCGGCTCGGTGTCAATTTTTATCTCGTTACGCTCCTGTGAAGCGCCATGGGATGTTTTTCTACATTAAAGTCCCTATATAAATGCAAGTTATTGTTCACTGGGAAACCAATTCCATAAAGAGGCATAACCTTAAAATTAGAGCTAGGCCATACAGGGGTGATGTCAGGAAGCACTTCTTCACACAAAAGGGGTGGTGGAAATCGGGAACACTCTCTTTCCCCCCCCCCCCCCTCCCCCCCCCACCACCCACCCCAAAAAAAACTGTTGAGGCTGGGGATCGATTGAAAATTTCAAAACTGAGACTGAAAGATTTTTGTTAGGCGAGGGTATCAAGGGTTACGGAACCAAGGCGGATAGATGGAGTTAAGATACAGATCAGCCCTGATCTAATTGAATGGCGGAATAGGGCTCGAGTGGCTGAATGGCCTACTCCTGTTCCTATGTTCCAGATGCAAATGGAGAAGACCGTGACTTTCTGCGATAGTGTAAAACGGGTGGTAGTGAGTCGACAAACTGTTTTTACACCTCTCCCGATTTTTAAAAATAAATTTTGTTTCCATTCTTCAGGTAGATATCTAACACCGCAAAATCGCCGGAGGCTTACAGATTTTCTGATCACCGTAGCACGCTGCTTATCTGTATCTGTCAGTTTGTAACAGAACAAGATTGTCATTCTTTCATCATCTTACCCCTTGCAACAGGAGTGTCTTTTAAATGTCAGTGTCCCATTTTTACACTGCTCTGCAAAAGAGCCTTGCTTCATTGCATATGAAATGCCCAATGAATCAAATTTTATCAGTTACTTGCCTAGGCATCAGAAGTTTTGACACCTTCATCTGCTTTCTCACTGTTACTTCTAAACTTATTCCTAATTTTCTACTGACTTTAAGGCAGGCTACAGTAGTAATAGTCACTCTTTTCCACGGCAGATGTAAGGCTGTGTACTTCTTGCATAAGTGAGGTACTAGCATCACACTGTGAGCTAGAACATACTTTATCCAATATAGAAGTACGTTCTGTACATCTGGATCTTTCCCATCACCATTCCATTGGCAAACATAGTTCTGATTGTTCAGCCTGCAGGTCATGATCTTATCCTTCTGCTTCAGCACTGTAGATGGTACTGAGTGCGGAATCATGAAATGTCGCATAAGGGACATTTTTTTTGGCATTGTCATAGTCTCTTGCGGAGTTTTCCCCTTCCAGTGGTAGCACAGGTTGAGGGTTGCCTGGTATATTGAAAACTTTGGTGAGCAGTTAAGGAATGATTGGGGGGTGGGGGGGGTTTAAAAAAAACTGAACAGAATCTCGGGTGTTTATGAAGTTGCAGATCAGTTGGCGGATTAAAGTTGGAACTTTTCTGTGCCGATTATAGGTGAAAGAGTTATGAATTATTACCCATGATGAAATGATAGACTATGATTACAGATGCCGGGTTGCTACTCTGCTCAACACAATTGAATCGCCACTGATCTTTAATATAAACAAAAGCATTTGAGTTACGCTACATACGGGCTTGGCATTAAAAGAGAATGATTACTGTAAGGGGTGGTTAAAACTGAATTCCACTGTACGTAATGTTCAAAGTTGCTTGTTAAGTGGTTAAAACCGAACCAAAACTTTCCTTCAGGCCATTATATACTGTGTAATGCTATGTGCCACCGCGACATTGTAGGATCCACTCCGTTTTTAAAAAAATACAGTAATTTTGAAAGCCTTATTTTCTGCTGTCAGCGTCAGCTTGATTGGTGTTAATAGGACATGGATCATCCCCTTGAGAGTCAAGTTAATGGCTCAGGACTCTACCGTAGTAACGATGATAGCAGTACTGGACCTTCACGTTGATGGCACAAAGGGAAACTGTGGAAATCTAAAAGAAAGAAACCTATTCGAGGGCCTGGAAGACTCAATTGAGACAGGACAATGGCTATTTATTAGGTCCAGGGAGGATACTACCCTTCAAAAGGTAAGGCTGTTTGGGGTGATTTTGAGCTGCAGGCTGTCCTTTTAGTCACCTGAAAAAAAGGGGGGCTGGCAGTTGGAAATCAGAGGTGGGTGAGGGGGCCACTTCGGCCAACCCATTGTCGCCCAAGGCCCCGCCCGATGCAATATTCTGTCAAATGGGTGAGCAGCGTCCCCGACTGAAACAGGTGGCAAGCTGCTTAAATATGCAAATCTTGGACCTTCCCAGTTTGTGATTGCAATTTTCAGGTACAAATGGGCAGATTGCACCGCATGCACTCGGCCATTGGCATTGAGCGACCTAACTAGCGGTCATTGAAGGGACTACTGGAGGCCATTCAAAAAAGAACAGCCAAGGAAATTTTAAGATTTTTTTTTTGCTGGGGGGTAGGAGCAAGACTCTGGCCCGCTGCTGGCCCATGCAAGGCCTATGGCCCCTCGCCTTTATCTCCCTCCTGCCCCTCAAAGATATGACCAGCCAGCTCAGCATGAGAGCTGGCCGATGTCTCTCCCCACACCCGGCGAGCCGCAGACGGGACACCCATTTGGTGTACGGAGCTCGCCGACAGCATTTAAACGAGGCCTGAACTGAAAATGGTTCTAGCCTCCCTACGTCGATAACTTTGTTTCGGTTTCGGGCGGAAGCCAAGGATCGCCTCCTTAATGTTCAAACAGGAGCAGAATTTATCAAGGCCAGGAGACCAGTGAGTATGACACTTGGGGGTGGGGGGAAAAGAAAGGCTTGCATTTATGTAGAGCCTTTCACGTCCCAAAGCAGTTTACAGCCAATGAAGTACTTTTTTTGAAGTGTAGTCATTGTTGTAATGTAGGGAACACTGCACTCAATTAGCGCGCAGCAAGATCCCACAAACAGAAATGTGATAATGACCAGATAATCTTTTTTAGTGATGTTGGTTGAGGGATAAATATTTGCCAGGACACGGGGCGAATTTTCACGGCTCTCCTTTGAATAGTTCCTGGAGTGGGATATGAACCCACAACCTTCTGACTCAAGTGAGAGTGCTACCCACCGAGCCATGGGTGACAGGATATGTCTGGAATAGATTGATGATGCATAATGTAAGTATACATGGTCAGCATTAAATGAACTTTAAGGTTGGGTGAAGGCTTGGTATAGGCTAGAAGTAAATGCGAAACAGGCTGACGGCTAATACTTTGTGGCATGCATAGGTGGGCCAAGATACATGGTAAATGTTAGTGTTGAGCAATCTTAACTTGATAGCTTCCTTACGGTATAGCATCATCATCCACATCTGTTCCAAGGTCCTGCAGATAAAGTTTTGAGCCTGGCTGTTGGCACCTGCCATCCTTTCGGTGTCCTGCAGTGACAACCATGGCAACACTTCTTGCACCCAACTCTCTTTCACCAGCTATTGAATAGGTGGTTTGGATGCTTTGTTGCACCTTTTGTGATTGCAGACTCTGAACTTCTGCCTGCAAATTTATTTTTCCAAACAGCCGTTGGAGATTCTGAAACACATTTAGAACATCAACTTGCATTTATGTAGTGCCTTTTAACGTAGCAAAACATCCCGAGGCACTTCACAGGAGCGTTATCAAACAAAATTTGATACCGAGCCACATAAGGACAGGTGACGAAGAGGTAGGTTTAAAGGAGGAGAGAGGAGAGGAGGTTTAAGGAGGGAATTCCAGAGTGTAGGGCCGAGGCAGCTGAAGGCACGGCTGCCAGCGGCGGAGCGATGAAAATCGGTGATGCACAAGAGACCATATAGTTGAAAATTATATTGCAGTTGTAATGGATTCAAGAACATTTGCCTCCTTCCTTTTAAATGGCTGCATGCTTTTAATTTTTAACTGCAACCCCTTAAGGATGATTGATGTACAATCTCCACTCTTTTTACAAGCTTGTTATAAATGATTAATTAGGGCCAACCCCCCCCCCCCCCCCCCCAGAAAACCGTGGAAGGTCAAGCCCAGGGAGAAGTTTTAAGTTTCATAGAATCATAGAAAGTTACGGCACCGAAGGAGGCCATTCGGTCCATCATATCCGTGTCGGCCGAAAAAGAGCTATCCAGCTGAATCCCACATTCCAGCACTTGCTCCGTAGCCCTGTAGGTTACTGCACTTCAAGCGTATATCTAAGTACTTTTTAAATGAGTTGAGGGTTTCTGCCTCTACCACCCTTTCAAGCAGTGAGTTCCAGACCCCCAACAACCACTGGGTGAAAACATTTCTCCTCGACTCCCCTCTAATCCTTCCACCAATTGCTTTAAATCTATGCCCCCTGGTCACTGACCCCTCTGCTAAGGAAAGTAGGTCTTATCCATTCTCTCTAAGCCCCTCATAATTTTATACACCTCAATTAAATCTCCCCTCAGCCTTCTCTGATCCAATGAAAACAACCCCAGCCTATCAAATTTTTCCTCATAGCTAAAATTTTAGTGCCAGGACTGGAAAATTTACTGTTGTGTATCTCAAAATAAATTTAAATTAAACTATACTCTTCCCTCCCCTTTCCCCCTCCCCCCCCCCCCCTTAGCTGCTTTTTAGTTTGTACTTCAAGTTCACTGAAAAGTTAGAAAGCATTACTTAGTCCAGTGTTAGGCCTCCTATTTTGATTAAGCACCAGTGCAGTGTGCTGTGGCTGTACAGTCCCACTCTACTGCTATCTGACAGCAATTTTCCTAGAAGCATAAATACAGGGACAAATGTGATCAGTTTACCAGTGTCTAAGCCTTATCTTCAAAGTAACACCCACTCCTGGTGAAAATCTGAACATTAATCTTCCATTGTTTAGTCCAAAGGAACCTCACACTTCAATGGAACTGGTACCTGGAGTCATAATGCACTTAATCTATGCTTGTGCACTGACTGAATATTCAGTTTGAGGAAACAAGTCAGTCATAGGATTGCAGTTTTTTTTGTGATGTTTGCAGTCAGTTTCAGGTTAGGCTGACGGCCTCAAGATTAGAGTGTTTGAAGTACTTCCAGCAGCAGCCTTGAGAATGCAGCAATCTCACTGGGTTATCTAGTTGTTATAACTGAAGTTGAACTTGGTGCTTTCTCTTTCATCAACAACACTTAGTTTACCAGTTTGAACAGTGAAACTCCCTGCTCAAGAATGGATGAATGCGGGGCTCAAAAGAGGGACCCTGTAATTATAATTTTTTTTAAAAATCAAAGTTAAAATGTAAACTATGGCATTAATATCTGTACAAGGCATTGGTGCTGTTACTGTATACAGCTAGTTGCCATAATGCAGCAAAGATATCCAGGTGTTGGAGGCAGTGCAGAAAAGGGCAATCAAACTGCTTAAGGCATTTGAGCTTTGAAGAGAGGTAGAGGAGTTTGGGTTTCTTTATTCCAAAGAGAAGACTCGGGAGAAATTATCCAAGTATTCAAGATTCTTGAGAGAACAGATAAACCCTGATAATCTGAGATTGCCGCAAAATCTAGAACCAGGAACATGGGCATGAGCTGAGAAGGGGGAGGGTGAATGGACAGTTTGAATTTCATAACTTTATGTAGAGGGTAGTGAACATGTGGAACAGACTACCCAGTAAGGCAGATTGTGTAGATACTTGAGGGAGTGGGAAATTGAGAGGTATTAAGTTTTGTTACAAATAGCACAGGTTTGCACTACATATTTTCTCACCAGTTAGCCAAGTATGCGGACATCGCATATCCTATGATCTGCAACGTATTTTTACTGCTCAATGTCAAGTTAAATGATAGTGTGATCTGGGGGATTGTAACATGGAGCTCTTTAGTTCCAAGTACTGGATACTGCGATCTCTTGTGTGTTCCTCAGCCTTTAAGGAAAGTAAATTGAAAAGCACTCGTGAGATGAGGCATGATTATAAATCAACAAACTGGTTTACTTTGCATGAAATGTAGGAATGAACAGAATACAGTTTTCCACTGAGATGCATCTATTTCCTACTGCTATTTTTAAAAAAAAAGATAGCTCACTCCCAAGCAAGCAAACCCGTGTATTTCTGATCGACTTTGCTGGTCCTGTACTTGATGTGCCTGTCAGCTTTGTGATGTGTTGTATCTAAACTTTCAGAAGGTGTTTGAAGAAGTTCTGCATGGAAGGCTATTAGTGAAGCTCATATATCTATTGGGTTTCAGGGGGAAATCTTGGGAACATATAAAACATTGGCTGATGGCTAGAGACCAGCGGGTACTTGTTAGGAGTGTTAAGTTGAGGTGGCTGGGAGTACTAAGTACAGTGCCCCGGGATTGCTGTTGGTACCTGTACTCAATGATAGATTGAGAAACTCATGGAAACTGGTAAAATTTAAACATACGGGAAGGAAAATGGGTGAAATACTCACTCCATGAATGGTATTCAGATAGCTAAGGATGAAGTTGAAAGAAACCATGGGGTCTTGGTTGACTTGGCACTCAACATGAGCGCCAATCAACAAATCAATAGAATTTCGATCTATATAGCCAAAACAGGAGAATACAAGTCAATGATCAAACTGTATCATGCTCTGGTCAGATGACACCTTGAGAATTGTTAATTTCTGGTCACTGAGACCCAAGGGAGACATTCAAGCTTTGGTGGCACTGCAGAGAAGAGCCACGCGGCTGAACCCTAGTGTTACAGGTCTTGAGTTATGAGGAAAGGTCGAAGAAATGGACCTTTCAACCTTTAAGGGAGACATTTAAGAATTGAACATACAGAAGTTGTTGGCAAGGCATAAGTAATTGCAAAAAAATTACTTCAAAGTAAATTGTGTAAGTAGGACGAGGGGGATGTAGGTTCAGACTCAAAAGGCAAATTTAGGAGTGATGGTGGGAAGTTCATCTCACTGAACGGATTTCCAGGTGCAGCTGTAGAATCAAAAATGCTGCTGCCATTTAAGAAACAATTGGATACTGAATTAGAGGATCTTTAGGGTAATTCTGGATGGATGAACGGTTGAATGGTTTCCCTCGTCTGTCGTTATCTTCTGCGTCTGTGGACTGGAAATCCGTCTTCAGTGCGTCCAACTGCTTTCCTAGAGCAGCTCCAGGTAGGCTTGCAGGCCAGTTCAAAACTACTAGACCCATTTAAAATGAATGGAACTATTTCAGGGTGCAGGCATTCACTCTCTGTCTCACTCCATTGAGGTGAGAATTTAAAAAAAAATACCTTTGAACAAAAAATACTCCCCCAAGACTTTCCTTGCCCTTTCAAGTATTCAGTACCCACGGTATTGTCAAACTAAGGTATTTTCTCCTTTAATGTTCAATATTAAGCATTTAAATGTTGTATATTTTTAAGTATAGTATGTTAGAATTCTAAGACTGGAATTAATTGAAAACAATACTTTTGCTGAGTCTAGTATCCAAGCAGAGTAAAGGATACTGGTTTCAGGATTTTCTTCTTAATGTGACCCTATAGGAATTTTTTTTTAAAACAAAAGCCTAGTACTATAAATCCTTTATATCGAGTCCAAAAAATGCCGAAGAAAGGTTTATCTGTGAGTGAAGTCAAGTTCCTTAGGGTAATCAATATCCTTCCCAACCATAACATGGCTGCCATGGCAACTATTCGAGTCAGCAGAGTAGAGCTCATTTAAATGCAATGCCACTCCACAAACTTGTCTGCTGGAAATTGCGGCCAGAGTTGCTCTGAGCTTTTCAGACAGTGATGTTCATCACAGTAAGAAATCATTTGAAAGCTCTTGGAAACACTCCCTTATTTCCCTTGACTAGTTTCTCAGCTCTAGCATGGTGTGATCGCTATGTATGGCCGGAGGAGAACTGTATTGTTCTAGGAACAGGAGTAGGCCACTTAGCCCCCTGAGTCTGTTCTGCCATTCAATGAGATCATGGCTGACCTGTGACCTAACTCCATATACCTGCCTTAGCCCCATATCCCTTAGATTTCTGTCAACCAAAGGTATTATCAATGATTTTAAAATTTACAATTGAGCTAGCATCATCTGCCGTTTGTGTTCCAAACTTCTGCCATCCTTTGCGTGTACAAGTGTTTCTAACTTCACTCCTGAAAGTCCTGGCTCCAATATTTAGGCAATGTCCCCTAGTCCGAGACTCCCCAACCAGCAGAAATCATTTCTCTCTCTCTATCCTATCAGTTCCCCTTAATATCTTGAAAACTTTGATCAAATCACCCTTTAATCATCTAAATTCTAGGGAATGCAACCCGAGTTTGTGTAATCTCTTCTCGTAATTTAACCCTTGGAGTCCAGGTATCATTCTAGTAAATCTGCGCTGCACTCCCTCCAAGGCCAATATATTCTTCCTAAGCTGCGGTGCCCAGAACTGAACACAGTTCTTCAAGTGTGGTCTAACCAGGGTTTTGTATAGCTGTAGCATAACTTCTACTCCCTTGTATTCTGGTCCTCTAGATATAAAGGCCATAGAAAATAGGAGCAGGAGTAGGCCATTCGGTCCTTCGAGCCTGCTCCGCCATTCATTATGATAATGGCTGATCTTCTATCTCAATATCATATTCCCGCTCTCTCCCCATACCCCTTGATGACTTTTGTGTCTAGAAATCTATCTAGCTCCTTCTTAAATGTATTTAGTGACTAGGCCTCCACAGCCTTCTGTGGTAGAGAATTCCACAGGTTCACCACCCTGTGAGTGAAGAAATTTCTCCTCATCTCAGTCCTAAATGTCCTATCCCGTACCCCTCGTTCTGGACCCCCCAGCCATGGGAAACATCCAGTCTGTCTAGCCCTGTCAGAATTTTATATGTTTCAATGAGATCCCCTCTCATTCTTCTAAACTCGAGTGAATACAGGCCGAGTCGACCCAATCTCTCCTCATACGACAGTCCTGCCATCCCAGGAATCAGTCTGGTGAACCTTCGCTGCACTCCCTCTTTGGCAAGTATATCCTTTCTTAGGTAAGGAGACCAAAACTGCACACAATACTCCAGGTGTGGTCTCACCAAGGCCCTGTATAACTGCAATAATACATCCTTGCTCCTGTACTCAAATCCTCTTGCAATGAAGGCCAACATACCATTTGCCTTCCTAACTGCTTGCTGCACCTGCATGTTTGCTTTCAGCATTCCATTAGCCTTTTAAATTATTTTCTGTACCTGTCCATGACATTTTAATAATCCATGTACATGGATCCCTAAGTCTCTTTTTTGATCTCCACTGTTTTGAGCTTTTCACCATTTAGAAAGTATTCTGATCTATCCTTTTTAGGTCCAAAGTGGATGACTTCACACCTGCCTACGTTGGAATCCATTTGCCACAGTTTTGCCCATTCATGTAATCTATTAACATCTCTGTAATTTTATGTTTCCATCTACACTGCTTACAATGCTGCCTATCTTTGTGTCATCGGCAAATTTGGATTTGTGACTATTGTGTTATCTAAGTTGTTAATAAATACAGTGAATAGTTAAAGCCCCAACACACATCCCTGTGGGACACCACAAGTCACATCTTGCCAATTTGCATACCTGCCCATTATCATTATTCTCTGCCTCCTGCCGCTCAGCCTATTTCCTAGCCAGGTCAATAACTTGCCCTCGGTTCCATGAGCTTCAACTTTAGCTAACTGTCTCTTATGAGGGATTTTATCAAATGCCTTCTGGAAGTCCATATAAACAACATCCATAGACATTCACCTGTCCACTACTTTAGTCACCTCTTCAAAAAATTCAATCAGGTTCATCAGGCATGACTACCCTTTACAAATTCATGCTAGCTCTCTCTGATCAGCTGAAAATTTTCAAGGTGTTCAGTCACTCTATCTTATAGACTCTAGTAATTTCCCGACAACAGATGATGGCTAACTGGCCTATGATTCCTTGGTTTCCTCCTTTCACCTTTCTTAAATAGCGGAGTGACGTGCAATTTTCCAATTTAAAGGAACGGTTCCTGAATCGAGAGAGCTTTGGAAGATTATAGTTAGGGCATCTGCAATGTTCTCACCTACTTTCTTTTAAATCCATGGAATGGAAACCATCTGGTCCTGGGGATTTGTCACTCTTTAGTGCCATTATTTTCTTGATTACTGTTAACTTACTTAGGTTAATTATAGTGAGTCCCTGTCCCTGAGTCAAAATTAGTTTCCTTGAGGTGTCCGGCATGCTATCCTCTTTACTGTAAATACCGACGCAAAGTGATTATTTAACATGCCCGCCATGTCCTTATTTTCATTTACAGTGTCGCCATTATCAGTTTTTAAGGGGCCCACATTACTCTTGACCACCCTGTTTCTCCTAATATAATTGTAAAAATTTTTTGTATTAATGTTGCTATCCCTTGCAAGTTTCTCTTCATACTTCCTTTTTGTAGCTCTTATTATCTGTTTTGTCACCCTTTGCTGTTCTTTGTATCTCTCCCAGTTGCCAGGATCTGTGCTATTTTTTGCATTTTTGTATGACTTTTCTTTTAGTTTTATGTTGTCCCTTACCTATTTTGTCATCCATGGCTGTTTTTTTTTGGCAAGTAGAGCTCTTGCCCCTTGCGCATATAAACTGGTTCTTTATCACATTAAATTCTTTTTTGAACACCCTGGATTGATCTTGTGTCATTTTACTCGTTAACAGATTTGCCCATTTACTGTGGACAGTCTCTTTCTCATCCCGTTGAAGTCGGCCTTACCTAAATTTAGAATCTTAGCAGCTGTTACGGATTTCTCCCTTTCAAACACAACATTGCTCAAGCTCAATCATAATATGATCGCTATTAGATAAATGTTAATGCACCGGTAGGCTGTTAACTAAATCTGGCTCGTTACTCATTATGCAATACAATATTGGAAAATGTGAGGTTATGCAATGCAATACAATATTGGAAAATGTGAGGTTATGCACTTTGGCAGGAAAAATCAGAGAGCAAGTTATTATCTTAATGGCGAGAAACTGGAAAGTACTGCAGTACAAAGGGATCTGGGGGTCCTAGTGCAAGAAAATCAAAAAGTTAGTATGCAGGTGCAGCAGGTGATCAAGAAGGCCAACGGAATGTTGGCTTTTATTGCTAGGGGGATAGAATATAAAAACAGGGAGGTATTGCTGCAGTTATATAAGGTATTGGTGAGACCGCATCTGGAATACTGCATACAGTTTTGGTCTCCATACTTAAGAAAAGACATACTTGCTCTCGAGGCAGTACAAAGAAGGTTCACTCGGTAAATCCCGGGGATGAGGGGGTGGACATATGAGGAGAGGTTGAGTAGATTGGGACTCTACTCATTGGAGTTCAGAAGAATGAGAGGCGATCTTATTGAAACATATAAGATTGTGAAGGGGCTTGATCGGATGGATGCGGTAAGGATGTTCCCAAGGATGGGTGAAACTAGAACTAGGGGGCATAATCTTAGAATAAGGGGCTGCTCTTTCAAAACTGAGATGAGGAGAAACTTCTTCACTCAGAGGGTAGTAGGTCTGTGGAATTTGCTGACCCAGGAAGCTGTGGAAGCGACATCATTAAATAAATTTAAAACAGAAATCGACAGTTTCCTAGAAGTAAAGGGAATTAGGGGTTACGGGGAGCGGGCAGGAAATTGGACATGAATTTAGATTTGAGATTAGGATCAGATCAGCCATGATCTTATTGAATGGCGGAGCAGGCTCGAGGGGCCGATTGGCCTACTCCTGCTCCTATTTCTTATGTTCTTATAAATCTAACATGGTCTGCCCCCTTATTGGTTCCAGGACATATTGCAGAAAGCTGTCCTGAACACTCAAGAAATTTGTTTCCATTCTGACATGAGCTTGTCTGCTTATCCCAATCCGTATGAAAGTTAAAATCCCCCATTGGAACCACTCTGCCTTTGCTACATACTTGTCTAATCTCTGCATTTATACATTTTGCCACTTCACAGCTGCTACCAGGGGGCCTGTACGCAACTTCCACGACAGTCTTAGATCCTTTTCTATTAATTCTACCCATAAAGTCTCCACTGCCTGCTTACCTCTCGTTATATCCTCTCATCATTGAAGTAATTTCATCCTTAATCATTAAGGCTACTCCTCCCCCTCCACTAGTTTCCCTCTCCTTCTGCTTTGGTGTGTTGCCAGTACTTGCCCATGAACTGGCTAGGAGGAAAGTTGTGGCTCAGGAACGACTAGATCCTCACTCAGACGCGATATCCACCCATGCTTTCTGTTGAGGGGAGCGCAATATCCCACTGGAGTGTGAATTTTTCCAGTAGTGTATGTTCCACTTCACCGCACCTTTTTATAGGAAGGATTTGTTGCCCATCAAAATGATGGATGACACTTTTAAGGGATAAGCTCTCCAGGACAGGATTAGCATAGACTACAAGTGAATAATTCAGTGTAAAATTCTCTCTGTTAATGCAGCAATATACTTTAATCCTCATTTCAAAAGCGTTTCCCCATTTTGTACACTGGCTCTTTTTATGGCATCTCAGAATGAGAATTCATACCAGTATTATGCAATCAGTTAGTAACAACTGGGTTGAAATTTGCCCAACCCCATGTGTAGGACATTGTATAGACACCAGAGGAACTTTTGTACCAATAGTTTGTTTATCAGGAAAGGCTGAACAGGCTGGGTTTCTTTTCTCTAGAAAAGAAACTGCTGAGGTATGACCTGATAGAGGCCTTTAAGATAATGAAAGGGATTGGTGGGGTTGACGTAGAGAAGATGTTTCCACTTGTAGGGGAGCCCAAACTAGAAGTCATAAATATAAAATAGTCACTAATAAATCCAATATGGAATTCAGGAAAAACTTCTTTACCCAAGGAGTGGTAAGAATGTGGAACTCGCTACCACAAGGAGTAGTTGAGGCAAATAGCATAGAGGCATTTAAGGGGAAGCTAGATAACCACACAAGGGAGAAAGGAATAAAAGGCTATCCTGATGAGGTTAGATGAAGTAGGGAGGGAGGAGGCGTGTGTGGAGCATAAATGCCAGCATAGACCAATTGGGCCAAATGGCCAGTTTCGGTTTTGTGAAAGGGAAGTCGTGTTTGACTAATTTATTAGAGTTCTTTGAGGAAGTAACAAGCAATGTGGATAAAGGGGATCCTGTGGATGTGGTGTACTTGGATTTCCAGAAGGCTTTTGACAAGGTGCCACATCAAAGGCTACTACACAAAATAAGAGCTCAGGGTGTGGGGTAATATATAGCATGGATAAAGGATTGGTTAGCTAACAGGCAACAAAGAGTAGGCATAAATGGGTAATTTTCAGGTTGGCAAGATGTAACGAGTGGAGTGCCACAGGGATCAGTGCTTGGGCCTCAGCTATTTACAATCTATACCAATGACTTGGATGAAGGGACTGAATGGATGGTTGCTAAATTTGCTGGTGACACAAAGGTAGGTTGGAAAGTAAGTTGAAAGAGGATACAAGGAGTCTGCAAAGGGATATAGATAGGTTAAGTGAGTGGGCAAAAATTTGGCAGATGGAGTATAATTTGGGAAAATGTGAACTTGTCAACTTTAGCAGGAGGAATAGAAAAGCAGTCTGTTATTTAAATGGAAAGAGATTGTGGAACTCTGAGGTACAGGTGTCCTAGTACATGAATCACAAAAAGTTAGTATGCAGATACAGCAAGTGATTAGGAAGGCAAATGGAATGTTGTCATTTATTGCAAGGGGAATGGAATATAAAAGTAGAGATGTTTTGTTACAGTTGTACAGGGCATTGGTGAGGCCATATCTCGAATACTGCGTGCAGTTTTGGTCTCCTCATTTGAGAAAGGACGTAATTGCTTTGGAGGTGGTTCAGAGAAGGTTCACACGACTGATTCCTGGGATGAGGGGGTTATCTTATGAGGAAAGGTTGGACAAGTTGGGCCTGTATACACTGGAGTTTAGAAGAATGAGAGGTGATGTTATTGAAACATATAAGATCCTGAGGGGACGTTTCTCCTTTTGGGAGAAATTAGAACTGGGGGCCACAGTTTTAAAAATAAGGGGTCTCCCATTTAAGACGGAGATGAGGAGAATTTTTTTCTCTGAGGGTTGTGAGTCTGTGGAACTCCCTTCCCCAGAGACCGGTGGAGGCAGGATCATTGAATATTTTTAAGGCTGAGTTAGATAGATTCCTGATTAACAAGGGAGTCAAAGGTTATGGTAAGTAGATGGGAAAGTAGGGTTGAGGTCACAATCAGATCAGTCATCATCTTATCAAATGGCAGAGCAGGCTCGAGGGGCCGAATGGCCTACTCCTGCTCTTAATTCGTATGTATGTTTGGTGCTGTATCTCATGTAACTCGATAAATTTAGATCTAGGTCCCATTATTCCGTCCCATTATTCCAACCCATTCTGCCACCGACCATGAAAGTGTGTGGGATTTGGGATATTCGTTGAAATGCTGACTGTTGCATCCAGTTTCTTGCAGCTGTGTTTGTTGAATTATGTCATACATGATCCTTGTGTGCTTGCAGACATGATGTATTATATGCAGTTCGGTATCCTGGACTGGTGTTGATATTGCAGGCTAGAATGCATATTTGTTTGCATTGATTTCATTTTTAATGGTTGTCAATAGGAGGCTGTTGTCTTATTTGATGTTTATCAAGTGCTGTTAATTGTCTGGATATAATCTCATTGCATTTTGCCTGATCACCCATTCTCATTGCCAGTTGCACTTGTATGAATATCAATACTGTAAAATTTGACAGTCAAAAATCAGTACAAAATACTATATAATATTCCATGGCTGTTGACAGGAATTTATTTCAATTCTGACAGAGGAAGAGATGGTGATCAAAAAGCATTGTGCAGGAAACAGAAGAGGAGGCTTTATCTGCAGCAGTTTCTGAAACATTGTACAGCAAATCTGACTCTTATTCTCACTTCATTAGAAGAATCAAAAGAGCTATTAATCTCATGATGACATTTCTGTTTGATTTTTGCACTGTTCTAGTATTACCCAATGCCTCTTGTGATCTGTAAATTGGAAATAAATGCATGAGTTAACTTAAGTCTTTAAAAGTCTGATCTGTGTTTAGTTTCCCACTACACTGAGTTGTTGGAAAATGTAGAGTGAGTCTACATAAAGACCAGTATGTAGGTAACTGCAATTGGTGTAATTTTTAGCCCCAAGTAATAAAAGGACAGACAGTCTTACGGTATTAGATTGTAGTGGAAGAAAAAGGCTGGCAAACTGCTCAGAGAAAATGGTACAATTGGATTTTTTTAAAGAAGTAACATAAGGGCTATAAATAGCATTAGCTATATTTGACTAATTAAAAGAAGCACTGTCTATGGAAAAAGCATTTGTCTAACTTTTATTCATTTGTAAACAAACATGATGCATAATTGTACACTGCATTGAAATTCATCCTTGCTTTCACAATGCATGATGTTAACCTGATGAAAATGGTGCATGGTGTTCCTCCTATCACTCAAAAAAAAGTGCCAAACATTATTTCCCATTAAAACATTCCTCTAAAGCCATAATATACTGTAGGGAGTGTATTTTTCTTTTTATGTAAGATTTCATAACTGCAATATACAGATGCACTTATTTGTTTAATACTGATGTGGAGATGCCGGTGATGGACTGGGGTTGACAATTGTAAACAATTTTACAACACCAAGTTATAGTCCAACAAATTTATTTTAAATTCCACAAGCTTTCGGAGGCTTCCTCCTTCCTCAGGTGAATGGTGTGGAAAATGGTTTTTCACACCATTCACCTGAGGAAGGAGGAAGCCTCCGAAAGCTTGTGGAATTTAAAATAAATTTGTTGGACTATAACTTGGTGTTGTAAAATTGTTTACAATTGTTTAATACTGGCATTTTAAATTTACAAGTACCTTCTGTATAATCCTATGAGTAGGTCTGTATTTGGTTTAATAATGTTATTGATTTTAATTAGCACCATAACAATTGGCTTGTTAGAAAGTGTCTGTCTCTACAGACTGCAAAGTAAGATGATGTGAAAGACTAACCTCCGAGTTAATTTAAAAGATTAATTCTTGAGCAATCTGCTACCACAGAGCAAATGTGTGACATAGTTTTTGCCTCGAACTAGCTTGGGACTTCATGCATGTGGTCATGCAATCAACTTATTTGTGAATTGCAGCATTTTCCAAAAGCTTATGATTGGGGTCATAACTGGGTCTAAATATAGCGAAGTGTTTCTGGCAGATTTGCTTACATTTTATTCTGAGTTAAAGTTGCTAGAACAGTATCCGTACAGCAAGGCAATTAACATCCTATTGTTAGAAATTGGGTCACAAATTGTGCAAAAAATGAATTATAACTATTTTGTCAACCAGATTAATCATCTATATAATAAAAAATCTCTGCACACTTGTCAACTTTTTAAAATTCATTTGTGGGAGGGTGCAATTACATTATAAGTTTTTATACATTATTAATGTGGATATAGGAATTTGCAACAGAAATGTAACAATAAAGACAAGATTATATGACTGAAATGGGGGGTTGCCCTAGTCCAATTATTCCCCAACTGGTTTATTTTGGAATAAACTTTTTAAAAAAAAAAGTCATTCATCTGTTATTTCGTATGTTTGGTTACGGTAGACCAGCATAAGCTAGTGTCTTCATGGGGGAAAAAATGTATTGGCAATCCTATTTTTGTTTGGGAAAAGAAAAAAGAAATCTATGCATGCTTTTTTTCACATTGATTCTTATGGAAATTACACAGTGGTTGGGTAATAGACTTGTAGAATTAGTTACCAGAGAAGGTCATTGAAGTGACCATTGGCAAAGGTTAAGAGCCCATTTGACTTTTTTTCTGTAGGGGATGGAGTGGTCCCAACCCCATCTGCCTACCTGCCCAACATATCACTCACTTAAAAAGTGAACAGGCGTGATGGGCCAAATGCTTTTTCTTCTTAAAATGTTGTGCATTATGTCAACAGGAAAAAGCATTTAGCCCAACAAGCCTGTTAATTTTTGAGTGGGATATGTTGGGAAGGCAGTGGGTAGATGGGGCGAGATCAATCTTTTGTCTTCAGAAACAAATCTAATTCCCTCATGCGTTTGCTTACATGACTCGCTTCAAAGACCTTCCCTATTCCACAAATCTATTACACAGTCATCAAGTCCATTGAACAAGACATCAATTTGAGTAAAAAGATGCATGGATCTTCTCTGTTCCCAAACAAATAGGATTGTCAAACATTTTTTTTTCTTCCGGATTATTGCTACGCAAGTGTCATCAGGGCTCCCTATCTCTTCTCATCCTCCTTGACCTCTGCTGCCTTCCACACAATTGACCACTCTATCTTCCTTAAATATCTGAAAAGATCATCTTGTCCATTAAGTGCACCCCTTCCAGATATGGTGCAGCCATGTACATTATTGACTACCCTCCTAATCACACCTCTCATCCAGTGTGTTTTCTCTGTAGTCCATCTCCAACTCGATACTCTCTTAGTTTTGCTCAATGCAGGCATTACTTTGTTACCCACAATTTATTTTGCAGTGTCACTTCTGGTGTATCCTAGGAGTCATTCTTGGCCTTCTCTCCTTTTCACTTATCTACATGCTACCTTTTGATCACAGTATCTGGAAGTGCAGGGTCAGCTTTCACACATATGCTGATGCCACTCTGTGCTGCCTTATCCATTGACCCAGAGGTTGTTTCCACAGTTGCCTCTGATATCGAGACCTGAATTGGAAAGTCTGGAACCTTTGGTGTCCTGCTTGACCTTAAGCCCCATTTCCTCCCCACATTCACTCTGCTATCCAAACGGCTTCTGTCCCTGGCCCTATCTCTCCCCTTCTGCCAAAGCCTGATCCATGTCTTTGTTTGGAGAAGGCAAGCCTGGAACTAATCCCCTTCCAGTTGGCCTCCCCACATCAACCCTCCGTAAATTTCAACTTATCCAAAAAGTTACAACCGAATTCCTCATGGATACTCCCAGTGCCCCTGTTGCCTCTGAACTCTGCTGGCTTCCCATTCTCTCTGATCTACACTGGCTCCCCGTACCCGATTGTGCCTATTTTAAAACTCTCTGATGAAAGGTCATTGACCTCAAAACATTAATCCTACCTTCCTCTCTGCAGTCGCTGCCTGACCTGCTGAGTGTTTCCAGCATTTTCTGGTTTTATTTATAATTTTCATCCTTGTTTTCAGATCTCTCCATAACTTCACCCCGAAACCTACCGTAGTAATCTGCTCCTGCTTTGCGTCCCTGCACACATCCTCTGCTCCTCTAACATGGGTCGTCTTATCTCTTGCCCTCTCTGTTCCACCATCAGTAGCTGCTCATTCAGCTACTACACTCCTGCTGTCTGGACTTCTGTACCCAATTTCGCCCTCCCTTTGCTCTCTTTCGCCCTCCCTTTTCTCGCTCACTCATCCTGAGAGGAAGCATGAGGGACTTAATGAATCCCATGAGTACTACTGGCAGTCTTTTTTTAAACAGCTGAGCTTTCCCACTTGGGTATCGCAGCTGAAGTTCATGTATTTCATTGTAGGTACTGATTTTGCCCTTATTGGTAACATCAAATACTCTAAGGGACAAGATGGTCCTTATGCTATTGACACTGATGGGAGGGATGGTGTCTCTGGAGGGTAGTTGGTAGGGTTGAATAGTATGGAGATGAAATAGTTGGAGTGGAATTAATAACAGGGTAGGTTTTATATTCTCTGTGGAAAGAGCAGATTTGATGGGAAAAGTAGGCTTTTGTTTCTTGTGTTGTAAATTATGTCACCAGTTTGTAAAGCTTTGATACTAATGCCTGGAGGATGGTGTCCTTTCAAAAAATTAAGGTTTTTTTTTTAACTTGCCTTCACGTGGAGCTGGTAGGAGCAGGCGTGCTGCTCCTGGTTCCACAGCACATCTGAGGACCGCTGCCAGCTTGCAATCAAGCCCGTCCCGTTCTCTTTCCACCCCGCCCCCCCCCCCCCCCCCACAGGACTTATCTGAAGGTCAGCAAGGCGGCAGGCCCAAATTTCATCTCCGACTTTGGGCCTCTGGAGGTGTGATGGGTGCGAGCAGCTCGCCTACATTATTGCTCGAGGTCCAATTTCAGGTGAGCCTTGGGTGCAAAAAACAGGCCAAAACCAGCCCGTTTTGGTGAATGGGAAATTATATCATCCCACAAATTGAGCACAAAATCCATGAAATATTACAAGAAGGAAAATATCTACTGGACTATTCAGCTACATCTATTACTTGTATTGTGAAAACTGACAGAAGATCATTTGGACCTCTCTCCAGTTACCACCTATTTGATTACTGATATTTGCTCAATCAGTGTCATGTTTAGCGCAACAGCGTTGGTTGCATGTGATTTGGTATTTTTGGAGTATAATAAGAAACAAACCAGATTTGAAAGCTACTTTAAAAATTAAGTCTGGACTTTTAAGTCAACCAGTTTATTTAAAGCTGCAACAGTAAGAAATCAGTATAAATTTAGACTAATCACAGCTGGAGCTATACATTGAAACCATGAGCTGTTAGAGGGAAGATGCATGAAACCACTTTTTTTTTTACCATGATTGAGCAAATATCAGTAATCAAATAGGTGGTAACGGAGAGAGGTCCAAATGATCTTCTGTCAGTTTTCACAACACAAATAATAGATGTAGCTGAATAGTCCAGTAGATATTTTCATTCTTGTAATATTTCATGCATTTTGTGCTCAATTTGTGGGATGACATAATTTCCCATTTTGGGCAACCACTCTGTGTCAAACACTCCCAGGTCAGATATATTACATAGAATTATATGGAATGTACACCACAGAAACAGGCCGTCCAGCCCAACTGGTTCATGCCGCTGTTTATGCTCTGCACGAGCATACTCCTTCCCCACTTCATCTAACCCTATCAGCATATCCTTCTATTCCTTTCTCCCTCATGCGTTTATCCAGCTTCCCCTTAAATACACCTATTCTAGTTGCCTCAACTACTGCTTGTGGTAGCGAGTTCCATGTTCCAACCACTCTCGGGGTAAAGACATTTTTCCTGAAATCCCTATTGGATTTATTAGTGAGTGTTATATTTATGGCCCCTAGTTCTGGTCTCCCCCATGTAGCATGGACCGATGCAGAGTAAAACTTCCTTTTATAATAGCTCAACAACGTAATGGCCCCAACCTCACAATAACAGTTTCTGCCCTCTTCCCCACCACCCCCCCCATACCAATGTGACACTCCAATTTCCCATGGCAACCATTGTGCCCAAATTGGGGAAGAGTTTTGTGCTGTGGGCTGAATCATGGTTGGAGAAGGTCCAAGCTCATTTCACATTGTAGTCAGTAGAGAAGTCGTGTACAGAAGATTAAAGTGTGATTTAATTGAGGTGTTTAAGATGATTAAATGACTTAATAGGGTAAATAGAGAGAAACTATTTCCTTCGGTAGGAGAGTCTAGAACAAGGGGGCATAACCTTAAAATTAGAGCTAGGCTGCTCAGGAGTGATGTCAGGAAGCACTTCTTCACACAAAGGGGTAGTGGAAATCTGGAACTCTCTCCCCCAACAGGCTGTTGAGGCTGGGGGGTCAATTGAAAATTTAAAAACGGAGATTGATACATTTTTGTTAGACAAGGCTATTATGGGTTCCAAAACTATGACTGGTAGGTGGAGTTAAGGTACAGATCAGATATGATCTAACTGAATGGCGTAATAGGCTCGAGAGGCTGAATGGTCGCCTTCTGTTCCTGTGTATTCTTATCCCATTAGTTTGGGCTACACTTCGTTCCAGATCCTCGAGATAAAAGGCTGGTGTGCTAACTGACTATGCCACTTAGTCCCACAGGAGGACTTACTTTGATTACTGTTTTTAATTATAATAAAATTTTAATTAACGTTTTTTTCAATAATCTTGTTTTTCATGTACTGTTCATTTCAGGGCTTATGTCATAGGTATTATGTTGCAGAATGAGTTTAATCCCTCGCAGACCAACTGGTGCGATTGTTAAAATAGAAACAACATATACCATTACCATGTGTCACGTACTGAAATTGAACCCAATACTATTCTAGTTCAAATCGTGCGATTTAATTGCAGGAACTGATGGCAGAAAGGTACAACATTTACCAACAGCAAAAATCAAACAGCTTGGAAATTGAATAAATAGCTTGAAGTGTTAGCTGTGACTCAGTGGTAGCACTCTCGCCTCTGAGTCAGAAGGTGGTGGCTTCAAGTCCCACTCCAGAGACTTGAGTTCATAATCTAGGCTGACACTCCCGTGCATTAGTGTCGGAGGTGCTATCTTTCGGATGATACGTTAAACCGAGGCCCGTCTGCCCCCTCCAGGTGGACGGAAAAGATCCCATGGCAATATTTTGAAGAAGAGCAGGGGAGTTCACCCTGGTGTCCTGGACAATATTCATCCCTCAACCGTCATCAGTAAAAGGGATTATCTGGTCATTATCTCATTGCTGTTTGTGGGAGCTTGCTGTGCACAAATTGGTTGCCGCTTTTCCTACATTACATTTCAAAAGTACTTAATTGGCTCTAAAGCACTTTGGGACGCCCTGAGGTTGTGAAAGGCGCTAAATAAATGCAAGTCTTTCTTTACCAACTAAAAGATCACTGCAAGGAACAGCCTGGCACTTGATGTCCACCATATGGGAGAGGGGAGAGAGAATGAAATGTACACTAGATAAAACTTCCCACTTTGCTGTTGATTTTATATCGTCTTCCTTATCTATCATTGAAGTTACTGCTTGGTCACTCCTAATGAGGTCGGTTCATGTGTCCAAACTGACACCAAAAAAAAAACCATCAGACTTCAGGAGCACTAGGAACTGGTGCTTGATGCCAACTCCATGGAGACTGTAAGAGCTGCGACGGCATCAGAAATTAATACTAAAAGTGAGAAGAAAATATTGAAGGACTTGGGTTAAGAACGGAGAATTAAATATAATCAAAAGGGGTCGTGACGTCTGTTTCATGGGCCTAAAACGGGTGCAACGATAACCAATATAGCAGTGTGGAGACCTGTGTCTGATCTCTGATCTGCACATGCGTACAGGCCACTGTTAAATTGGTCAGGGCCTTTTTTTATTTGAAGACAGTCCTGGTGACTGCCTGAAATGAGCGCAGTCCTCGTTTCAATATCGAATTGAAATGAGCACTAGATTAATATTGAAATGAGGCTCCTGCGCTGATTTCAAGACCGTGATTGTTAAATTCATTTGGACTAGTCAAGAGCTTGCATGTGATGCATGATGTCATTGTGTGAAAGATTGTTATCCCATGCCAACACCATATTTTTTGTTCTCATTATAGCTTCTGCCAACTGAACTCTGCAAAATCACTGTAAAAGGTGCAGTAAAATCTATGCATGAGCTCATAAAACCTATAAAATTTGTGATCTTACAGTTAGTAGCTTTTAATTGACCATTAAAACGTGGTACTTTTGGGAGTCGGCCAAAACTGGTTTGGCTTTAGCATTGGTCTTAAGACTCTCAACTATCAGTATGCTGAGAATTGATGGAAATAGTAGTTTAAGGAAAGCAGTGAGAGGTGTGCCTGATTAGCAAAGGTGAGCCCCTCACCAAAAATTTGGAGGAAGAAAAAGGGGGGGGAAAAAAAGACACCCACTAAGAGCTAGAATCGCCTGCTGCACAATAGTTAATCTGCCCTCTGTAGAATGGTTCCATTGCTGTGGAAAAAGCTTGGGAGATATGGAACACAGCATTCCCAATGATGTTTGGGATACTCTTACAGCTATGACTAGGAACATTTTACAGGGACGGCTGGAATAGCCATGTGCACTTATGACCTCACTGGAATGTTTGCCATTTATGTAGAGAAATGCAAGTGATAGACCAAGAGCCATAGTGCAGGACACCATCAAGATTGAAAAACCTAGAAAGAAAGGTGAAGTCAATCAAGAAGCAGTGATTAGATGACTCCCAAGTTTCAGTTTGAAGAGCTACTTTAACACCCATTTGTAGCCAATGGGTGGAAAATCTAGCACTAAAAGCCTGTAGATTGAAGTAAGCAAGACATTCCACAGGTTTCGTCAATGGTTGTCAGAGGTGACTGCGGCCATGTTTTGGATTTGCTCACTTGAGGAAATTGCTTCTCTGTATCTATCCTATTGAATCCTTTTTTCATTTTAAACGCCTCAATTAGATCATCCCGCAACCTTCTCCGAGAATACAAGCCAAGTTCATGCAACTTGTCTTCATAATTTAACCCTTTAAGCCCTGGTATCATTCGGGTAAATCTGTAAGGCACCCTCTTCAAGGCTAATATATTCTTCCTGAGGTTCGGTGTCCAAAATTGAACACACTGCCCCAGATGGGTTAACTTCCTCACCTTTTTATTTCATCCCCCTAGAGGTAAAGGCCAACATTCCATTAGATTTTTTGATTGCTTTTTGTACCTGTGTACTTGCTTTGTGATTTGTGTACATGGACACCCTGAACCCTTTGCTCCTCCATAGTTCCTAGTCTCTCACCATTAAGAAAATATTCTGACTTGTCTTTCTTGGATCCAAAGTGGATGACCTCACACTTCCCCATATTGAACTCCATCTGCCACAGTTATGCCCTCTCACTTAGTCAGTCCATAACCCTTTGTAACTTTCTGCTCCCATCTACGCAACTTATTGTGCCTCCTAACTTAGTATCATCTGCAAATTTGGATATAAAACTCTCTATTTCTGCATCGAAATCATTGATAGATATGGTGAAAAGGTGAGGGCCCAATACAGATCCTTGGGGAACACCACTTGTCACATCCTGCAAATCAGAGAGCATTCCCCTTTATCTCTACTCTCTGTCTCCTACCTCTCAACCAATTACCAACCCATGTCACAAGGTTACCTTGATTTCTGTGCACTATTATTTTTACGAATAATCTTTTGTGCGAAACCCTATCAAATGCCTTCTGGAAGTCCATATCGCCAACATCCATAAGCACTCCCCTATCGACCATGTTAGCGACCACCTCAAAAAAACTCAACTGGATTATTCAGACTTGGCCTACCTAACCTTCGCAAATCCATGCCCGCTCACTTTGATCAGAGCTCAGTCACTGTCTCTGATGATAGATTCCAGTAGCTTCCCCACAGTTGATAAACTAACTGACATGTCTGTAGTTTCCTGGTTTCTCCCTTCTTAAATAATGGAGTAACATTTTCAATTTTGCAATCCAAAGGCACAATTCCCAAATCTAGAGAGCTTTGGAAAATTATGACTGATGTATCTGCAATTTCCTCACCTATCTCTTTCAATACCCTAAGGTGGAAACCATCAGTTCCTGGAGATTTGTCTGTCAAGTTCCATTATTTTTCTGCATTACCATTTTGCAGCATATTAAATCCAATAAATTCCTCTCCTTGGCTTATTTTTAGGCTCCCTTGTACAGCTGGTATTTTGTCCTTTTCCTCTACTGTGAAAAATGATACAACATAATTTAACAAGTCTGCTCTTTCCTTATTATCCATTATAGTCTCACGTGTATCTGTTTTTAATGGGCCCACGTTTATCCCCCCCCCCCTTACTACTCTTTTTCTCTTAATATATGTAGAAAAACATTTACTGTTAGCTTTTTGCACCTTATTACTTTCTTTGCATCCCTTTATGCTTTTTATTGCTGTCCCAGTCCACTGGATTTCCACTTTCCCTATATAAATTCGAGAATGTTGGTTAAAAGGACAAAGATTTTCTAGTAAACCAGATATTAGTGGTAATTGAAGAGAAAAATGGCTTAATATTGAACTTGAGCACGATGCAATTCCAAACGACTGTTAATGAAACTGCTATTGGGATCAAACTGATATAACCTTCGTCAATTTGAATTGTTTTTAATGGCTGATTTGAAATGAAAATATTCATAGTTAAATTTTAAAAAATATTCAAACATACAATCTGGACAGATGAAAAAAAATTAACAGGGAAACCAGGACTTATTCTTCAACACACATTCGTGCATGATCCGATCACTTTTTCCATTTCAACATCAGCTTGCTCTTTAGCATAGTTCCGTTGGATCTAATTTGAGTTTGACATTTTCAAAGTAGAAAAGCTGTTAAGCTGCTTCATATTTATGAACTGAATGAGTGCTGAAAAGCCAGTGCAGTTTCTGTCACAATCCACAGTAGTTGCCCAAGTTAAATGATGAAAGAGGCTTCAAAATGGGAGGATGCAATATGTCAGTAAAGCAAAGATAAGTCAATAACTGCATAGAAAAAAAGACAGAGAGGCAGATGTGATGTGGCAGCTATGGCTTATAGTGAACAGAAATTGTTAAGTGAATACAGAAGATCTCTGTACATTTCGGGAGGCAGACTAAAAGAGGTGTATCTGAATGCATCATCCATCATGTTTGGAGGGACAGGACACCATGAGCCCATTCCATTTGACTTTGGCGTGGCGCTCAAACTTTCAGTGCTAACTGGTTTTAAAGTGATATTGCTGTTTGATTTGGAGATGCAAAATACATTTGTTCCCTTTTCTCTCCTATTCTGAAAACTCCTTAGAAAGAAAAAAAGCACATGCATTTATATAGCACCTTTCACAACCTCAGGCTGTCCCAAAGCGCTTCAGAGCCAATGAAGTACTTTTGAAGTGTAGTCGCAGTTGTAATGTAGGAAACGCGGCAGTCAATTTGTGCACAGCAAGGTCCCGCAAACAGCAATGTGATAATGACCAGATAATCTGTTTTACTGATGTTGATTGAGGGATAAATAATGGCCAGAACATCGGGGATAACTCCCCTGCTCTTCTTCGAAATAGTGCCATGGTATCTTTTGCGTCCACCTGAGGGGGCAGACGGGATCTTGGTTGAACGTCTTATCTGAAAGACAGCACTTCTGACAGTGCAGCACTCCCTTGGCTGAAGAAAGGAAAGAACTCTCATTTATAAAAGCACCTTATTATTTCCTCAGGATGCCTCAAAAGATTTACATACAGTGAATGACTTTTAAGTGTGCACATTGCTATGTAGGCAAACATGGTAGTCACTTTGCACAGAGCTAGATCTCACAAAAAGCAAATGAATGAATGACTAGATAATCTGTTTGTGATGGTGTTGGTTGAGGGCGGAATGTTGGCCAGAACACCAGAAGAGTTACCTATTCCTCTTCCAATACTGCTATGGTATTTTTTATATCCACACGGGCAGGCAGGTAGGGCCTTGGCTTAATGTTTTATCCTAAAGACAGCTCCTCTAACGACACAACGCTCCTTCAGGACTGCGCTGAAATGTCGGCCGAGATTACGTGTTCAAGACTGTAGTGGGGCTTGAACGCATGACCTTCTGACTCAGGTGAGAATGGTACCAACTGAACCAAGCTGACATTAAGTTGCCATTCTTCATGCGGGAACCTGGACAGTCAACATGAGGTGGGGTGAGAGTGACTGCCCTTGACGTCAAGGCAGCATTTGACAGAGTGCGGCATCAAGGCGCCCTAGTGTGGCATCAAGGAGCCCGAGTAAATTTGAAGTCAATGGGCATCGGGGGGAAACTCTCCAGTGGCTGGAGTCATACCTTGCACAAAGGAAGATGGTAGTGGTTGTTGGAGGCCAATCACCTCAGCCCCAGGACACTGCTGCAGGAGTTCCTCAGGGCAGTAACCTAGGCCCAACCATCTTCAGCTGCTTCATCAATGACCTTCCCTCCATCAAAAGGTCAGAAATGGGGATGTTCACTGATGATTGCACAGTGTTCAGTTGCATTCGCAACCCCTCAGACAATGAAGCAGTCCGTGCCCGCATGCAGCAAGACCTGGACAACATCCAGGCTTGGGCTGATAAGTGGCAAGTAACATTTGCTCCAGACAAGTGCCAGGCAATGACCATCTCCAACAAGAGAGAATCTAACCACCTCCCCTTGACATTCAACAGCGTTACCATCGCCAAATCCCCCACCATCAACATCCTGGGGGTCACCATTGACCAGAAACTTAACTGGACCAGCCAAATAAATACTGTGGCTACAAGAGCAGGTCAGAGGCTGGGTATTCTGCGGCGAGTGACTCACCTCCTGACTCCCCAAAGTCTTTCCACCATCTACAAGGCACAAGTCAGGAGTGTGATGGAATACTCTCCACTAGCCTGGATGAGTGCAGCTCCAACAACACTCAAGAAGCTCGACACCATCCAGGACAAAGCAGCCTGCTTGATTGTCACCCCATCCACCACCCTAAACATTCACTCCCTTCACCACTGGCGCACTGTGGCTGCAGTGTGTACCATCCACAGGATGCACTGCAGCAACTTGCCAAGGCTCCTTCGACAGCACCTCCCAAACCCGCGATCTCTACCACCTAGAAGGACAACGGCAGCAGGCATATGGGAACGACACCACCTGCACGTTCCCTTCCAAGTCACACACCATCCCAACTTGGAAATATATCGGCCGTTCCTTCATCGTTGCTGGGTCAAAATCCTGGAACTCCCTTCCTCATAGCACTGTGGGAGAACCTTCACCACACGGACTGCAGCGGTTCAAGAACGTTAGATCTGTAAAAATGTTAAATACAAAGAATTTTTCATATACAATACGTTTGTGCAGAAAAATTTATACATTATTTTTAAACAAAGCAAAAATAAAACACGAGACCGGGGACGTTGTGGACGAACGGACAGGAAGTGGGGGAATCGAGAGATACCAATGGACAGGAAGTGGGGGATCGGTGGGGAGATACCAATGGACAGGAAGTGGGGGATCGGTGGGGAGATACCAATGGACAGGAAGTGGGGGATCGGTGGGGAGATACCAATGGATAGGAAGTGGGGGGTCGGGCATAACCAATGGACAGCTCACCACCACCTTCTCAAGGGCAATTAGGGATGGGCAATAAATGCCGGCCTCACCAGCGACGCCCACATCCCATGAATTAATTTTTAAAAATCTGACTATTCTACCACAAAGGGCATCACAGCCAAGTGCAGTCCTGACCTCACGCAACAGCCATGCGTGCACTTAGCAGCAGGAATTATTAGATAGCGATCAGAATTTTTTCCCTCCCATCCCTTGTCCAAACAAGGTGCCCCCAGCCCCCACTGAGATTTGATGACTCAGTACAGGCCAGAAATTGTACCTGGGACTTCTGGTCTGTGGCTTAATGTTAAAACAGATGGTGATATTACTCCTTGGCTATCGGGAGAGCTACAGAACAAGTCCAACATACTGTACAGTCTTGTGCAGCATCAGGCATTCAACACTGAGACCGATGCAATTGGATACAGCAGTAGACAACCTGCTGAAAAAAAAGGGATGCCGAGCATGTCCTAGGGTTCCTATTCAATTACATCATTTGTGCAGTTGCCTGTTCTTCTTTCCAGTTGTCGGTATTGGAACCATCAGGTTGATTAAAAATGCATAAGCGTAAGCAGTTATTGGCTTGGAAAAGTCAATCATGGAAGCAGTATTAAAAAGTAGGAGTTGCTTTTCAAAGCTGGTTTATTCCGATAAAGATATGGTGCAATTCCTCATGAGCTGTGTGTATGTGACACTGGGGCTGTCTCCCTGCTCAATTCTGAGAACCATCGTTTTTTTTTTGTGGTTTCACTGTCTTTATCTGAATTTACTTCCAATCTCCTGCTTACCTGTTAACGTAGATAGGATTGCTGCCCTTGTAGATGTGACAGGCTCTTAAGATGCAAAAGTTTTTGAAAACAAAATGGTCTGAAATTGCATCCCATGGTAATGTAACTTCAATCAAAAGTACAGCAGCAGGTGGTCTGGTCACCAAAAGGTCGCAATAATGACTCAGTAAGCAGATGGTTATATATTTGTGTGTTGAGGCTTGAGCCTGATGTCACTGTTGTAATTAGGATGAATAGGTGTGTGTGTGTGTGTGTGTGTGTGAGTGTGGGGGGAAGGAGAATGGCCTTGTCCTTCACGCTTCATACAGACTTGACTTCTGATGTGGCACGGCAAGCAACGTTGGCAATGGTTGTCAAACACAGCACCCAAAACTGCCCCACTATCCCAACTGAAGGAGATCATATTGAGGTGAGAGGCACGCATTGGATATAGATTTGAATTAAAGAAAAGACAAAGCAGCTTAACAGCTGGATCCAATGTAATAGTACTTAATGAATAAAGAATGCCACAGCCAGAACCTTGCCTGAAGCTTGGTTTCAGGAGAAACTTCTTTATCCAGAGAGTGGTTAGAATGTGGAACTCGCAACCACAAGGAGTTGAGGCGAATAGCGTAGCTGCATTTAAGGGGAAGCTAGATAAACACATGAGGGAGAAAGGAATAGAAGGATATGGTGATAGGGTGAGATGAAGAGGGGTGGGAGGAGGCTCGGGTGGAGCATAAACACCAGCATGGACCAGTTGGGTTTCTGTGCTGTACATTCTATTTAATTGCATAACTTTTCTCAGGATCCATGATGTACATACATAGGACCCTGATGCAGTTTCAGGTACGAATGGGCAGACATGTGCTTCGCTCATGGGTATATTAGGCAAACAGTGACCGACCCAGCGGTTCTTTAATGGGACTGCTGCAGTTCACTCACAAAACAGCACGTGTCCGTTAAAAACAAAATTAAACTTTTTTTGCGGGGGTCAGGAGAAGCATGAAGTTCTGGCTGGGCTCCAAGGAGGAGCTGACTGATTTTACGCTCTGCCCTCTGATCAGCGGCCAGCTGCCTGCGATCACTGGTCTAGCACTTAGAGCTCGTCGATCGGATGCAAACGAGACCCGACCATCAAAAATGGCTTGGGCTTCTCACCGAAGGTATTGGGCAGGTGACCAGATCATTCCACCCGCCAGTAGTGAAAACCAGATGAAAGATGGTTACTTTTTTTGACACGTTATAATTTTACATTACTGCAGCTCCAATTGCACAACACTGAATTGCTCCTCCCGATCTGATCACTTCCTCAAATACTGACTCTTGGGGATGGCCCATTTGCACTGGCAAATACAAAGGGAGTGCTGCCTGGTCAGATTAGGCTTTGTGCAGTGCATTATGCACTGCAATTCCTGATTTCTGAGCAGGCACCGGACTATATCATCCATTGTAATGATACTCTGCAAAGATGCAGTATATGCGTGAATACAATGATATTGGATTAACCAACTGATGCACAAGATTGCTTTGCCTGAATTATACTATCCAGAATTCAGTTTCGCAGCGATTTGTTTTCTTATTTGTTCATGGGATGTGGCTGTCGCTGGCAAGGGCAGCATTTATTGCCCATCCCTAATTGCCCTTGAGAAGGTGGTGGTGAGCCGCCGCCTTGAACCGCTGCAGTCCCTGTGGTGAAGGTTCTCCCACAGTGCTGTTAGGAAGGGAGTTCCAGGATTTTGACCCAGCGACGATGAAGGAACGGAGATATATTTCCAAGTCGGGATGGTGTATGACTTGGAGGGGAACGTGCAGGTGGTTTTGTTCCCATCTGCTTGCTGCCCTTGTCCTTCTAGGTGGTAGAGGTCACGGGTTTGGGAGGTGCTGTCGAAGAAGCCTTGGCGAGTTGCTGCAGTGCATCCTGTGGATGGTACACACTGCAGCCACAGTGCGCCAGTGGTGAAGGGAGTGAATATTTAGGGTGGTGGATGGGGTACCAATTAAGCGGGCTGCTTTGTCCTGGATGATGTCGAGCTTCTTGAGTGTTGTTGGAGCTGCACTCATCGAGGCAAGTGGAGAGTATTCCATCACACTCCTGACTTGTGCCTTGTAGATGGTGGAAATACTTTGGGGAGTCAGGAGGTGAGTCACTCGCCATAGAATACCCAGCCTCTGACCTGCTCTTGTAGCCACAGTATTTATGTGGCTGGTCCAGTTAAGTTTCTGGTCAATGGTGACCCCCAGGATATTGATAGTGGGGGATTCGGCGATGGTAATGCCATTGAATGTCAAGGGGAGGTGGTTAGATTCTCTCTTGTTGGAGATGGTCATTGCCTGGCGTTTGTCTGGAGCGAATGTTACTTGCCACTTATGAGCCCAAGCCTGGATGTTGTCCAGGTCTTGCTGCATGTGGGCATGGACTGCTTCATTATCTGAGGGGTTTTGAATGGAACTGAACACTGTGCAATCATCAGCGAACATCCCTATTTCTGACCTTATGATGGAGGGAAGATGGTTGGGCCTAGGACACTGCCCTGAGGAACTCCTGCAGCAATGTCCTGGGGCTGAGATGATTGGCCTCCAACAACCGTTACCACCTTCCTTTGTGTAGGTATGACTCCAGCCACTGGAGAGTTTTCCCCCTGATTCCCACTGACTTCAATTTTACTGGGGCTCCTTGGTGTCACACTCAGTCAAATGCTGCCTTGATGTCAAGGGCAGTCACTCTCACCTCACCTCTGGAATTCAGCTCTTTTGTCCATGTTTGGACCAATGCTGTAATGAGGTCTGGAGCTGAGTGGTCCTGGCGGAACCCAAACTGAGCATCGGTGAGCAGGTTATTGGTGAGTAAGTGCCACTTGATAGCACTGTCGACGACACCTTCCATCGCTTTGCTGATGATTGAGAGCACACTGATGGGACGGTAATTGGCTGGATTGGATTTGCCTTGTTTTTTGTGGACCAGACATACCTGTGCAATTTTCCACATTGTCGGGTAGATGCCAGTGCTGTAACTGTACTGGAGCAGCTTGGCTAGAGGTGCGGCTAGTTCTGGAGCACAAGTCTTCAGCACTACAGCCGGGATGTTGTCGGGGCCCATAGCCTTTGTTGTATCCAGTGCGCTCAGCCGTTTCTTGATATCACATGGAGTGAATTGTGTTGGCTGAAGACTGGCTTCTGTGATGGTGGGGATATCGGGAGGAGGCCGAGATGGATTATCCACTCGGCACTTCTGGCTGAAGATGGTTGCAAACAATTCAGCCTTGTCTTTTGCACTCATGCGCTGGACTCTGCCATTGTTGAGGATGGGGATGTTCTCAGAGCCTCCTCCTCCCGTTAGTTGTTTAATTGTCCACCACCATTCACGACTGGATGTGGCAGGACTGCAGAGTTTTGATCTGATCCGTTGGTTGTGGAATAGCTTAGCTCTGTCAATAGCATGGTGCTTCTGCTGTTTAGCATGCATGTCGTCCTGTGTTGTAGCTTCACCAGGTTGGCACCTCATTTTTAGGTACGCCTGGTGCTGCTGTTGGCATGCTCTTCTACACTGCTCATTGAACCAGAGTTGATCCCCTGGCTTGTTGGTAATGGTAGAGTGAGGAATATGCCGGGCCATGAGGTTACAGATTGTGCTGGAATACAATTCTGCTGCTGCTGATGGCCCACAGCGCCTCATGGATGCCCAGTTTTGAGCTGCTAGATCTGTTCTGAATCCATCCCCTTTAGCACGGTGGTAGTGCCACACAACACGTTGGATGGTGTCCTCAGTGTGAAGATGGGACTTCATCTCCACAAAGACTGCACAGTGGTCACTCCTATCAATACTGTCATGGACAGATGCATCTGCAACAGGTGGATTGGTGAGGACGAGGTCAAGTAGGTTTTTCCCTCGTGTTGGTTCGCTCACCACCTGCCACAGGCCCAGTCTGGCAGCTATATCCTTTAGGACTCAGCCAGCTCGGTCAGTAGTGGTGCTACCGAGCCACACTTGGTGATGGCCATTGAAGTCCCCCACCCAGAGTACATTCTGTGCCCTTGCTACCCTCAGTACTTCCTCCAAGTGGTGCTCAACATGGAGGAGGACTGATTCATCAGCTGAGGGAGGGCAGTAGGTGTTAATCAGCAGGAGGTTTCCTTGCCCATGTTTGACCTGATGCCATGAGATTTCATGGGGTCCGGAGTCAGTGTTGTGGACTCCCAGGGCCACTCCCTCCTGACTGTATATCACTGTACCGCCACCTCTGGTGGGTCAGGACATACCCAGGGATGGTGATGGAAGAGTCTGGGACGTTGTCTGAAAGATATGATTCTGTGAGTATGGCTATGTCAGGCTATTGCTTGACTAGTCTGTGGGACAGCTCTCCCAATTTTGGCACGAGTCCCCAGATGTTAGTGAGGAGGACTTTGCAGGATCGACTGGGCTTGGTTTGCCTTTGTCGTGTCCGGTGCCTAGTGATCCGATGCCGGATGGTCCGTCCGGTTTTATTCTTATTGTGACTTTTTGTCGTGAGATTGTACAACTGAGTGGCTTGCTCGGCATTTCAGAGGGCAGTTAAGAATCAACCACATTGCTGTGGGTCTGGAGTTACATGCAGGCCAGAACGGGTAAGGACGGCAGGTTTCCTTCCCTCAAGGGCATTCGTGAACCAGATGGGTTTTTACGAAAATCCGGTAGTTTCATGGCCATCATTAATCATACTAGTTTTTTTTAAATTCCAGAATTTTATTTAATTAATTGAATTTAACTTCCCCAGCTGCCGTGGCGGGATTTGAACTCATGACTCTGGATTATTTGTCCAGGGTCTCTGGATTACTAGTCCAGTAACATAACCACTGTGCTCGGGGAGCAGAAGTTATTTTTTGGAGAGGTAGGGGGGAGGGAAGACTAAGAAGTTTGATTCAATTGGTTTGTTTTTAAACCAATTCTCTGCTCAATCAATCGTAGCTTTTTTTTTAAAAAAAGGGTTAATTCACAATTTGGATGCAGGTATTTAGAATGCGAGAGTTAAAGGGGAAGATAACTGTTGAGCAAGGTATTTTCAATGTGAAGTGTTTAACCTCCTTAATTGTCCCACATTATTTGTTAATGGCTTCCTATAATTGTTAGCCCCTCAACTGATGGCAAGCAGTTGGGATCCTTGTGAAGTGTGGCCAGTGGCACTATTAGTTGGTCGATTGTCATGCCAATCGAGAGTTGCCTTTTTGAACAAAATGCAATTTACACTACGGATTGCTTTGTCCACGTTGCTATTAATAGCAATAGCAAATGCCTGAGTTGACATTACAATAAATATATCAATTTCATCTCATTACAGCATAGTATTTCTTGGACCTGGGTTTGACTCTACCCGAGGCCCATAGGACTGGAGCCTTTTTTCGCTGGTTGTAAAAAGGCCATGTGATGAGGGTGGGTAGTTTCCATGCATTTCCTTGTGGGAATGGGCCGATGACAAAAGGATCATTGATTCAGTACTAATTGGCACTCACTTGGTAATCTTATTCAGGGAGGCCACAAAATGTTGGGTGTGGGGTAGAGGTTCCCAAACCTTTTTGCTCAGCCCCCCCCCCCCCCACCCCCTTCGGAGTTTCATGTCCCATGAACACCCCACCCATTTCTAAGAAGCTGTATTTTTGCATTTAACGAGGATCTTATTTTCTCAGCTAACATAACATTGCTTCAGACCTTTCATCTGACCCATTGCTTTCTGTCACTTTTTCCTCTGAAGGTTTAGCAGATTTGAAGCGGGCGGGGGTTAATTTCCTCTTGTGCATGGGTTAAACTGTTAGCTTAAAATTCCTTTGTGTGCTATTTTAACTCGCCCATTGAATCAAATGGTTTAACTATGTGCAGAGAACATTAAACCTCCTCGATGTCTGTTTTACACCAGTAACACCTTTTTTAATATCCAATATAGGAACAGTATTATTGATCTCGCCCCCCGCCTTCCCCCCCCTTTTCATTTGTGCACTGCAGTCACACTTGCCGCGGTCAGTCCTGTTCTTGTGGTACTTGTCCTGTGATTCAATATTGCTAAAAATAGCAGTGAAATGCATCATCAGCTATCTTGTGATTTTAAAAAAGGTTTTTCAGAAGCAGAGCCTCGGCATATCTCCCTCTGCCCTCTCACAGCTCAGAACATCCCAAATTTATCCCAGATCAGGGTACGATAGCATAGTGGTTATGTTACTGGACTAGTAATCCAGAGGCCTGGATTAATAATCCAGAGTCATGAGTTCAAATCCTGCCACGGCAGCTGGGGAATTTAAATTCAATTAATTAAATAAAATTCTGGAATAAAAAAGGCATGCAATGTTATGATTAAAAAATGCAAAGATTAATTGCACATTTCGGGCTAGACGACTATCTGTATCATAATTTTTTCGTAAGAGTCATACAATCCTGAAAGATCCTTCTTGACTTCTTTTGAGGAGGTTTACGGATATAGTGGCAGTCTCTGAAATGGTGTTTATAGACTTCCTGAAAATTTTGTGTAAAGTTTTGAATGGAAGACTTCCAGTTAACAACAGCAACAACTTGCACTTTTATATAGCGCCTTTAATGTAGTAAAACATCTCACTGTGCTCCACAGGAGCGTTATCAAATAAAATTTGACACCAAGGAGGTATTAGGGCAGGAAGAGATAGGCTTTAAGGAACGTCTTAAAGGAGGAGAGAGGTAGAGAGGTTCAGGGAGGGAATTCCAGAGCTTAGGACCGAGGCAGCTGAAGGCATGACCGCCAATGGTGGAGCAATTAAAATCGGGGAGGAGCGCAGAGATCTCGGAGGGTTGTCGGGCTGGAGGAGATTACGGTGATAGGGAGGGGCGAGGCCATGGAGAGATTTGAAAACAAGGATGAGAATTTTAAAATCAAGGCATTACTGGACCGGGAGCCAAAAATTAGAAGTAGCATACTCATGAGCTGTGATGTCAGATTGCCGGGAAGGTGCAGAATGGGAGTCCTACATGAACCAGTGCTTCGACTCTTCTTATTATTTTGTATGGAATGAATTATGTTATTTTCAGAAAATAATCAAGAAGGCTAATGGAATGCTGGCCTTTATATCTAGAGGACTGGTGTACAAGGGGGCAGAAGTTATGCTGCAGCTATACAAAACCCTGGTTAGACCGCACCTGGAGTACTGTGAGCAGTTCTGGGCACCGCACCTTCGGAAGGACATATTGGCCTTGGAGGGAGTGCAGCGTAGGTTTACTAGAATGATACCCGGACTTCAAGGGTTAAGTTACGAGGAGAGATTACATAAATTGGGGTTGTATTCTCTGGAGTTTCGAAGGTTAAGGGGTGATCTGATCGAAGTTTATAAGATGTTAAGGGGAATGGATAGGGTGGATAGAGAGAAACTATTTCCGCTGGTTGGGGATTCTAGGAGTAGGGGGCACAGTCTTAAAAATTAGAGCCAGTCCTTTCAGGAGCGAGATTAGAAAACATTTCTACACACAAAGGGTGGTCGAAGTTTGGAACTCTCTTCCGCAAACGGCAATTGATACTAGCTCAATTGCTGAATTTAAATGTGAGATAGATAGCTTTTTGGCAACCAAAGGTATTAAGGGATATGGGCCAAAGGCAGGTATATGGAGCTAGATCACAGATCAGCCATGATCTTATCAAATGGCGGAGCAGGCATAAGAAATAGGAGCAGGAGTAGGCCAATCGGCCCCTCGAGCCTGCTCCGCCATTCAATAAGATCATGGCTGATCTGATCCTAACCTCAAATCTAAATTTGTGTCCAATTTCCTGCCCGCTCCCCGTAACCCCTAATTCCCTTTACTTCTAGGAAACTGTCTATTTCTGTTTTAAATTTATTTAATGATGTAGCTTCCACAGCTTCCTGGGGCAGCAAATTCCACAGACCTACTACCCTCTGAGTGAAGAAGTTTCTCCTCATCTCAGTTTTGAAAGAGCAGCCCCTTATTCTAAGATTATGCCCCCTAGTTCTAGTTTCACCCATCCTTGGGAACATCCTTACCGCATCCACCCGATCAAGCCCCTTCACAATCTTATATATTTCAATAAGATCGCCTCTCATTCTTCTGAACTCCAATGAGTAGAGTCCCAATCTACTCAACCTCTCCTCATATGTCCGCCCCCTCATCCCCGGGATTAACCGAGTGAACCTTCTTTGTACTGCCTCAAGAGCAAGTATGTCTTTTCTTAAGTATGGAGACCAAAACTGTATGCAGTATTCCAGGTGCGGTCTCACCAATACCTTATATAACTGCAGCAATACCTCCCTGTTTTTATATTCTATCCCCCTAGCAATAAAAGCCAACATTCCGTTGGCCTTCTTAATCACCTGCTGTACCTGCATACTAACTTTTTGATTTTCTTGCACTAGGGCCCCCAGATCCCTTTGTACTGCAGTACTTTCCAGTTTCTCGCCATTAAGATAATAACTTGCTCTCTGATTTTTCCTGCCAAAGTGCATAACCTCACATTTTCCAATATTGTATTGCATCTGCCAAATCTCCGCCCACTCACCCAGCCTGTCTATATCCCCTTGTAGGATTTTTATGTCCTCCTCACTCTCTACTTTCCCTCCCATCTTTGTATCATCTGCAAACTTTGATATGTTACACTCGGTCCCCTCCTCCAAATCGTTAATATGGATTGTAAAGAGTTGGGGACCCAGCACCGACCCCTGCGGAACACCACTGGCTACTGGTTGCCAGTCCGAGAATGAACCATTTATCCCAACTCTCTGCTTCCTGTTAGATAACCAGTCCTCCACCCATGCCAGAATATTACCCCCAAATCCAGTGATTCATGAGGGGCTGTTCCTATGTTCCTGTTACTGTTGTATGGGTAACAATAGAATAAGTAGTGGAGACAAACGATGTAGCAAAAGATTTCCGACAGAATTTAGATTGGGTTTTGCAATTGGGCCGGCATATGGGGAAATAAAATTTAACAGTGAGAAATGCAAGACATTAAACGTAAGTCAACAAATGTGAGCCGTAAATATACACTGAATGACATTGAACATAGGGTGGCTTGGAGAACAATCTTGGAGCAGCAGCAGACATGTCACTTGTGTTGAAGGAATCAAAAAAGGTAATATAACTGAACCAATGTTGTACAGACTCAGTCCGCCACGACGAGGAATGGTGTGCACTGCCACCAATAGCTTACGTTTCTTCTCTTGCTTTGCTGCTACTGGCAGTATGACAAAAAATACCTCTTGAGATGATGCTCTGACACCAGTTCAGGGCAATGAGGATTGAACAAAGATATTAACAGCAATGCTTGATTTTTTTTTTCCAGGTGAAGTCGGGGGGAAGAAATTTATTGTTCCTTTAAAGGTGGGGCTGGAGGGAGGAGGCGAGAAAGGCTATAATGATGATTGAGTTTGTCTTTCCAAATGATTTCAAAACAAATTGGCAAATGAGCGTTTGCAGTTTTTGGGGGGTAGGTTTTGCTGGTAAAACTATTGATAGTTATTTTTACCTTGGAGAGGCTAGCTGAAAGAGGAGCAGGTGAATGAGAATCATACAGGGAGTCTGGAATTGATCTGGCCTGATGGGATGAAATGGCATTTTTCTCTTTGATCTTCATGTTCTTATGTGGAATAACTTTAACTCGCATAATGTTGTTGTACTTGTATATAATAACCATGCATTACAAAGAACAGTTGTGCTCACTGTTCGCATGTGATTGAAGAATTGCACTTTCCAATGAAGAAATGGAATCCAGGGCTATAATTAACAGAAACTTTGACTACAAAAAAAAATCTTCCAGAGCTTGCTATGGCATTCCAACGTTCTAGTCCCTTGAAGTTAGATTCTTCAAATATTGGCCATGAAGCTCATCATGCGTGCATGAAATTGTTTTGTATGTCACCTCAATGGAGATACTAATCCATTTAAAATAAATGGGTTCAAGGCTCCAGTAAAATAGCGCAATAAAGGAATTTCATATGAATGTGTTAAGCTTTCATTTGCTAATCTTTGAAGATCCTAATTTCAAAGTGTCGAGTTGTCGTGAATAAACAGTAATTATAAAAACTAATTGATATTTCCTAGAATTATAATACACAACACACTGTGCCACACAGGTTGTTACAATATTTTCCCAAAGGATCTACAGCTTGTTGCTTAACTGAGTCGACTATTGTTTATTTTAATGAATTGTGTTTTTCCTTGAAATTTAATTGTGTAACTTTTTTACAAAATGCTGTAATGTCAGCAGATTCATTGTGCCACTTGAGCACAGAGTACATATACACAAAAGTGTACCTGGTAATTAAGTCGGGAAAGTGAAGTGTGTTACGCAAGACACTTATTTGATAGCTAGCCTGTTCTATTGCCATTTGTGGAAAGCGTGGTTCAGCTTTTTTATGATGCAGTTATTGAACAAACATAGGTGAACTACTCAAAGGATTCCTGAATTTAATTTTTTTTTTCTGTAGTGGAATAAAATTGCAAAGTTCCTGACCGTACAGATTTAATGGTGCAGCAGTTGCTTTAATTAAATGGTCCATCTCTATTTTTTTTATAAAAAAAGCTTTTACATTTTCCAGTCTTGTGTTTTTTTTACTTTCCCTTTGTTCTGGGTAATATAAGATTCCTCCCGAGAACACTGAAATGTTAGTTTTTGGCTTTGGTTTGCAAGATTAAATGTGAAATCGACTTTTCTAATATTTTCTTGCTCCATTTGGCCGTAAGTGGCTGAGTTGGCAATGGCAGAGAGCTGGTGGTGTGTGCTGGTGGTTTTTGAAGCAGTGAGTGGTTAAGCCACGTATATTACAGTAACATTGTTACATCATGTAGCAGGATCCTGCCAGGTATGAATAATGCAACACACATATTGTATTTAAATTAATGGTTATGAATTCTAAAATTTCAAATGTTTTATCGTGTTCTCGGATTGTTATTTATAATATTTGAATGAAATTCTCTCGGGAGCCTGGAGACAGACCAACAAACATTTTTCAGAACCTATCCATAAGCCCATTACAGTTAAACAAATAAAAAATAAACTGTCGGGACATTAGCAATCGTTTGTATGATGTATTCCTAGCCTGTGGTTTGAATAGGCCTTTTCTTCATAGACCATTCTGTGCCTATAATTACATGTCAATTTTGTGTTTTTTTTTCTTGTCCCTTTTAAATAAAATGCAACTTTTTTTTAGTATTTGCCTTCCTTTCTGCTCCACAAGTTCTCAAAAGCACAAATAACATAAATCTCTTAAATGATGCACATGCCCCCACCCACTTTCAAAACTTAGTTTGAGCACTTCAAGAAACCCGTTAACTGTATTATCCCATCCTTTTGGCATATTAATCAGTCTTGTTTCTCTTCTGCATTGTATCGCTTATTGTACTCTAACAGTTTTCACAGGCAAAGTGTGTAAGGGTGGGGATTTTCCACATGCAAATGCTACATTTTTCAGCAAATTGATGGTGTGCATGTTGCACTGTGGGATGTATTATGGTTGAGGATTTACAGTAACTCAGTAGGATTGTATTATGGAAGGATGACATCAAATGGACCAATGTGCTGCCTTCATCCAAACAAATCTTGAATAAACCTACTGCAAAGGTCTTTCAAATATATCCTCCTCCTACGCACTTCAGATGAATCTTGATGCATGCATACCGAGTAATATTCTGTCCTTCACCACATGGCTATCCAATAAGCAGATTGATATAAGATGTAAATGAAGCTGCTTTAATTCCATATTGCATTTAAAATGCTTAATGTCTATTCCTTGAAGCATTAAGTTGAATATTGGACCATTGCACCATGATTCAGTCACACTCGTGGGTGATATATGGAAATGTGGGTCCTGCACTCTAATGGAAACCTTTTTATAATTCTTGCTCAATAGTGCAATTTTAAGTGTTTTCATATGACTCTTCTTTACATCACAATTACTATGTACAATCACTGGTTCAATTGTTTTTGAATAATTGACCTGAATGTTCAATCCAATAAACCACATATATTGATTATACGTGTATATGACCTTTTTTCTTACCTGTGATATCACATGGCAGTTAAATCCTGCTTTAAGATATATTGTGGATTTATAGAACGATCTGACACCTGATCTCAGCCATGATAGAATCATAGCTTGTGACTAGGAATCGTTGCTTGGCACCCTAGTGCAGGGAATGGATCTCCGAAGAAGTCCTGCTATCTGGGTGAGTTCAACTATAAGCTCCCCGTTGGTGAAGCACTAAGCTTTCCATCTTTGGTTTACCTACATTAGCACATTGCTCAACGGACGGATTACATGGTCCAATTCAAGTTCTTCACCAAAGGATGCATCCAGAAAGTTGGCGGAATTTAGAGTAGATCTAGATTTTCCTCTTATAATAACGAGAGGAATACTTGAGGTTATTATTGTATGTGCAATTATTTATGTTGAACTGCTTTTTAAAAATTAGACTGGATTAATTTTATATAATGTACATTTAATCAACAGGCACACATTGGATTTTATTTTCACAAAGTACAATTGACAGTTACCGAAACAGTTTTACTATTTTCCCTAGGCCTGTTTTTAGCGAGGGTTCTAAGGAATTAATTAACTCTATTGGGAAAGAGGTTAAAGGGCTTTGGAAAGAATGACATTGCTTGATATTTTTCAGATAAGGCAAGGATCTCGAGCTCTCTCACTTTTTCTCTTTCTCCTCTTTCTTTCTCTCTCTTTCTCCTCTCTTTTTGTTTTCTTGCTTTCTCTCTCTCTCTCTCTCTCTCTCTCTCTTTTCTCTTTTTTTTCTCTCCTCCCATTTCCTCCCCCTTCTCCTCTCTCCTCTCTTCACCCTCCCCCTTCTCCTCTCTCCTCTCTTCACCCTCCCCTCTCTCTTTCACCCCCGCCTGCTCGCCTCTGGCTCTCTGTAGTGTGTGTATGTAACCATGAACTAATATACCATGTACAGCAAAAAGTTCCATTAAAATGAACATTTAAAAAAAATTTTAGGCAAAATATAATTGTAACTTCAACAGTTAAAATTGAGCACTTTTTAAAGAAAGCACTTACTTTAGTTCCTCTTCTGCTTATAACATTGAAAAATATAACTGGCATATACAAAGTAGTAGCCTTTACGGTATCATTATCTTAGCATCAGTGATACTATGACATTGAAGGCATCGGGAAGTACATAGTGTCATCCCCTCATCTTAGCATCAGGCTAAACAGTAGACTTGTCAATATAACAGTGGGTAATCAGTCTCCCATTATACTGTGTTGACTTGCGTCTGCGATATACTGCAGCCACTTATATCTGACTCTTTACATGTAACGTTGGGGGGACCCAGTATCCATTGGGGGCAGATGCTTTTCAGAAAGCTTTGTTGATTTATTCCATGTGTATTTAACCAAGAATTTTTTTTTAGGGATTGCCTTAGGAATAACATGCAAACATTCTGCATTTCCATTTGAGCTGAGACATGTTTAAGGGACTGTAGTTTGTGGTTCTTTAGATGATGGCCCAAAAGGTCACGGTTCATAATGTAGGATGTTATCAATGTTGAAAAGAGTCAGAAAGATGATGAAATAAATCAGTAAGTAATTGTTACTATTTAACCGTGAGATGAGCTTCCAAGCACATATCTGCTCCAGCACCAAGACCGCCTACTTCCACCTCCGTAACATTGCCTGTCTCCGCCCCTGCCTCAGTTGTTGTGCTGAAACCCTCATTCATGCTGTTGTTACCTCTGGATTTGACTATTCCAGTGCTCTCCTGGCTGGCCTCCCATCTTCCACCTCCCATAAATTTGAGCTCATCCAAAATTCTGCTGCCTGTATCCTAACTCTCACCAAGTCCCATTCACCCATCACCCTTGTGCTCGCTGACCTACATTGGCTCCCAGTCTAGCAACGCCTCAATTTTTAAATCTCTCCATGGCCTCGCACACCCCCCCCCCCCCCCCACCGTTAACCAATGGCCTCACCCCTTCCTATCTCTGTAACCTCCTCCAGCCCTCCAACAGTCAGATCTCTGCGCTCCTCCAATTCTGGCCTCTTGCGCATCCCTGATTTTCATTGCACCACCATTGGCGGTGCCTTCAGCTGTCTAGGCCCTAAGCTCTGGAATTCCCTCCCTAAATCCAATCCGGCCAATTACCGCCCCATCAGTCTACTCTCAATCATCAGCAAAGTGATGGAAGGTGTCGTCGACAGTGCTATCTAGCGGCACTTACTCACCAATAACCTGCTCACCGATGCTCAGTTTGGGTTCCGCCAGGATCGCTCGGCTCCAGACCTCATTACAGCCTTGGTCCAAACATGGACAAAAGAGCTGAATTCCAGAGGTGAGGTGAGAGTGACTGCCCTTGACATCAAGGCAGCATTTGACCGAGTTTGGCACCAAGGAGCCCTCGTAAAATTGAAGTCAATGGGAATCAGGGGGAAAACTCTCCAGTGGCTGGAGTCATACCTCGCGCAAAGGAAGATGGTAGTGGTTGTTGGAGGCCAATCATCTCAGCCCCAGGACATTGCTGCAGGAGTTCCTGAGGGCAGTGTCCTACGCCCAACCATCTTCAGCTGCTTCATCAATGACCTTCCCTCCATCATAAGGTGAGAAATGGGGATGTTCGCTGATGATTGCACAGTGTTCAGTTCCATTCGCAACCCCACAAATAATGAAGCAATCCGAGCCCGCATGCAGCAAGACCTGGACAACATCCAGGCTTGGGCTGATAAGTGGCAAGTAACATTCGCGCCAGATAAGTGCCAGGCAATGACCATCTCCAACAAGAGAGAGTCTAACCACCTCCCCTTGACATTCAACGGCATTACCATCGCCGAATCCCCCACCATCAACATCCTGGGGGTCACCATTGACCAGAAACTTAACTGGACCAGCCATTTCAATACTGTGGCTACAAGAGCAGGTCAGAGGCTGGGTATTCTGTGGCAAGTGACTCACCTCCTGACTCCCCAAATCCTTTCCACCATCTACAAGGCACAAGTCAGGAGTGTGATGGAATACTCTTCACTTACTTGGATGAGTGCAGCTCCAACAACACTCAAGAAGCTCAACACCATCCAAGATAAAGCAGCCCGCTTGATTGGCACCCCATCCACCACCCTAAACATTCACTCCCTTCACCACCGGCGCACAGTGGCTGCAGTGTGTACCATCCACAGGATGCACTGCAGCAACTCGCCAAGGCTTCTTCGACAGCACCTCCCAAACCTGTGACCTCTACCACCTAGAAGGACAAGAGCAGCAGGCACGTGGGAACATCACCACCTGCACGTTCCCCTCCAAGTCACACACCATCCCGACTTGGAAATATATCTCCGTTCCTTCATCGTTGCTGGGTCAAAATCCTGGAACTCCCTTCCTAACTGCACTGTGGGAGAACCGTCACCACAAGGACTGCAGCGGTTCAAGAAGGCGGCTCACCACCACCTTCTCGAGGGCAATTAGGGATGGGCAATAAATGCCGGCCTCGTCAGCGACGCCCACATCCCATGAACGAATTTTTTTTAAAAATTCCCTCCCTACACCTCTTCTCCCTCTCCTTTTACGACGCTCCTTAAAACCTATCTCTTTGACCAAGCTTTTGGTCACCTGTCATGATATCTCCTTATGTTGATTGGTGTCAAATTTTGCCTGATAACCTGTGAAGCGCCTTGGGATGCTTTACTATGTTAAAGGTGCTATATAAATGCAAGTTGTTAAGGGATGACTAACGTGAGTTTTAAAACTTATAATCTGAAGGATGAAGAGAAGACTGAGTGACATGAGGAGTTCCACAGTTTTTCACAGTACTGTGAAAGATTGAATTGGAATAAGAGATGGTTTGGTGAGTCTTGATCACAATACAGTGGGAATGCAACGTGTAGACAAATGTACTTGAAGCTTAGGCAGAACAGCACAGGAATCCTCAGTAGCAATGACCGTGGTATCATCAATAAAACAATAGATAAAATCATAGTATCACTAAAATAAAGTGAGATAAGTAATATTGCAATAGAGAGTGAGGTTGGATTGTAATTGAGCAGTGCATAATGAAGTGTTTTAGCTGCCTCAACTACTATATGTTGTTTTGGGACTAGTATTTCACATTAATCAATAAACAAAGAGCTGAGAAATGTTAGTCCCTTTGTATGGCAATATAGTGATAGTGAGCAATGTGTTTGTGGCATTTGAGCAGTAAAAAAGTATATCTGTGATCAATGGTTTAAGTTATCTAAATTTAGACTCTTGCGTTCAGCAAAACGATTCCCAAGAATTATTTGACCACCAGTCAGCAACTTAATGGGTAAATTGGTGTGATACTGAGGGACACAGACCATGAAGTCCTGAGGTTCAATACTTGATCTGTGTTGAGTTAGCTGATCTTGGCTGCAGTGGCGATGTGGGTGCCCTTGAACAAGAGAAGGGAAAATCAGCAAGAGCTCCTGCTCCCGGTTCCTGTGCCGTGACTCCTACTAGAAGGTGCATATGCGGACATTGCATGAGGATGTAATTGAGCATGACTCTCCTGCTCCTCTGTGGTAGAGGCAGACTTTGCTCGCTCTGGGTATCCTCGGATGACTGCTGTGGAGACCTTTTGGTGGTGGTGGTTTGGAGGGGACTGTCTCTTCCTGGCTGAATGAGCTTAGCAATTAGTTGTAGACAACCAGGAGGCTTCACTGGTACCATTAAGTCCGGTTTCCTGCCGATCAGTGGCTATGCTGAGCCGGTGCCTGGTACTAGTGGCATGTCCGGAAGGAGCTCTGATGATCATGGAGTCTCTCAGGGTAGGAGCAATTGTATAACTTCCCAAAGGCCTGCTATGATGCCTGTATACACAGCAGAAAGGAGGCAGATCCAGGTTACCATGCAGCAGCACAAAAAGTGTAGCCTCCAACAGGTCTATCTTGAGACCTAGTTGCCATAAGACAAGAGCTCCTTCATTCCCAAGAGGTTCATGTTGACACACAAAGCAGTCAACCACTTCAAAACCTCCTACTCAAGTAGTACTTAGGAGAGCACTAGGTTAGGCTTAAGAGTTCATACTTCACACATGGCACCAAGGTGCACTTTATTGGTTGACAACATTGTTGCCACTAAAGTGTTTTTATAGGCAGACTTTTTTTTAGAAAAGAGTGGATTTTGCTTTTATTAGGTAGCATAAATGGGGGCTTGGCGAGCTCCTGAGAATTGAGAAGAGGCTGTTGATGATAGCATCTTTGTGGAGCTACGAGAGAAGACAGGACTGTCAACCCAATGATCAGATGTCAACGGCCTCCTGTTCAAGAGGAGCGTGAACGCTTCTTGTAGCTGGCAACAGGTTCTCCTGCTGCTCTTCTTAAGCCTGCTGCTGCTTCTCTGGTTGATCTCCCTGCTTCCCGTGGGAGCCTCCCTCCTGCTTTTTGCCGAAATGTTCTAGTGACTGAGTACTCGTGGATGGATGCTATTTGCCTTCGGTGCTGGTTTTTAAAAATTTGTTCTCAATGTGGGTGATGCTGGCAAGACCGTGTTAGTTGCCCGAAGTGGACCTGCTCCTTGAATCGATGCAGTCCTTACGCTAGCAGTGTTCTCACAGCGCTGTTGGGGAATTCCAGAATATTGACCCAACCTCGATGAAGGAACGGTGATATTATGTCCAAGTCAGGATGATGTGTGATTTGAAAGTGATGGTGTTCCCACACAATTACTGCTTGTGTCCTTTTCAGTGGTAGGAGTTGGGGGCAAGGAGGTGCTGTTGAAGTAACCTTGGTAAATTGTTGCAGTGCATCCTTGGATCGTATATCCTGCAGCCACAGTGCAGGCCATTGACTCCCATGCAAGGGGCACCAATCAATTCTGGGTGGTGTCAAGCCTCTTAAGCATTATTGTGGCTGCACCCGTCCAGGTGAGTGTTCTATCATAGTCCTAACTTGAGCTTTATAGATGGTGGAGGTTTTGAGGAGACTGAAGGTGAGCCACTAATCGTGGTGTACCAAGACTCTGTCGTATCCTTGTAGCCATGTTTTGTGATATGGCTGGTCCAGTTGAGCATCTAGTCAGCGGTGACCTCCCAGGATGTTGATAGTTGGGGACTTTTATAAAAGGAGATATTACAGAGTATTCAAATTTCTCACAGCACTAACTAAAATTAACATGAGATCTACTTGGCTCGAGGGGCCAGATGGCCTACTCCTGCTCCTATTTCGTATGTTCTTATGTTGAGGGGTTCAAATGGCATATACAACTAGCCAGCTTAAAAACGCCAATCATGGTTCTCGGGTGAACCCATGCAACAGAAGGCACCTGGTATGTCATGGAGAACTTCATATGTGAATAAATGAGAATGGTCAGAGAACTTTTGAGAGAGATTAATAGCTCTGCTGTATAAGGTGGGAGGGGGGGGGTGGTGGTGGAGGAAGATCGTGAAAGCAATAGTGATAGGGGATTCACTAGTTAGGGGAACAGACAGGCATTTCTGTGGCCGAAGACATGATTCCAGGATGGTATGTTGCTTCCCTGGTGCCAGGGTTTTGGATGTCACTGAGTGGCTGCAGAATGTTCTGAAGGGGGAGGATGAACAGCCAGAAGTCGTGGTCCATATCGGTACCAACGACATAAGTAGCAAGAGGGATGAGGTCCTGTAAGCAGATTTTAGGGAGCTAGGAAAGAGATTAATGAGCAGGACCTCAAAGGTAGTGATCTCTGGATTACTCCCGGTGCCACGCACGAGTGAGTATAGAAATAGGAGGATAGACCAGATGAATGCGTGGTTGGAGAGATGGTGCAGGAGGGCATTGGGACCGGTTCTGGCGGAGGTGGGACCTGTACAGGCTGGACAAGTTGCACCTCAACAGAGCTAGGACCAGTATCCTCATGGGGAAGTTCACTAGTGCTGTGGGGGAGGGTTTAAACTAATTTGGCAGGGGGATTAGCATCAGGATGTAGCATTGGAAAGGAGAAACAAGGTACACAAAGGATTGGGAGAGACTAAGAAATATTACGGTATTAGGTGGGATCAGACGAACATAGAATACAAGAAGGTCTACGATAGGTTTGCAGTGCATGTGTGTAAACGCACGAAGCGTGGTAAACAAGGTTGGTGAGCTGCAGGCGCAAATAGCCACATGGGAATATGATGTCATTGTGATAACGGAGATCTGGCTCAAAAAAGGGCAGGATTAGGTACTAAATATTCCTGGATACAAGGTGTTCAGGAAAGATAGGTCGGAATAAACGTGTCTTTTTCAGGTTGGCAGACTGCGACTAGTGGGTACCGCAGGGATCTGAGCTTGGGCCCAGCTATTCACGATCTATATCAATGATTTGGATGAGGGGACCAAATGTAATATTTCCAAGTTTGCTGATGACACAAAACTAGGTGGGAATGTGAGTTGTGAGGAGGATGCAAAGAGATTTCAAGGGGATATAGACAGGCCAAGTGAGTGGACAAGAACATGGCAGATGGAATGTGAAGTTATCCACATTGGTAGGAAAAACAGAAATGCAGAGTATTTTTTAAGTGGTGAGAGATTGGGAAATGTTGATTTACAAAGGGACCTGGGTATCCTTGTACATGAGTCACTGAAAGCTAACATAAGAACATAGGAAATAGGAGTAGGAGTAGGCCAATCGGCCCCTCGAGCCTGCTCCGCCATTCAATAAGATCATGGCTGATCTGATCCTAACCTCAAATCTAAATTCATGTCCAATTTCCTGCCCGCTCCCCGTAACCCCTAATTCCCTTTACTTCTAGGAAACTGTCTATTTCTGTTTTAAATTTATTTATTCCTGGGTCAGCAAATTCCACAGACCTACTACCCTCTGAGTGAAGAAGTTCCTCCTCATCTCAGTTTTGAAAGAGCAGTCCCTTATTCTAAGATTATGCCCCCTAGTTCCAGTTTCACCCATCCTTGGGAACATCCTTACCGCATCCATCCGATCAAGCCCCTTCACAATCTTATATGTTTCAATAAGATCGCCTCTCATTCTTCTGAATTCCAATGAGTAGAGTCCCAATCTACTCAACCTCTCCTCATATGTCCACCCCCTCTTCCCCGGGATTAACCAAGTGAACCTTCTTTGTACTGCCTCGAGAGCAAGTATGTCTTTTCTTAAGTATGGAGACCAAAACTGTATGCAGTATTCCAGGTGCGGTCTCTCCAATACTTTATATAACTGCAGCAATACCTCCCTGTTTTTATATTCTATCCCCCTAGCAATAAAAGCCAACATTCCGTTGGCCTTCTTGATCACCTGCTGTACCTGCATACTAACTTTTTGATTTTCTTGCACTAGGGCCCCCAGATCCCTTTGTACTGCAGTACTTTCCAGTTTCTCGCCATTAAGATAATAACTTGCTCTCTGATTTTTCCTGCCAAAGTGCATAACCTCACATTTTCCAATATTGTATTGCATCTGCCAAATCTCCGCCCACTCACCCAGCCTGTCTATATCCCCTTGTAGGTTTTTTATGTCCTCCTCACTCTCTACTTTCCCTCCCATCTTTGTATCATCTGCAAACTTTGATGTGTTACACTCGGTCCCCTCCTCCAAATCGGTGTAGGTGCAGCAAGCAATTAGGAAGGCAGATGGCATGTTGGCCTTTATTTCAAGAGAATTTGAGTACAGGAGTAAAGATGTCTTATTGCAATTATATAGGGCCTTGGTGAGACCGCACCTGGAGTATTGTGTACAATTTTGTTTTCCTTACCTAAGAAAAGATACACTTGCCATAGAGGGAATGCAACGAAGGTTCACCAGACTGATTCTTGGGATGGCGGGATTGTCATATAAGGAGAAATTGAGTCGACTAGGTCTGTATTCTCTAGAGTTTAGAAGAATGAGAGGTGATCTCATTGAAACATACAAAATTCTTAAAGGGCTTGGCAGGGTAGATGCAGGGAGGATGTTTCCCCTGGCTGGGGAGTCTAGAACCAGGGGTCACAGTCTCAGAATAAGAGGTAGGCCATTTAGGACTGAGATGAGGAGAAATTTCTTCACTCTAGAGGGTGGTGAATCTTTGGAATTCACTTCCCCAGAGGGCTGTGGAGGCTCAGTCATTGAGTACATTCAAAACAGAGATCGATAGATTTCTAGATATTAAAGGCATCAAGGGATATGGGGATGGTGCAGGAAAATGGCATTGAGGTAGAAGATCAGCCATGATCTTGTTGAATGGCAGAGCAGGCTCTAGGGGCAGGATGGCCTACGCCTGCTCCTATTTCTTATGTTCTTATGGTAGGGAAGGAAAGAAAGGAGGGGGTGGCACTATTGATTAAGGAGAATATTGCAGTGTTGGAGAGAGAGTATGTCCTGGAGGGGTCAAGGACAGAATCTATTTGGTTAGAGTTAAGAAACAGTAGAGGTGCCATTGCACTACTGGGGTGTATTCTATAGGCCACCAACTAGTGGGAAGGATATAGAGGAACAAATTTGCAGGGAATTTACAGAGCAGTGCAAGAGCCATTGAGTAGTGATAATGGGGGACTTCAATTATCCTAATATAGACTGGGATAGCAACAATGCAAAGGGCAGAGAGGGGGAAGAATTTCTGGTGTGTGTTCAGAAGAACTTTCTTCTTCAGTACGTTTCCGGCCCAATTCCGGAGGCATTGCTGGATCTAGTTCTGGGAAATGAGGTGGGTCAAGTGGAGCAAGTGTCAGTGGGGGAACATTTAGGGAATAGTGATCATAGCTATCCTAAACCTTATGATACTATGGAAAAGGACAGGGAGCAATCTAGAGTAAAAATACTGAATTGGAGGAGGGCCAATTTCATTGGGTTGAGAACGACTCTGGCCAAGGTAAATTGGAATCAATGATTGGCAGGCAAAATTGTAATCGATCAATGGGCGGCCTTTAAAGAGGATATGGTTCGGGTACAGTCAAGGTTACATTCTCACAAGGGGGAAAGGTAGGCCAACCAAAGCCAGAGCTCCCTAGATGACGAAAGGGATAGAGTAAGGTGAAGCAGAAAAAGGGAGCATGTGACAGATGTCAGGTTGATAATGCAAGTGAGAACCAGGCTCAATATAGAAAGTTCAGAGGCGAAGTGAAAAGGGAAATAAGAGGGGCAAAGAGAGAACATGAGAATAGACTGGCAACTAACATAAAAGAATCCATAAGTCTCCTATAGGCATATAAATAGTAAATGGGTAGTAAGAGGAGAGGTGGGGCCAATTAGGGACCAAAAAGGAGACCTACGCATGGAGGCAGAGGGCATGGCTGAGTATTGAATGAGTACTTTGCATCTGTCTTTACCAAGGAAGAAGATGCTACCAAAGTCACAGTAAGAGGTAGTTGAAATATTGGATGGGCTAACAATTATTGAAGAGGATGTACTAGAAAGGCTAGCTGTGCTTAAAGTAGAAAAGTCACCAGGTCCGGATGGGATGCATCCTAGGTTGCTGAGGGAAGGAAGGATGGAAATTGTGGAAGTACTGGCCATAATCTTCCAATCATCTTAGACACTGGGGTGATGCCAGAGGACTGGAGAATTGTCAATGTTATACCCTTGTTCACAAAAGGGTGTAAGGATAAACCCAGCAACTACAGGCCAGTCAGTTTAACCTCTGTGGCGGGGAAACTTTTAGAATCGATAATCTGGAACGGAATTAACAGTCACTTGGACAAGTGTGGATTAATTAAGGAAAGCCAGCATGGATTTGTTAATGGCAAAATATGTTTCGCTAACTTGATTGAGATTTTTGATGAGCGCAGTGTGGTTGATGTTGAGTATATGGACTTCCAAAAGGTGTCTGATAAAGTGCCACATAAAAGGCTTCTCATCAATGTTGAACCCCAGGGAATAAAAGGGGCAGTGGCAGCATGGATAGGAAATTGGCTAAGTGACAGGAACGGAGAGTAGTGGTGAACGATTGTTTTTCAGACTGGAGGGAGGTATACAGTGGTGTTCCCCATGGGTTGGTACTAGGGCCACTGCTTTTTTTGATATATATTAATGACTTGGACTTGGGTGTACAGAGCACAACTTCAAAATTTGCAGATAACACAAAACTTGGAAGTGTAGCAAACAGTGAGGAGGATAGTGACAGACTTCAAGAGGACCTAGACAGGCTGGTGGAATGGCCGGGCACATGGCAGATAAAATTTAACAGAGAAGTGCGAAGTGATACATTTTGGTAGGAAGAATGAGGAGAGGTAATATAAACTAAATGGTACAATTCTGAAGGGGTGCAGGAGCAGAGAGACCTGGGGGTATATGTGCACAAATCGTTGTAGATGGCTGGGCAGGTTGAGAAAGCAGTTTAGAAAAGCATCCGGGCCCTAGGCTTTATAAATAGAGGCATAGAGTATAAAAGCAAGGAAGTTGTGATGAACCTGTATAAAACACTGTTTCGGCCACAACTGGAGTATTGTGTCCAATTCTGGGCAACGCAGAGAATCGGCACTCTTAATCGATAAATACTTGAAGGGAAAAAGTTTGCAGGGCTATGGGGGAAGAGTGGGGGAATGGGATTAACTGGATTGCTCTTACAAAGAGCCAGCACTGGCTCGATGGGCTGCATGGCTGCCTCCTATTCAGTAACCATTCTATGATTCTATGACTTGCATTTATATTGTGCCTTTCATGACTTGGAAGACATCCCAAAGCGCTTTATAGCTAATTAAATGCTTTTTGAAGTGTAGTCACTGTTGTAATGTAGGAAACACGGCAGCCAATTTGCACACAAGTTCCCACAAACAGGAATGAGATATTGACCAGATAATCTGTTTTTATTGATGTTGGTTGAGGGATAAATATTGGCCCGGACACCAGGGAGAACTCCCATGCTCTTCTTCGAAATAGTGCCATGGGATCATTTACTTCCGCCTGAGAGGGCAGACAGGGCCTCATTTTAACATCTCACCCAAAAAACAGCACCTCTGACAGTGCAGTGCTCCCTCAGTACTGCACTGAAGTGCCTGCCTAGAATATGTGCTCAAGTCTCTGGAGCGGGTCTCGAACCCACAGCCTTCTGAGTCAGAGGCGAGAGTGCCACTGAGCCACGGCTGACACCTAAATGCATTCTCCCCATTGGTGAATTGAACCCCCCGTCTCCCACGTGACAAGCGGGAATACTCACCACTATACTAATGAGAGAACTGCATGGGGATGGGACCTGACCATTGACTCTTAACAATGTTTAACTAGTTTGACTAGTGTCTGTTTTCAACCTTGAGTTGCTCCCATCAGCACCTTTTTGGATTGGTGCTGTATTATGTTTAAAACATTTTTTTTCCCCGCCTGTCTCTGTTACACGCCTTAAAATTTCAACTGACACTTCGGAGCACGTCAGTTCTAGGCTTAGGGACCATCAATCATTTCATTTTGCTCTAGTATTCTCCAGAGCCTTTATAGCAAAGTTCAACAAGCAGAAATTCCTAGTAGTGCCATTTCAAATAAGCTCCAGTTCACAACTTCACCTCCAGCCAGTACTTGAAAATCCTTACTGATGCTGAGGCAAAAAAAAATCTTGATAGGCAGATGAAACTTCAATGTAATCCTCCAAAAAAAAAAATTCTTTTATACTAAAAAAAACACACCATCAATTCATTCTAAGAGAATGACCATTTAAAAAAAAACACAATCTTTCTGCAGCTATACACCATCAGCTTAGTTCTCAATCGATTGGAAAGTACAGTTGTGTGAACATGTTACATAAATTCACAGCAGGTTAAGTGTGTTTTCAAAGACTCTGTAGACAGCATTACAGCAATACTCTACCTAAATCCTCAATTTTCTCCCACTAGATTCCCCATCTGTGTCAAGTCAATTAGTAATTCTCCTGATCTTGACCTTAGCCAAAGTGGAGATTGATTTTTAAACCACTTTTCACTGATTATTCTTAGTTTCTTCCCAGGTGTCATAGCTAGCCAAAAATGGTTAGACAGCTTTCATCAGCACTACATGAGCAGCATACCAGTATATCCCCAGTCACTACTAATCTGTCACCATAACTTTACATCAGCTGCACTTACTAACAGAGCTTCATCTCATTGTTGGAGCAAGGTACAAATAAGAATGAAATCCAGAACAAGAGGAGGTCATTCCATCCATTAAGCATGTTCCATGAAGAGCCCACGTGATTGTTCTGCCATGCACTTCTCCCCACTGCCCCCACGACGACCTGTTGTTCCCCTACTTTAAGGAATACTGAGTTTCTTCCCTATTTACCCTGCAAAATATCAAGCATAGAATGGTTACAGCACAGAAGGAGGCCATTCGGCCAGTCGAGCCCGTGCCGACTCTCTGCAAGAGCAATCCATCTAGTCCCACACCCTGCCCTTTCCCCGTAGCCCTGCAAATTTTTTTTCCCTTCAAGTACTTACCCAATCCCTTTTTGAAAGCCACAATTGAACCTGCTTCCATCGCCCTTTCAAGCAATGCATTCCAGATCATCACTACTCGCTGTGTTTTAAAAATATAAGTTTTTCCTCCTGTCGCCTTTGGTTCTTTTGCCAGTCACCTGAAATCTGTGTCCTCTGGTTCTCGACCTTTCTGCCAATGGGAACAGTTTCTTTTTGTTTACTTTATCTAAACCCTTCATGATTTTGAACACTTCTATCAAATCTCCCCTCAACCTTCTCTGCTCTGAGGAGAACAACCCCAGCTTCTCCAGTCTATCCACGTAACTGAAGTCCCTCATCCCAGGAACCATTTCAGTAAATCTTTTCTGTGCCCTCTCCAAGGCCTTCATGTCCTTCCTAAAGTGCGGTACCAAGAATTGGACACAATACTCCAGTTGTGGCCGAACCAGGTTCAACATACCGTCCTTGCTTTTGTACTCTATGCCTCTATTTATAAAGCCCAGGATCCCGTATGCTTTTTTAACCGCTTTCCCAACCTGCCCTAACACCTTCAAAGATTTGTGCACATATACTCCCATGTTTCTCTGTTCTTGCATCCCCTTTAGAATTGTACCGTTTAGTTTATATTGCCTCCCCTCATTCTTCCTGCCAAAATGTGAAACTTCGCACTTCTCTGCGTTAAATTTCATCTGCCATGTGTCTGGCCATTCCACCAGCCTGTCTGTCCTCTTGAAGGCTATTGCTATCCTCCTCACTGTTTACTATACTTCCAAGTTTTGCGTCATCTGCAAATTTTGAAATTGTGCCCTGTACACCTACGTCCAGGTCATTAATATATATCAAAAAAAGCAGTGGTCTTAGGACCGACACCTGGGAAACGCCACTGTATACCTTCCTCCAGTCTGAAAAACAACCGTATACCACTATTCTCTGTTTCCTGTCACTTAGCCACTTTCATAACCATGCTGATGCTCTTTTATTCCAAGGGCTTCAATTTTGCTGACCAGCCTTTTATGTGGCACTTTATCAAACGCCTTTTGAAAGTCCATGTACACAACAGCAACCACATTACCCTCATCAACCCTTTTCCGTTACCTCATCAAAAACTCAACCATGTTAGTTAAACACAATTTGCCTTTTAACAAATCTGTGCTGGCCTTTTTTTTTCTTTTTCTCCCCTGAAGATGGGGTCTTATATTTAGAGTGTGGTTCCATAAGCACTAGGAGCTCTGTGGTAGTTTGGCCAAGTGGCCGCTCAACAGGAGTCCAGATGTTGAGTGTTGGGAAGCTATTTAGCAGTCAGAATCCAAGGACAGCACACATCAACACAGGGAGATGAAACACCAGCTTCATTCCCAACTTTGCTAAGGTCTCAAGTTCAGCCACATTACTGTGGAGACCCAGCAAACTACGTGCTTCCCACTAGGGAGGGAGAGAAAAATGAGAGTGGTGAACAGGCAACTCTCAGGAAATTCCTAGCAGTCAACAGGAGAACAGTATCACCAAAGATCGGGGAAAATTTTTAGAATGCAGTGAGACCACAAAGTGGGAGGGAGCTGGGATCATCACCCGCCCTGTCTAGAGTAGGATTGTGCGGGAATTTCTGGTGTAAGCCGGGCCCCAAACCTGGGTTTAGAAGCTTCAATGAAAGTGCAGCAGTGAGTTCAGCCTCAGCACTGTCTGGGAGATGACGGGACTCTGCCCCACCTCCTTGCCATGTCACCACGGGACAACTGCAGGGTTTGCCACACTGCCTGTCATTCCCAGCTGTCGGATTTGGCAAAAGCTGGGAAATTAACCTCCCGGATTAGTGGGGGAAAAGCGAGAGAGAGAGAGAGAGAGAGTGTGAGTGTGGACAATCCACCCAAGTAAACGGCCAGCACAACAGGATTTCCATTAACACGCCCTCTGAGAGAAGCAGAACCTTTATTTGCTGCTGCACTGCTTGTGACGCCAGGAGGCGCAGAGCACCTACCTCAGCAGTAGGCTCGTTCCACCTCCGGATAATTTCCCAACTCACCCACTGCCCAGCACCCAGGAATCCGTCATACCCAGGGACAGCCTCCCGCCTCGCCTCAGCACTGGTTACGTCCATCTGCCACTTACTTTACTCTAGTACTACAATAAAAGAAAATTCCGTGACAGCAAAGAAACTGTCAGTAGAGACTCTAGGAGTGATGGGTTATTACTGGGAGTCCATTGCAGGCAGTCATGGTTGGAAATTGGGGTCCAGGAAGGGGCTGATCAACTTTCAGATTGATAGGCAAGAAATGCCGGTCTGCACCCACAGGCCCTACGTTTGACATCCCTGAAGGAGTGCCTCCCTCACAGAGAGGCCTGAGACTTGTATGTCATACACTCGTATCTGGTAGAGCAAAGTTTATTTTTAGGGCCCTTGTCCCAGTGGAAATGAATCTTTTCTGCTAGGGATGCTCCGGTATAATTTTTTTTGTCACTTTTTACCAGTTGGCTATTGGACCAATGGGACCAAAAAAACAGAGATTGCTATTTACAATAAATTGGGTCGACTTGGTATTCAGCAGAGGAAACCTTGATGGTTATTCAGCTTAAAAGTTTGATGGAATGGCTTGTTATTTCTAGGTGTCTGCCTTGGCTCAGTGGTAGCACTCTCTCCTGAGTCAGAAGGTTGTGGGTCCCTCACTCTAGAGCCTTGAGCACGTAATCTAGGCAGGCACTTCAGTGCAGTGCAGAGTTGGTGCTGCACTGTCAGGTGCTGTCTCTTGGAAGAGATGTTAAACAGAGACCCTGTCTGCCCTCTCTGGTGGACGTAAAAGATCCCATGGAACTATTCCGAAGAAGTGCAAGGGTGTCCTGGCCAATATTTATCCCTCCGCCAACATCACTAAAACAGATTATCTGGTCATTACCGCATTGCCGTTAGTGGGACCTTGCTGTGTGAAAATTGGCCGCCGCGTTTCCTTCATTACAAGAGTGACTGCACATCAAAAATACTTAATTGACTATAAAGCACTTTGGGATGTCATGAAAGGCCCTATATAAATGCAAGTTCTGGCTTATATGCAAGATCCAGGGTCGAGCTGTGAGGTGGATTTGTAGTAAGAAGGGGAAGCTGCTACAGGAAAGAGGCAGGGTCCCCGCCGACACCAACCTGTCATTGAGTAACCTGGGTGGGTGAAGTCAGCCTCATGGTGAGCATGCCTCTTTACCATAGCTGCAAACATTTGGAGCTGGGCTAATCAGTTGATGATCAGCGAGCCTTGTTCATGACACTGGAGCCAGATGTCTCGAACATTGCAGTGGCTGGCACAACGCAAACTGCCCTGTGTCGGTCCTTTTACCATGCTGAAAGCAGATTTCAGTTGCGAAGCTAATGAGGAAACTTGAGACATGGGATGACAGCTGTTGGAAGACATTATGTGGAATTGTAGGATGAGAACACTGCTCATGTGTTGAAGGCTCAGTGCCTACCATGATTGAATTGCAGAACCGTTGTTCCATGAGGCATCGTGTATGCCCATGCTCCCAGGAGGATGGTGGCAATGTTTTCACACATGTTGTGATGAGTCATGTTCTTCACCAGGCACCTGTGAAGAGCGCCTTGTATTTGCTGTCCACTCAAAGAGGCCCCAAACCCATGCTTGTCAGTTGTCTAACAGCCTGACTGTTCTCCTTGTTGGGGATGGTGAAGTGTCTCCAAGATGACATGCCTGGTAATGGAATTTTATAACTAAGTCAACTCTCTGTGGCAGGCTCGGTAATCTGGGACCTGAACCAAGTAGGTTTATGGTACCCCAGGGTCCTGTCGATAATTAAACAGCCAGCTGAGCTCACTAATGGAACCAGGAGGGGCAGACCTGTCAAAAGCAAAATACTGCGGATGCTGGAAATCTGAAATAAATTTATAAAATGCTGGAAATACTCAGCAAGTCGGGCAGCGTTATATTGGGGGTTAGACCTGTCAGTGGGGACTGAATTTCTTCCCACTCAGCTGCAGAGAATCTTTTGAAGCCAGTGCTTAATGACTAGGGTGCATACATCTGACTGAACAGGCAGCAAGAATCTTGCCAGTCTTTACACCCACTATTGAAGCTCACACATAATTAAAGGCCACTTGGGTGAAATGCCGTTGGGTGCCCAGGGGCTGTTCGGTTGTATTCTGTTGGAAAATTGAAGTTTTCAGGAGAGGATTGGAGAGAGGGGGAGAAAGACAATTTGGAAAAAAAAAATTACAATGAAATATTGGTGAAAGGGTATTGTCTGTTATGTTGTGATGTTTAATTTAAGAATATAGCAGTTGCAGTAGAATGAACATTGTGCTCGCTGGCTTATGGCTACAACTGGCAGTGATTGCAGTACTATAATGACCTTGCATTAAATCTTCCCCATTTGTGAGCGTGCTTTGTGCATGGACAGATTTGGAGGTGCATATTGGTATGTGAATGTGTGACCAAGCTACAAATCTCAGCACAAGATACGTTTTCATACGGTGGTTTGTGTACAACATAAAGTGATGTTTCTGCACACAAAGATACCTGATTGAAGAATGCCACCTACAACAACAACAAAAACTTGCCTTTTATATGGCGCCTTTAACGTAGTAAAATGTCCCAAGGCGCTTCGCAGGAGCGATTATCAAACAAAATTATAAATGCAAGTTGTAGTTGTCATAGCCGTGATATTCACACTACTCAGCTCGTTCCACCCTCCCCCACAAAAATGATGCGTGTCAGGGTTCTCGCCAGTCAAAGAAACGAAACATCCCAGATGTTTAGTTTTCCACAGGTGCTTGGATTAAGTGCACTTGCTGGGAATTTCTTTGCGCATTCTCCCAATTGGCGTCTCTAACCTCGACAGAAGATTGACAGAAACCCCGGATATACAGGTGAACAGGGTCGATCTTCATTGCAGCTCTTCAACAAGGCTTGAGTGGCTGGCTTGCCTATTGATATTTTATTCCGTTTTTTTTTAATCCCTTGCTTGGGAATCATGGACACCAGCCGTTTGCTGCCAGACATTCCGTATTCCCCCCCCCGCCCCTGCTTGTCAGCTGCCGCTCTTGTGCGGGAACCTGACTGGTCTATGCAGATAAGGTCGGGACAGTTTTCTGCCCACTTCGGCCCCCAATTGTACGACTGCCGCCCCAAGCTAAAATCGGGGCTATAATGGCTGCTGAGATGTGTATCAGGACCAAGCTTTTTGATATCCAAGTCAGCTATTACAAAATTTGAATTCCAACCAAATGCTCTAACTGTTTGAAATGTATGAACAATTCATAACGTGATTGCATGGCTTGCTTCGACTGAAGTGTTCTTCAAAGAAGCTGGCCTCCACTTCACAGAAAGTCGAGGTGCATCTGCGCAGCTTTCCTATGATGTTTAGTTCCCTAGCTTTAGCTATTTTCCACATTGTAACAAAGAGATGGGACTTCATGGACAGAAGCATGCTAATGTTATCACACTCAAACGTTTCGGCGGACTAAGGTTTGAAACACTTTGGGCCATCGTTTACTGTCAAAATAACGGTGAGGCGAATGGCCCTCACTATTATTTATGCGTGCAAATGCCACAGCAACTTCAGGTGAGGGCAGATGTGCGGTTAAACGCGGAAATCCACAAGCTGCTGTCCGAGATGCACTGCACCGCTGTTAGCTTCGTGATAACGGTATCTCGCTGTCTGCCTCACGATTGAAATGTATTGTACGGCGTGAAGTTCCTGTATTTGCGCGGTAGATATAAACTAAACTCGCCACAGAAAGTTAAGTCTTGCCCATTTCAGTCTAAGTAACTTTTTTTTATTCGTTCATGGGATGTGGGCGTCGCTGGCGAGGCCGGCATTTATTGCCCATCCCTAATTGCCCTTGAGAAGGTGGTGGTGAGTATGGATGTGGTAAGTAATAATTATTGCCAGTCAACCCCACTGGTGCTGAAAATTAACTCTTACAAGTGTGGAACCTCATTCCTTCAGTTTTTAATTGTTGGGGATATAAAAATGTCAAATTTTAAATTAATTTAAATTCTTTATTTACTTTTCCTTTGTCTTTTTTATCCTCTCTTAATCCAATCTTTCTTTCCCTCTCTTTCTGTACCGGATTCGACATTGAATTCACCCACTCTAACTTACACCGTCCTCGCGCTGTTAATTTCACAATCCTTCAATCTGATTGGTGAAGGAGATACCCAGTTGCTTGCCCTGTTCACTCAGGCCCCAGATGCCCCATTTCTCTCGCTGCGCCGTTATCAGCTCACACTTTCAGCGACTTGCCATACAAAAAGATTTTAAAATCCCAAGGTACAAGGGCAGGTCCGACTAATGGCAGATGCCGTTAGATGCCCTGCCACAGCAAATTATGGCTCACTCTCTTTGAGAGGGTTTAAAGTCGTATGTAAGTCCAGCACTGTATTGTTGATGGTCTTGCTGTATTCTTTTGCATCAATGTAATCTTAATTTTTATAATTAGATTGACTTGTAGCTTTAGTTTGAATGATCCATTTTGACAGTGTAATGTTTTTCCACCTATCTGATAGGATGGGAGTGTACAGTGAGTAACTCGGGTAACTTTCAGTGTGAAATAACTCCATTAACACGCTAATTGTAATTCTGTGGCGCACTGTTCTCATTTACTACGCATAAGGGTGTCTATTTCTATTCATAGGAGGTGCAGGTCTGACTCTGGAAACTGCAGTTTGCTGCGAATAACAATAGAGATGGGGACACAACCCAAATTGTACTGATATTTCAATGACAAAAAGGGAACGAGGAGTCAGTGAATAAATAAAAGTACTTTTTTTATTCGTTCATGGGATGTGGGCATCACTGGCAAGGCCAGCATTTATTGCCCATCCCTAATTACCCTTGAGAAGATGGTGGTGAGCCGCCTTCTTGAACCTCTGCAGTCCGTGTGGTGAAGGTTCTCCCACAGTGCTGTTAGGTAGGGAGTTCCAGGATTTTGACCCAGCGACGATGAAGGAAAGGCGATATATTTCCAAGTCGGGATGGTGTGTGACTTGGAGGGGAACGTGCAGGTGGTGGTGTTCCCATGTGCCTGCTGCCCTTGTCCTTCTAGGTGGTAGAGGTCGTGGGTTTGGGAGGTGCTGTTGAAGAAGCCTTGGCGAGTTGCTGCAATGCATCCTGTGGATGGTGTACACTGCAGCCACTGTGCGCCGGTGGTGAAGGGAGTGAATGTTTATGGTGGTGGATGGGGTGCCAATCAAGCAGGCTGCTTTGTCCTGGATGGTGTCGAGCTTCTTGTGTTGTTGGAGCTGCACTCATCGAGGCAAGTGGAGAGTATTCCATCACACTCCTGACTTGTGCCTTGTAGATGGCGGAAAATCTTTGGGGAGTCAGGAGGTGAGTCACTCGTCGCAAAATACCCAGCCTCTAACCTTCACTCAGGTCCTAGATGCCCTGTTTCTCTCGCTGCAACATTATTAGCTTGCATCATAAGCAAATGTTGCACTTCCACAGTGGGCGGTAGGGTGTGTATTATATACTGTAATGTAAAGCAGTGAGGTTTCAGGGAGGGAACAACAAAGTTGCTTGCATCTTGGGCAAGTTCTCTAAAGTATTAGGTAAATAGTATTACAAATACAGTGTATTACTGTTACAATTCAGGATTCTTCACCATACTCTTCAATTATGCTGTCCATTTCACCTTTCAAAAGTCACCTTTCAAATCAACAGAGTAAATAGCAATACTGTCACAAGTACTTTAATTTGTTCGGCATTCAACTTGTTTCAGATTCTTCAAGAGTCCTTTTTATCAGAAGGTTACGTGTTGATATGTCGACAGGGTGAGATGAAGTAAGATGGGAGGAGGCTCATGCAGAGCATAAACATCGGCATAAACCAGTTGGGCCGAATGACCTGTTTCTGTGCTATGAAATCCTATGTAATTTTATATATATGTGTGTGTGTGTATGTGTAATATATGTGTGCATGTTCTGAGGACCATAGTCCCGGCTCATCCCTGCAACATGGAGCTGAATGGTTGAATCAAGTGAACCACCAAACTGGCCAAAAGCTGCAGCATCTATTTCTGTTCGGCCTCTTGTGAACAGAGCTGTCATTCGCGTCCAGTTTCAGAGATTGCCTTTCAGTTGCTTGATTCAAGCCATTCTCATGTCTTCAGGACAAAGAAAAACTGCGATAATAGGTGAGAGTCATGCTGGCAGGACCCCGATGGGAACAGACATTGCAGTTAACCGCTCTGACTCTTACTCAATGGTGGTAAACTCGCATAAATTGATTGAGGAAACAACGAAACCATTTTGTCCTGATGGGATTGTCTGTATGCAATCTAACTTGCTGAGCTTCTCCAGCATTTTCTGCTTTTATTTAATATAATAAGAGGTGAGTTTATCCGCCGTTGTCTAGCGTGTAGGTGCCCACTTAAGAGTTTTTGTATTGCATTACGCTTAAGCCTTCGAGAGGTGGCGTTAGGACCGTGCAATTGCACAGGGCCTCGAGCGGCACCAGCCAGCAGGACTCAGCGCTCAGTTCGGACTGCTGACACATCAACAACAACTTGCAATTATGTATGTATGTATGTTCTGAGGACCATAGTCCCTTTAACGTCTACGCCTTTAACGTAGTAAAACATCCCAAGGCGTTTTATCGAACAAAATTTGACACCGAGCCACATGAGGTATTAGGACAACTGACCTAAAGCTTGGTCAAAGAGGTAGGTTTTAAGGAGCATCTTAAAGGAGGAGGGAGAGGTTTAGAGAGAGAATTCCATAGTTTAGGGCCTCGGCAGCTGAAGGTATGGCTGCCAGTGGGGAGAGAAGGAAATCAGGGATGCACAAGAGGCCAGAATTGGAGGAGCGCAGAGATCTCAGAGGGTCGACGTCAGAATCTGCAAACCTTGCAGCCTGAGGGGGAAATCCCCAACCCTGGTCGTGCGCTTCACTCAGTCTTGCACGTCATGCAGCCCCGCAGGGGTCTCCCCACCCACAGTCGTGCAAGGACAAGCCCTACTGCTTACGTGGTTGTGAAACTCCTCAGTATGCCTAGTAAAATGTAGTGGTCCTATACCGAACCTTTTGTAAGGCAAACACAGCTCCTGAAGCCTTCGTGTCTCAATAATGGAATTCTCAACAGGCACAGCATCATCTCTGGCTTACAGTTAGAAAATGTCAGCATCTAGACCTAGCTATAAATTCATCTAAATCATAAAATTCCAAAGGACGCAACAATGCATTTCCCCCCCCCCCCCCCACAAGCACCGTGCAGTCAAAGTGTACAGTGGCGTTATAAACGATTGATGTGACTGTACAGTGGTTTCATGTACTGTATATGTGAAGATCCTCTAATACTTTTAACCCAAAAGAAAAAAATATACAACAACTCACGTTTAACGTAGTGAAATGCCCCAAGGTGCTTCATAGAGTTATCAGACAAAACGATTGACATTGAGCCAAAGAAGGAGATATTCGGAAAGGTGTCGAAAAACTTGGCCGAAGAGAGCTTGAAACTGGACACAACTTGTTTCATCTCAATGATATCGCTGTCTTTCAGTATGAATAACGATGGGGCAGATTTTCAACTTGCCGTTTGGCAAAAGATTTTCTCCCAGGGTTGCTTGCAGCAGTGTCTGGGAGATTAATCTTCAATTCCGAGACTCCACTCCAGGACAATCCTGGAGACTCCAGGACAGTCCTGGAGGGGTTGGCAACCTAGGCTGTTCTAGTGCATTTCCTGATGTGTGGTTATTAACCACTGTTGACTGAGGCTTGGGTCCACTCACCTGTCCTCTCAACCTGGGTATGGTTCATGACGCACGGAGACACAGGGAGAAGAAAGAGAGGAAACTTTAAGCACAGCGTTTTATATAAGAAAAATTCAAAATGGTGAGGTATCGACGGAGCAAGAATCTTGTCGGTTTAAGCCCATTTGTGCCTAAAGCAGAGGTTAATGTAGCAATAATTCTGCAATACTAGCCATATGGGAGAAATAATACTGTAACTGGTTTATTAATCAATTTAATTTGACTTTGTTAAAGGGGAATTTTATATTTTAAGAGCCTTTGGGATCCCTGTAATACTCGCAATGTATATTTTCTAGTTCATAGACTGGGAATACATTATCCACAATTTAAAGGGAGCATCATCTTTGGAAAGCTTTTTGCAAGCCTTTCTCTTTGTAAAATTTTAATGTAATTTGCATTAACAGGTATTGTTTGCATCACAAAAATGCTGCAGCTACATACTTTGCCAGTTGTGCATTTTGGTCTGGTCACATGGATCTGGAGCAGTTCCCAGGCTGGTCCAAAATCATGGCCACAATGAGAAGGGTTTTTGTTGAGGATACAGATAGTGAATTGCTTCAACCCTGAAACTATATTGTACCACATACGACAGTGTAGCACTGAGGGGGTCTTTCAGATGAGACATTAAACCGAGGCCCCTTCTTCCCTCTCAGGTGGAGGTAAAAGATCCTAATACACTACTTAAAGAACAGGGAAGTTCTCCACGGTGGCCTGGCCAATATTTATCCCCTCAACCAATATTACTAAAAATAAATTATCTGATCATTATCTCATTGCTGTTTGTGGGACCTTACTGTGTGCAAATTGACTGACTGCTGCGTTTCCTACATTATAACAGTGACTACACTTCATTGGCTGTAAATTTCTTTGGGACGTCCTGAGGTCGTGAAAGGCACTATATAAATGCAAGTGTTTTGTTCAGATGCCTGATGCATCTTTTAGTTCTTTGAGGAGTTGGAGGCTTTAATTCCCACTGGTGGAACAATCATTGGCTCTTTTATCCTGTCCCTCTGCCTGGCTGGGAGACAGGATGGAGCACGTGTGGCCAGTTAGATTAGGGCATCATCATGGCAGAAGCCAATTTTGTTTTTTCAAAAAAAAACCATTAAAATTAAGCACACTAAGTTTAATTTTAAAAGCAGATTTCAGAATACTTTCTTGCTATTCAGCACAGTGTTCATGGAACTTAGCAGTTACAGGTATAATATGACGTTGTGTCTGATTTGTAGTGTTAGTGATACATGAGCATTTCAGCTGTGCCTCAAGGTCATTTTCTTGCTGTGGTATACCTGAATGAGAGTTCTTATTTAAACCATGTTAATAAGGTCTAGATGCTGTCATAGTGGCCTGGGCCCCCATTGCCTGTATTTTCCCCAGGTGTAAGCCAGGTGCTGCTTGTCCCCACATAAAGTGAGTGCCAGGAGCCAGCTAAAATTTAGTGTTTTGAATATAATCAGTAAGGGAAGCCGTGTTAGTTATGTGACCTTGCAGGTATACGTAGGTAAAGAAGGACTGCAGTGGGAAGATTTTTGATGTGTTTCAAAGAGGTCCAGTATCAACAGATTTTTGGAAACTTAGGGAATCAAGGGATATGGAGATCGGGCGGGAAAGTGGAGTTGAGGTCGAAGATCAGCCGCAATCTTATTGAGTGGCGGAGCAGGCTCGAGGGACTGTATGGCTCACTCCGGCTCCTATTTCCTATGTTCTTATGTTTCCATTTTCAAATCCAGCGCAGGGCTAGTTTCACTATCCCTGTTCTGTAAAACTGACAACGGGCCTAAAACGGCCATGCATTAGGAACCTTTCCGGAGGTGATGGAACCTGGCTAATGTCAATCAGGTAGCGGGTCCCGAGTGTACATGTCGTGGATTCACTGCTCCACGTGACAGACGGAGACATCACACTTAACATTGATCTTCCATTTCCAGTGCACCAATTTACATGTGAACCTATCTACTTGCTCACCTCTAAACCCTTTTCTGACCCTGCCACCACCTCTTGGCAGGCATGCTGCCCTTTGTTATTATGCCGTGGAGTGGCAAACAAGGCTCACACCCACCTCATGCAGTGGGCACTATTACTTTGCCAGCCATCAACCAGGCAGTTTGAATACTGTGCTCCTCTGTCTCTGTCCAGAAACTCTGCCCCTTGTTTCCACAATTATTATGCCAATCAGTATTATTTTGCTCCAAAGATCTGTTCATTTATCACCCCATTTTCTTTGTATGGGTAAATTACTTGTTATTAGTATTCTGATCCACTTCACCATAGTACCAGTTACAAAAGTTAAAATTTCAAACTCGTCATGTGCCTAACTGCTGTCTACTTTAAGATAAACCCACTTGTTATGATTCCTCCCCCCAACTCCAACTTAATTTACATTGATTTTCTCCTGCCTTTGTTTCTGGTTTTCTACTTTTTTTTTTTCCCCCCTGTACTTAAAGTTGTTCTTTTTGTTTCTGCAGATTTTTGTGTTTTTTGGTCTCAGCCCATTTCTGTCCCTCTCAAGTGTCTTTGTTGTTGGCATGGAAGATACATGTGATGGCCATTTTGAAAGTGCCGTACTGCACAATGCTAAAGTAGGCTGCAGAAAAAACAAAAAAATGCCCAACGCTGGGAATCTGACAAAAAGGAACAGATCTCCAATAATCAGTTAAGCACTGAGCCAAGTGATGTAACTTTCCATAAATTTCCATATACTTCTGTCTAAATGAAATATTCCATCCATTCAAGCATAAAATATACTTATCAGACTTATGAAATTGCCATTATATATATTTCACTGTGACTACAATGACAAGTAATTTTGTAATGCACTGTCATTTGACTGGTGATAAATTGGAAACCTGTAGGAAATAGCAGCTGCTATCTTGGAGCGTGCTGAACCCAAAAGAACAGAAGAAGGGTGTTCAGGAGTCCTATTGCGAGATGTGTAAATTTCAATATAATACATTGAAAAGTTTTGCACCTAGCATGCATTACAGTTTAAATGTGTTCATAGCACATAAAATCCTGTCCAATTGGCCCAAGTTTCACAAGCAAATTAAACACTTTGCTATGTCTCATCTTAACTCTCCCATTTTTTTTAATGATTTCCTCAGACTCGTGGTGAGCAATGCCATGGGCGATCCAATTGCATTTTGTTTTCTAAAAATTCATGCCCTTTGGAAGAATTTTTAAAAAAAATCTTAAAACATTCACAGTACTGCCACAGTATTTATGCGGTGGGTCCAGTTTAGTTTCTGGTCAATGGTGACCCCCCCCCCCCCCCCCCAGGATGTTGATGGTGGGGGATTCGGCGATGGTAATGTTGTTGAACATCAAGGGAGGTGGTTAGAATCTATCTTGTTGGAGATGGTCATTGTCTGGCACTTGTGTGGCATGAATGTTACTTGCCACTTATCAGCCCAAGCCTGGATGTTGACCAGGTCTTGCTGCATGCAGGCACGGATTGCGCCATAATCTGAGGGGTTAATTTAACGTGCTGTTTGTTTTCAAGCAAAAGGAAAAGATTCACTAAGCCTGTTTCCACGAACACCACCGTGTTCTTTTTAATTATGCAGTTATACTGCAAGTATCAGTTTCAATGCTGGTACTTCAGGATAGTGCAAACCGACAGTACCGAGGCATACTCTTGATTCTGTCCATTTTGAGGAATGCTGGTAAAATGTTAATGTCAATGAAGAGTGGACAGAAGTGTTTACTAACAAATGCACAAACTTTATTACTAAGATGCAATCTTACTGCTTGCAGTTGTACAATTAATGCGAGATTATTGGCAGAGGTGGCCTCATGTACTTCAATGTGCTTTAATGAATGCCCTTCAAAAAGCATATGAACTATTAGTTGTGTTGTGGTGCAAGAAACATCAACCCCCCCGTGCCCCTCTCCTGCTTGCCCTGGGAGTGGCGTCTTAGAATCATACAACGCAGAAGGAGGCCAATCGGCCCATCGTGCCTGTGCCGGTTCTTTGAAAGAGCTATCCAATTACTTCCACTCAACCTGCTCCTTCCCTGTAGCCCTGCAATATTTTCCCCTTCAGGTATATATCCAATTCCCCTTTGAAAGTAATTATTGAATTTGCGTCCACCACCGATTCAGGCAGTGCTTTCCAGATCATAACAACTCGCTGTGTTTTTAAAAAAAAAGAATTCTCCTGATCTCCCCTCTGGTTCTTTTGTTTCTTTCCTTAGAAGGTAGATAAACACATGAGAGAGAAAGGAATAGAAGGATATGCTGATAGGGTTAGATGAAGTAGAGAGGGAGGAGGCTTGTGTGCAACTTAAACAACAGCGTGGACCTGTTGGGGCCGAATGACCTGTTTCTGTGCTGTACGTTCTATGTAAGGAGGCATATTCCGTTATAAGAACGTAAGAGCAGGAGTAGGCCATACGGCCCCTCGAGACTGCTCCGCCACTCAATAAGATCATGGCTGATCATCAACCTCAACTTCACTTTTCTGCCCTATCCCCATATCCCCATATCCCCTGATTCCTTTGGTGTTCAAAAATCTATTGATCTCAGTCTTGAATAAAGTCAACGGCTAAATATCCACTGCCCTTTGGGGTAAGAATTCCCATTCAGTACATTTGTGATGGGAAGCGAGTCTGGGCTGTCCCCAAGGCCAAAAGTAAGATTAGAATACTTTGTTTTTCAAGCCTGCGTAGTTGTATCAAGTTGTCAGTTGGACAAAGGAAAGATGATGAAGGCACCACATGTAGTTTTTGCCTACTGACTGCTGTCAAACTTTCGAATGTGGAAAGAGGTCTTTTTTTTTATGTCTTGAGTTCAACAATAATTCCGCAGTTTGAGTATGCAAATCTTACTTTGCCTAATGTGCTAGTGAGACACAGTAACAGTTGAGAGATAATTCTTGTGCAGGTACAATGATGCTTAATTTGTCTGGCAATAAAGCTATATTTTAAAAATGGAGAATTGGATTTTCTCACTGTGCACTATGTTACTGTTAAATCAGATCCTAGTGATCTTTAGCACCATGTGGTGTAATACACAGTTGTGTTCTGATTGAATATAAAAATTCATATTTTTGATGCAGTCATTTCTATTATACTCTGCACTACTATAAAGAACCAGAGCACCAGGGAGTAATGGCCACAAGCTCTGGAGTACATGGGACCTAGCTCATAGAAGGGAAAAATTGCCAGTATTCATTATTGATATCAAAATTGTAAGTGTACTGTTTATAATGTCAGCTTGACTCACTTGGTAGCACTCTCGCCTCTCAATCAGAAGGTTACGGGTTCAAGCTGCACTTTGCACTTGTGCATCTTATCTAGGTTGATGTTTGTGCAGTACTGAGCGGTACTGGATTGTCCGAAGTGCTGTTCTTGGATGAGACGTTAAAACAAAGCCTCCATCATGCTGAGGTAGATGTGAAAGACCCATGGCACAATGTTCCTCCCTCAACTAACACTACCAACAAGAAAAAACAGATGACCTAATCATTCATTCATTTAAAGTTTGTGGAACCTTGCTGTGTATAAATTGGTTGCCACATCTGCTGCCATAATAAGTAACTGCACTTCACAAGTAATCCATCCACTGTAAAGCACTTTGGGACAGATTTGATAAATAAATGCGAGTTCTTTCAGGAATCTTGCATTCAGACCTTATAACCCTGCATTTATTGTAAAATCTCAATCCGTACGACCCTATATTTGTTTGTGCCAATGCTACTGATGTGAAAGCTACATTAAAATCTTTCACCCTGTTTTGCCACAGCTGCTGTTGTGTTTTGGTGTCTGAATGTACTAAAGCACAGCTGCCCACCTCCGTCCTGCTGCCAAGATCCAGGGGTAGCTGGAGCATTCAATGGCCTTGCTGCCTTATCGGTGGGATCCGATCAAGTCTTTCTGTGCTCATTGCAACCACCATGGTCAAATTGGTGAGCCGTCCGTGCTTGTTACTTGTTTCCAGCTGCACCCTGTTACGCCACCTAATCCACTAAACAAAAGTTAAAATAATTAGTTGAGATGCTCTCTACACCTGCTTGTGAAATTATGGTACTGAAAAGTTTTCCTATACCTGTATAAATGTTGAGTAAAGGTGTGGTGGTTAAAACTTGTGTGTCAAGCCTTAAGAGATTACGGTTTACCTGCATTCCTTTGAATGATTTAGATGAGACTGTGATGAACCCATCTCTGTTCTCTTTCAACTGCAAGTATAAATAGATCTGCGTAGATTAAGAACACTTTCTCTAATAGATTAGAGTAATGCCTTCTGGGCACAGGCAGAAGAACTTGGTTTGTTCCAAAATAGACCTATTGCAGAGAAGGGCCATTATAGATCAATCTGCAGTCTTAGTTTGTATTAGCAAAATCGGTTCGTATCAACATAAATTGTTTGAAGAGTCCTTTGAGTTCGGAGAACAAAATAAATATTTTTTGTGGGTTTTTTTTAAGTAATAAATGTGCCTTGTTTCTCACTGTCTGAGGGCGGAAAAGAAGAAAGAATGAGGATCAGATGGCTTTAAGTCTGCAAATTATATGTGGAATAACAGTTTCCAACATAGGTCCGTTCAATCGGGTTGAACACCTTTTTTTTATTATCCAGAGAGACTTTACAGACAGAAATTTGAATGTTGTGAAAAATGTGCATGGTAATTCATCCTAGCAGCAATTATCCCGAGTCATCTGAATGAATTGATGATCTTTAAAGTTATCCCTCGACACTACAACGATGCCACTAGGCATTGGAAAATAGTATTGAGATGCATGTAAATTCTCTATTTTTGCTTGCCTAAAGCTCTTCTCCAGGACAAAATGCGCATGTACTTCTTCACAAAGCGTTCCACCCATTTTAAATTTGGAACTCAAAATGATTATATTCTTTAATGAAGATGAAGCTGTGTTTGACTTGATTATGCCTTGAAGCAAAATTTCGAATGAGTTAGATCAGACGGCTTTTCAACCTGCTTTCTATTCGAGGACTGCTTTGGGATAAAAAAGATTAATGCCTCACTTGATTTGTCATCGGTAAAACAGCAGCAGCAAATCTTGTGCACAAAATTCAAGTTACTCTTTTGCTTCATGGGAGGGAGTTTTTTTTCTATGTTTAAAAGGATTTAAATTGGGCTTTACCTTCATGTTCCTTTTAATCAAACTGCAGAATTTCCCAAACTCGGAGCATGTTTCTATTTTTGATAAAATTGTTATTCCTCAGCCACCTTTTCTTAATTTTAGTACTGTACCAACTTTCGACAACTTGTCTCTGTCTCTGCTCATTTTGGTCTAATGAGACCGGAGGTCTGACACATCATTGCAGAGTTCCTTGTGTTATTGGCTCTAGTGATTACAGACTGTGTGGTTCACAAGGGAGTCCTGGTTGCATGGTAAAAACCTCAGGATTAGAGTACCATTTCAAATAACAATTGGAGGGGACGTTGGGCTGGTTAAAACACTGCTCTTTCACCTCGATGTCTGAATTGGCATCTTGCCCAGACTGATGGGATGGATGTTTACTTCCTTTGGCTATTGAGGGCTCTGTGTGATATTAGTCTGGATAGTCTTAGTCCAGTTCTCAGTGCAAGTCAATCCGCAATGCAGAAGGGTCTCTAATTTATCATTTATTGGCTGTAAATGGCCGACTTCATTTTTGAGTCGATTCCAAGGATGGCTTGTGTGAACAATGGTAAACAACATTCTGCTTTTTCAGGGTTATTTCAAAGTTGGAGTTACAATCCAATATCAAGTCAAAGGGAGAATCTGAACTGAAATTGGTGTCTGCCATATTATACTTTATTAAGAAATGGAAAGGTTGCAGTTGAGTGGAGAAGCTAGCTATGGAGGGAAAGGCCTAGCTTGGGAGAGTTCCAGTGCTCCATGGGACACGTGTAATCTGGCCCGGGAAGATCCATCTCTTCTGCAGGTAACATCTGTCGAATATTACAGTTGTCACTGTCTTGTGCACTATGCTGGTATCGCATTCCCTGTTTGTGCCATTTGGAAATGAAGTCACATAACCAGCCCTGTCCGGCAACAATGGCTGAAAGCTTTGTGCGGGCTTCTTCGTTGCTTGTCCCTGCTTGTGTGTCCGCTGCCTGGTTACGGTCGTCGAATGCCTGTGAGAAGTTTACTCTGCTCCAGTTAGTGCTAAATATGTGACCTTCTGTGTCCTTTCCTTGAGCAGGCAAGATACTCTAGGCAAAATGCAGCAATATTTTATGGTAACGATGATGCAAGACGGAGTCTTACGTCCGTCACACTGAACACAGGAACAGGAGTCGGCCATTCAGTCCCTCAAGTCTGTTCCGCCAAGCACTTTTAAACTTGCCCTGAGTTGGTTTAAATGTACAGACAGTGCTAATGCCCCTGCCCATGTTGGCAAAAAAAAACTTCAGTTTTAATAATTTGAGGGGAACTTTGTGCATGCCTGTTAGCAAATATGTGCAGAGATCACTCTTAGAATGAAAAATTCCATTTGGAGCCAGGCAGTGTAAATGAGCTACTGCCTGGTTGGATTTGATATAGAAAGAAAGAACTTGCATTTATATAAGCACCTTTCATGACCTCAGGATGTCCCAAAGCGCCTTAAAGCCAATGAAGTGCTTTTGAAGTGTAGTCACTGTTGTAATACTGCAGCTACTGCTCTCAGACCAGTAGCTGAAGTATAAATGCTCCCTTTGGAAGTTGGAATGAATAGATCATGCCAAAATATGTATCAAAAAAGTAAATGCATTTGTTCAGACAAGAAACTATATACTTTCAACTCGTCACAAGAGACAGCAAGAAAGACATGTACGCCAGTGGTTGCCAAACTGTTTTATTAAAAAAAAAGGAATAAAATGACAAGAGTGAAAAGATAGAAGAGAATAAAAATGTTTAAAAGACTGGAGATGTTGCATGCAAGAGAACTGGAACATCACATTTTAAGCTTTTAAAAATGTTTGACTTTTTACATTTTGTATTCCTGTTTCTCAAATAGTTCTTTGGAGGCTGTGCATAACTTCTTTTGATATCTGTCTTGAACAATAATACCCACACATGAAAACTTTTAAGAGTGATTTTATTTCAGTTTCGAATAGAAGTTAGTGATACAATCAGATGACATCCCCAGCCTGATGGATACATCTGCTACTGACAGTGCATTCTACCATTTTCTATTTTCGTCCCATAGTTGTAGCATATTACAAGGATAGGGTGCTGTGAAAGAACGAACTTGCATTTATATCGCGCCTTTCACGACCTCTGGACGCCCCAAAAGCACTTTACAGCCAATGAAATACTTTTTAAAGATAGTCACCGTTGTAATTTAGGAAACGCAGCAGCCAATTTGCACACAGCAAGGTCCCACAAACAGCAATGTGATGATGACCAGATCATGTTTTAGTGATGATGGTTGAGGGATAAATATTGGCCAGGACACCAGGGAGAACTTCCCTGCTTTTCTTCGAAATGGTGCCATGGGATCTCTTGCGTCCAGCTGAGGGCAGGCGGGGCCTCGGATAACGGCGCATCTGAAAGACAGCCCCTCCGACAGTGCAGCACTCCCTCGGTACTGCACTGCAGCGTCCGCCTGGATTTTGTGCTCGTGATTGGAGTGGGAGGTGAACCCACAAACCTCTGACTCAGATGAGCGTGCTACCCCTGAGCCACGACTGACAGCTCGATCTCTCCAAGACCACCTTGATCAGGACCACACCCCTTTGTAAAGTGGCAGCGTACAAGAAAAGAGAGTTCAATAGTGCGCATCAATGTTTATGCTGGAGCTGAACCTGAGCATCCCCTTTCTGCCAGACGCACGATTTATTCTAAATGTCTTTAGTTTTTACTCGCTATTAATTAACTAATTATCTCTGAATTCAAATATTTGTCAAGTGGTTCAACATCTCCTCCATGTTATTGCTTTCTGCATTACCATGTAAGAGCCATCTTCAGTGAATGTTATGTAACCGTTTAATGACCAGTCATCAATTATGCAGTTTTGCGTTTTCAGCTTAGCTCATTTTTATTCAGTATGTTAAATTTATGCAAATAAACAAACAAAAAGAATTAAAGCTGCTTAAATGCCAATTGTTGTTCTCTGGAAATTTCTTACAAATCAAAAATGTTCCAGGAGCAGACTAGAAAAAAAAAATTAAAGTTACATTTTGTATACATCAACTAATTAAATTCCCAAGAGGCTGATTGGATTTGACTTGCAGATTTGTACGACATCAACCCTCTCCATCCCTTCCCTAAGCAGAATCTCTTCATGTTTGGTGTGGGAGCAGAAATGCAATCTTTCAACTTGCCGTTCACAATGGGATTGTAATCATCTGAAACAATGTCATTGAATAGTTTTTTTTTCAATTATATCTGCTTTTGGTGTGTTTGCCAAGGTGGGAATACCAGAAGACATCTACAAAGATGTGTTTTATATACCGTGCATATTACTGTCTTATTTGGTAACTTTTTATTGGGGAGCGGGAGGGTGTGCTCAGTCCCCAGATGTGTCTGTTTACAGGCTTACTTCACCTTAAACTGTAACATGATGATAAGGCCATTTGACCAGCTCCTTATACAAGCCTATGGACTCTACCTAACCCACTTAACCTCAAGTGAGAATTCTTTATAATTGCTCCCAGATTCCCGAAGGTCATCAAGGATGACTCCCGTAATATTTATCTGCCTGCACATCTCCGTTTTTCAACATCGATAGAATACTCAACAATACTCATGTTGAGTATTCTATCATCTTGATCTGTATTGTACCTATAATCTCCAAATCAATTCCCAACCATAGAAGAATCATAGAAGTTACAACGTGGAAACAGGCCCTTCGGCCCAACATGTCCATGTCGCCCAGTTTATACCACTAAGCTAGTCCCAATTTCCTGCACTTGGCCCATATCCCTCTATACCCATCTTACCCATGTAACTGTCCAAATGCTTTTTAAAAGACAAAATTGTACCCGCCTCTACTACTGCCTCTGGCAGCTCGTTCCAGACACTCACCACCCTTTGAGTGAAAAAATTGCCCCTCTGGACCCTTTTGTATCTCTCCCCTCTCACCTTAAATCTATGCCCCCTCGTTATCGACTCCCCGACCTTTGGGAAAAGATTTTGACAATCTACCTTATCTATGCCCCTCATTATTTTATAGACTTCTATAAGATCACCCCTTAACCTCCTACTTTCCAGGGAAAAAAGTCCCAGTATATCTAACCTCTCCCTATAAGTCAAACCATCAAGTCCCGGTAGCATCCTAGTAAATCTTTTCTGCACTCTTTCCAGTTTAATAATATCCTTTCTATAATAGGGTGACCAGAACTGTACACAGTACTCCAAGTGTGGCCTCACCAATGCCCTGTACAACTTCAACAAGACATCCCAACTCCTGTATTCAATGTTCTGACCAATGAAACCAAGCATGCCGAATGCCTTCTTCACCACCCTATCCACCTGTGACTCCACTTTCAAGGAGCTATGAACCTGTACTCCGAGATCTTTGTTCCATAACTCTCCCCAACGCCCTACCATTAACGGAGTAGGTCCTGGCCCGATTCGATCTACCAAAATGCATCACCTCACATTTATCTAAATTAAACTCCATCTGCCATTCATCGGCCCACTGGCCCAATTTATCAAGATCCCATTGCAATCCTAGATAACCTTCTTCACTGTCCACAATGCCACCAATCTTGGTGTCATCTGCAAACTTACTAACCATGCCTCCTAAATTCTCATCCAAATCATTAATATAAATAACAAATAACAGCGGACCCAGCACCGATCCCTGAGGCACACCGCTGGACACAGGCTTCCAGTTTGAAAAACAACCCTCTACAACCACCCTCTGTCTTCTGTCGTCAATCCAATTTTGTATCCAATTGGCTACCTCACCTTGGATCCCATGAGATTTAACCTTATGTAACAACCTACCATGCGGTACCTTGTCAAAAGCTTTGCTAAAGTCCATGTGGACCACGTCTACTGCACAGCCCTCATCTATCTTCTTGGTTACCCCTTCAAAAAACTCAATCAAATTCGTGAGACATGATTTTCCTCTCACAAAACCATGCTGACTGTTCCTAATTAGTCCCTGCCTCTCCAAATGCCTGTAGATCCTGTCCCTCAGAATACCCTCTAACAACTTACCCACTACAGATGTCAGGCTCACCGGTCTGTAGTTCCCAGGCTTTTCCCTGCCGCCCTTCTTAAACAAAGGCACAACATATGCTACCCTCCAATGTTCTGGCACCTCACCTGTAGCTGTCGATGATTCAAATATCTCTGCTAGGGGACCCGCAATTTCCTCCCTAACCTCCCATAACGTCCTGGGATACATTTCATCAGGTCCCGGAGATTTATCTACCTTGATGCGCGTTAAGACTTCCAGCACCTCCCTCTCTGTAATATGTACACTCCTCAAGACATCACTATTTATTTCCCCAAGTTCCCTAACATCCATGCCTTTCTCAACCGTAAATACCGATGTGAAATATTCATTTAGGATCTCACCCATCTCTTGTGGTTCCGCACATGGATGATCTTGTTGATCCTTAAGAGGCCCTACTCTCTCCCTAGTTACTCTTTTGCCCTTTATGTATTTGTAGAAGCTCTTTGGATTCTCCTTTGCCATATCTGCCAAAGCAATCTCATGTCCCCTTTTTGCCCTCCTGATTTCTCTCTTAACTCTACTCCGGCAATCTCTATACTCTTCAAGGGATCCACTTGATCCCAGCTGTCTATGCATGTCATATGCCTCCTTCTTCTTTTTGACTAGGGCCACAATCTCCCGAGTCATCCAAGGTTCCCTACTTCTACCAGCCTTGCCCTTCACTTTATAAGGAATGTGCTTACCCTGAACCCTGGTTAACACACTTTTGAAAGCCTCCCACTCACCAGACGTCCCTTTGCCTGCCAACAGACTCTCCCAATCAACTTCTGAAAGTTCCTGTCTAATACCATCGAAATTGGCCTTTCCCCAATTTAGAATTTTAACTTTTGGGCCAGACCTATCATTCTCCATAGCTATCTTAAAACTAATGGAATTATGATCACTGGTCCCAAAGTGATCCCTCACTAACACTTCTGTCACCTGCCCTTCCTTATTTCCCAAGAGGAGGTCAAGTTTTGCCCCCTCTCTAGTCGGGCCATCCACATACTGAATGAGAAATTCCTCCTGAATACACTCAACAAGTTTCTCTCCATCCAAGCCCCTAATGCTATGGCTGTCCCAGTCAATGTTGGGAAAGTTAAAGTCCCCTACTATTGCCACCCTATTTTTCTTGCAGCTGTCTGTAATCTCCTTACATATTTGCTCCTCAATTTCCCGTTGACTATTTGGGGGGCTGTAGTACAATCCTATCAAAGTGATCTCTCCCTTCTTATTTTTCAGTTCTACCCATATAGACTCAGTGGGCGAACCCTCGGATATATCCCCTCTCACTACTGCCGTGATGTTCTCCCTAATCAAGAACGCAACTCCCCCTCCTCTCTTACCTCCTGCTCTATCTTTCCTATAGCATCTGTACCCTGGAACATTGAGCTGCCAGTCCTGCCCCTCCCTTAGCCATGTTTCAGTAATAGCTATAACATCCCAGTCCCATGTACCCATCCATGCCCTGAGTTCATCTGCCTTGCCCATCAGACTTCTTGCATTGAAATAAATGCAGTTTAATCTAGACTTCCCTTGGTCTTTGCCCTGCTTTCTCAGACCATCTGTCCGGTCATGTTCTGTACACTCTCCCTTACTGCCTTTTGGTTCTGTCACCACTTTATTTCCCACTGACTTCCTGCATCGGTTCCCATCCCCCTGCCACATTAGTTTAAACCCTCCTCAACAGCACTAGCAAACACTCCCCCGAGGACATTGGTTCCAGTCCTGCCCAGATGCAGACCGTCCAATTTGTACTGGTCCCACCTCCCCCAGAACCGGTTCTAATGGCCCAGGAATTTGAATCCCTCCCTCTTGCAATATCTCTCAAGCCACGTATTCATCCTAGCTATCCTGTCATTCCTACTCTGACTAACCCGTGGCACTGGTAGCAATCCTGAGATTACTACCTTTGAGGTCCTACTCTTTAGTTTATCTCCTAACTCCCTAAATTCAGCTTGTCGGACCTCATCCTGTTTTTTACCTATATCGTTGGTGCCTATATGCACCACGACAACTGGCTGTTCACCCTCCCCCTCCAGCCGCTCCGAGACATCCTTGACCCTTGCACCAGGGAGGCAACATACCATCCTGGAGTCTCGGTTGCGTCCACAGAAACGCCTGTCTATTCCCCTTACAATCGAGTCCCCTATCACTATAGCTCTGCCACTCTTTTTCCTGCCCTCCTGTGCAGCCGAGCCAGCCATGGTGCCATGAACCTGGCCACTGCCACCTTCCCCTGGTGAGCCATCTCCCCCAACAGTATCCAAAACGGTATACCTGTTTTGGAGGGAGATGACCGCAGGGGACCCCTGCACTGCCTTCCTACTCTTCCTCTGTCTGTTGGTCACCCATTCACTATCTCCCTCAGTAATTTTTATCTGCGGTGTGACCAACTCACTGAACGTGCTATCCACGACTTTCTCAGCATCGCGGATGCTCCAAAGTGAGTCCATCCGCAGCTCCAGAGCCGTCAAGCGGTCAAACAGTCGCTGCAGCTGGACACACTTCCCGCAGGTGAAGGAATCAGGGATACAGGAAGGATCCCTGAATTCCCACATCCCACAAGAGGAACATGACATGGCTGTGGGATCTCCTGCCATGACTTAACCCTTAAGTTAGCTTAACAACAACTACAATGTCAAGAGAAAAAAAAAGGAAAGAAAAACTACTTACCACTCCCTTTAAGGAGTTTACTCCTTTAAATTGTTCTTAATTGAGAGAATGTTAACTACACTAAGACCTGCAGACCTTCCCTTTCTTTTTACTTTAGTTACTGTAGATAAGTAGAAATACTCACCTGAACCTACTCACCAATCAGGTGCCTCTCCTGTGTCGCGTCCCGATCTGATTCCTGATGTCACTTCGAACTCCGTCGCAGCTCCGCTCGGCTCGGCTCCTCTCCGCTGTTCTCAGCTCTCTGAAATCCCGCCTTTTATCGGACGCTCCCTCCGCTCGGCTCGGCTCCTCTCTGCTGTTCTCAGCGCTCTGAAATCCCGCCTTTTATCGGACGCTCCCTCCGCTCGGCTCGGCTCCTCTCCGCTGTTCTCAGCGCTCTGAAATCCCGCCTTTTATCGGACGCTCCCTCCGCTCGGCTCGGCTCCTCTCAGCTGTTCTCAGCGCTCTGAAATCCCGCCTTTTATCGGACGCTCCCTCCGCTCGGCTCGGCTCCTCTCAGCTGTTCTCAGCACTCTGAAATCCCGCCTTTTATCGGACGCTCCCTCCGCTCGGCTCGGCTCCTCTCAGCTGTTCTCAGCGCTCTGAAATCCCGCCTTTTATCGGACGCTCCCTCCGCTCGGCTCGGCTCCTCTCAGCTGTATACATCCAGCAAATATACATCCAGCTTTCTTTCTTGACAATAATTAAGTAACTCATCCTCAATTGCCTTTACTGGTTAGTCAGTTCACATATCCAATACCCTGGGAAGATGTGGGGGAATTTTCTCCAAATTTTTGATTCATTTGACATTGATTAAAAGGTCAGTGGATAGGAACTCTCAAGAGGGTGGCTAGCTTATGTTAGGTGTAAACTGGATGCTTTAGAGATTACAAAGTGAAAAACCAGCACGTACTGTTTGAATTGAGTCAGCTGACTCGTGACCAATAAAGTTTTGAGTAAGGGTCAGTGACATAAGTGGTATCAGAAAAGCATAAGATGGAAACAGACCATCTAATCCCATCCATTCAGAAAGACCCTACAGTCGTCCCATCATGGCATCCAACTGTTTTCAAATGATTTGAAGGTTTTTGCCTCCACTACCTACCCAGAATTCCATTCCATATGTTAATCACCCCTTATGTGAAGAACTTTCTGACATCGGTCTTAAATTTGCCTTTTATTAATTTGAACCTGTGCCTTTTGTCCTGCTGCCATGATTCAGTTTGAAGTCGTGTTCCAGATCTACCGTTTCTGCACCATTTACTATCTTGCACAAGTAAAACATGACTTTTGTTACCTCCTTTCAAGAATGAAAAGTTTCTCCGTGTCTTTGCTCGTGATGCCGTCTTTCAGATGAGACGTTAATGCCGTCTCAGGTGGACGTAAAATATCCCGTGGCACTATTTTGAAGAAGAATTCTCCCCAGTGTCCTGGCTAATGTTTATCCCTCAACCAACATCACTTTTTAAAAAACTGCTGTTCCGGTCATTGTCACATTGTTTTTTTTGAGAGTTTGCTGTGTGCAAATTGGCTGCCGCGTCTCCTACATAACAACAGTGACTACGCTTCAAAAGTACTTCATTGGTTGTAAAGCGTTTTGGGATGTTCTGAGGTCATGTAAGGTGCTATATAAATGCAAGTCATCTTTCTTTCTCATAACTCAGTTCTTATGCTATGGATCAGTCTCCTGTACTTGTATTCTATTTATACAACATTATTAAGACGATCGTTCAGCATAAATTTTAAATGGGGACCGAATGAATCTGCAAATTGCAAAATGGTTCCATGCCACTGTGAAAAGGCTTTTCTCATGTTGACTTTAGCTCTTTGAAATACAAGAAGGTTTCATGGCGGTGACGTCATCATGCGTGATGTAAAGGCTGTTAAACTATAGATCAGGACACCAGAACTATGAAATGTAACATCAAGACTTATGTAACAGTGAGACCAAAAACTGCAGAAGTACGGAGATCTGTTCCCCACCCCCCCCCCACCCACAACAACAACAGCAACTTGCATTTATACACTGCCTTAATGCAGTAAAACGTCCCAAGGCATAACTCCACTTATGTTCTCCACGTGTAAAGATATTCGCTACATGGGATGATGTCACCCCCGCAAAATATTTAACATACATCACAGACACGATGTCACAGTTGAGGGTAAAAGACCAATTTAATTTCCATTTAATATTCAAATTTCTATATAACTGTTGATAATTTTACATGCATAGCATTTGGTGGATATATGCTGAAAAGCTGCTGGATTTGGTCTATCTTTCACGCTGCTGACCGTAATGACACTCGTGGGATTAAAATCAAATCCCACGGTACCTCATCCTGTCTCCTCTATGCCCCTTTTTTCATATCTCTAGTGAATTTAATCCCTTTTTGAATCACTCTGATCTAATGATCATTTCTGATGTGGTGGCTCTTGTTAAAGTTCATCATCTGTGATAATTTGTTGGACAAAATCACATTGCACGGTTAGCAGGAGCATTTAATTTTAATAGGTGACAAATAAAATTGCTCTTTACATCAAAACTCTAACGGAGAGACATTCATAAGAGTGGATGTCTGAACTTTATCATTAGTTTAAATTGATTCCTACGTTGGTTTTATATTACAGGTAAAGCCTTTCCTTGTAATTAACCTGCATGACTGTAATCCCACTAATTAGAGCTGGTATAGTCCAAGACTGCCAATTAGGGCATCGGTTTTAAAACTGGGAGCCGCAAGATCATCAGATTTCTGTTCGTCTGTCATCAGTTTTCTGTACTTGACTTACTAGCATGTTATTTCTTTCACTGTATGCTGGCAGATAATTTTGGCAATATTTTCCCTTACAGTGATTGTCAATTAGAAGTTAAGGCAGGGTTCCTTGGGAGTGTTACTACTTTCAGGAGACTCTCCACCCTCTTTTTCCACCCCCCCCCCAATAGATATAAGATATAGATACAGATATAGATTAGACACGTGATATCTGCAAACATGCCTGAACTCCATATTTGCAGACTATTCAATGCTATTAATTTCAATAAAATGCTCTTAATTTCTGTTCCTGATGGAGAAATTACGGAGCATGTTGTAAAAGATTGGGATGCGAACCTGTCAAAGGGAGGGTGGGAACAGCCTGGGTATAGAAAAGTCTCTCTTTCCTGCTTACTGCTCCATGAAAGTGTTCCATAGCATAAACCAGGCAGTTTCCTCAACCAGTAGGTGGTAAATATTGAATATTAACTTGACTGTCGTACCAAATCTCAGCATAGACCTTGTAGAGCTATGCATCTAAATGTTTTCCAGTATTTGGTTGTGGCTCCAACATTCAGGTCTGAGTAGCTGCATGGTGTGCTCTCTGCTGCCCACTTTCCTCTCCATTACACTGACAATTGTGTCAATGGATTGAGAGTACAGCTGTACAATCTTTATCTTACAATGCGGCTACAGCAACTTCCACTCTACGCAGTGATATTGGCAAATTTACACTATCCCTTTTGTAAAAGTTTAAAAATAGGAATGAATTTAAGATGAGCTGCTTTATAACATGCAAGTACTGATATTCCCTTTACTATCTATTGAAAAAAAAATCTCAAATTATGTAGGACAGTGTAATTTCCTGTCAAATCCCATGGTGTCCATACATTATTTGAAGCAGGACTATGTTTGTAAGAAGATTAACTCCATTTATCCATAGCACTAAATAAGAAATAAATCCTGGGAGTTGTACAATGGCACTTCCACTATTTCCACCACCTCCCTCTTCCTGGGGCTAATCGAGCGTTACTCCCAAATTTTGGTTTTGCACTTGTTACACCAATGCCATAGGAATGAGAATGAATACAAGTATAGTACAAATAACTAACGAAATCTTGACAAAAAAAATCTTCTTGTGGAGGCAGAGGGCATGGCTGAGGCACTAAATGAATACTTTGCATTGGTCTTCACTAGAGAAGAGGATGCTGCCATTGTAGCAGTAAAGGAGGAGGTAGTAGCAATAATGGATAAGATAAAAATAGATAAGAGGAGGTACTCAAAAGATTGGCAGTACTCAAAGTAGAAGAATGTTCTGGTCCAGATAGGTTACTGAGGGAAGTAAGGGTGGAAATTGCGGAGGCTCAGGCCACAATCTTCCAATCCTCCTTCGATATGGGGGCGGTGCCAGAGGACTGGAGGATTGCAAATGTTACACCCCTGTTCAAAAAGGGGGCGAGGGATAAACCCGGCAATTACAGGACAGTTAGCCTGACGTTAGTGGAGGAGAAGCATTTAGAGACAATAATCTGGGACAAAATTAATTGGCTCTTGAAAAAGTATGGGCTAATGAATGAAAGTCAGCACGATAGGCAGAGTGAGGAGAGGCAATATAAACTAAATGGTATAATTTTAAAGGGGTGCAAGAACAGAGACGTGGAGGTGCACATACACAAATCCCTGAAGGTGGCAGAATAAGTTGAGAAGGCTGTTTTTATAAAAAGCATATGGGATCCTGAGCTTTATTAATAGAGGCATAGAGTAGAAAAGCAAGGAAGTTATGCTAAAACTTTACAAAACACTGGTTAGGCCTCAGCTGGAGTATTGTGTTCAGTTCTGGGCACCACACTTTAGGAAGGATGTCAAGGCCTTAGCGAGGATGCAGACGAGATTTACTAGAATGGTGCCAGGGATGGGGGACTTCAATTATGTGGAGAATCTGGGGTTGTTCTCCTTAGAACAGAGAAGGTTGAGGGGAGATTTGGTAGAGGTATTCAAAATCATGAACAGTTTTGATAGAGTAAATAAGGAGAAACAGTGACCAAAGGGTTGGTAACTAGAGTAAACATATTTAAGGTGATCAACAAAAGGAGCCAGAGGCGACATGGTACATTTTTTTTACACAGCGAGTTGTAATGATCTGGAATGCACTGCCTGAAAGAGTGGTGGGAGCAGATTCAATAGTAACTTTTTCCGAAGGGAATTGGATAAATACCAGAAGGGAAAAAAATTACAGGGTTACGGGGAAAGAGCAGGGGAGTGGGACGAATTGGATAGCTCTTTCAAAGAGCTGGCACAGGCATGATGGGCCGAATGGCCTCCTCCAGTGCTGTACCTACTATAGTAATATAATCAGAGTGTGGACTATGGGGTGTCATCAAGCATATTGTAAAGCAGAGCACATGCTTGGGTGGGTCCCAAGGGACTAACACATATACTAGTTTAGATGATACTGATCAACTGCTCGAACTTTACTCTTGTGGTTTTTGACAACCCCTCTGTGGTTACTGATTTGTACAATATCCTATATTTAATACTCATTTTACCAGCTAGCATTCACCCATACAAAGAGACTTAAGCTGTCAACTGTGTCACCCTCGAGGTGTGAAACCTGTGATAGTGGCTTGGCGGTGCAGCACACTGGAGCAACCTCGGCACCATGGAGTGGTGGGACACACATTTGATGCACATATCACAGCCATATGGAGGTGTGGATTAATGATGTATCTGTACATTTAAGGGGAAGCTGGATAAGCACACGAGGGAGAAAGGAATAGAATGATATGCTGATGGGGTTAGATGAAGAGGGGTGGGAGGAGGCTCATGTGGAGCTGGCATAGACCAGTTGGGCCAAACGGCTTGTTTCTGTGTTGTAGGCTCAGTGTAATTCTATGTAATATGCAGGGGGAGAGAAACTCCGAGGTCAGCCATCCCTAAGTAGTTTGATATATCCCAGCAGCTGTCTGAGTGGCGTTGGTGGAAGTAGATAACTCTCTGCCCTCTCAACCACAGTCAGTGTAGAGACTGGAGATAAAAGAGGGATTTCATATCTTGAAAAAGAGAAGCGGTTAGCTTAATAGGGTGTATGGTGACAAGGGAGGCACTCAACAAATGCAATAACCTACCAACCATCCTTAATAATCAGAGGCTTAGCAGAAAACTTGAATATTAGATCTTTCATTGTAATCCTCAAGGAGACTAGGAAGATAATAAATACTCACAAAAAGCTTCTATTCCAGTGGAATTTTTGGAGGTTCTTATTCTAATGCACAGGAATCATCTGAATGCTGCACTTTTAAGATTATCCAATTCCCACAGTTATTTTGCTTTTTCTCTCCTATTTTGGATGGGCACTTTTTCTTGTGGATATTTGCTCTTCAAGGTGGTGATATCATGTGGTGGAATGGAACTTTGTCCACTTTGTACTTGGTAGCATCAAGCACCTCACCCCCTCCAATCCCAACATTTCGATCATATATTGGACTATGACGGAGCACTCATTGGTGCACCAACCTAATTCTTTATGTATCAGCTGTGGCTCAGCTGGTAGCATTCTCGCCTCCTGAGTCAGTAGGTTGTGGGTTCGCGTCCCACTCCAGAGACTTGAGCTTGTAATGTCGGCCGACGCTTCCGATGCAGTACTGAGGGAGGGCTGCACTGTCGGAGGTGCCGTCTCCATAGAATCATAGAAATTTACAGCACAGAAGGAGGTCATTCGGCCCATTGGTCTGTGCTGGCCAAAATCCCACTTTCCAGCTCTTGTTCCGTCGCCTTGTAGGTTACGGCACTTCGAGTGCATATCCAAGTACTTTTTAAATGTGATGAGGGTTTTCTGCCTCTACCACCCTTTCAAGCAGTGAGTTCCAGACCCCCACCATCCTCTGGGTGAAAAAGTTTCTCTCAACTCCCCTCTAATCCTTCTACCAATTACTTTAAATCTGTGTCCCCTGGTTATTGACCTCTCTACTAAGGGAAATAGGTCCTTCCTAGCCACTCTATCTAGGCCCCTCATAATTTTATACACCTCAATTAAATCTTCCCTCAGCCTCCTCTGTTCCAAAGAAAACAACCCCAGCCTATCCAATCTTTCCTCATTCTCCAGTCCTGGCAACATCCTCGTAAATCTCCTCTGTACCCTCTCTAGTGCAATCACATCTTTCCTGTAATGTGTTGACCAGAACTGTACGCAGTACTCTCGCTGTGGCCTAACTAGTATTTTATATAGTTCTAGCATAACCTCCCTACTCTTATATTCTGTACCTTGGCTCATAAAGGAAAGTATCCCATATGCCTTCTTAACCACCTTATCTACTGTCCTGCTACCTTCAAGGATCTGTGGATATGCACCCCAAGGTCCCTGTGTTCCTCTACACTGATCAGTATCCTCCCATTTATTGTGTATTCCCTTGCCTTGTTTGCCCTCCCCAAATGCATTACCTCACATTTCTCTGGATTGAATTCCATTTGCCACTTTTCTGCCCACCTGATCAGTCCATTGATATCTTTCTGCAGTCTACAGCTTTCCTCCCCACTATCAACCACCTGGCCAATTTTTGTATCATCTGCAAACTTCTTAATCATGCCCCCTACATTTAAGTCTAAATTATTGATATATACCACAAAAAGCAAGGGATCTCATCTTTTGGATGAGATGTTAAACCGAGGCGGATGTAATAGATCCCATGCCACTGTCCAACAAGAGCCAGGGGAGTTTTCCCTGGTATCCTGGCTAATATTTGTCCCTCAACCAACACCATTAAAGAAACACAAGACCTCATTGCTGTTTGTGGGACCTTGCTGCGTGCAATTTGGCTGCCGCGTTTCCTACATTGCAACAGTGACGGCACTTCAAAAGTACTTAACTGGCTTTGAAGTGCTTTGGGACGTCCTGAGGTCGAGAAAGGTGCCATATAAACGTAAGTCTTTCTTTTACTTTCAGGCTGGATTTGAGCATCTTGTAACACTATTTCTGCCAAGTCCCTCTCTTTCTCGTCTTCCCCCCCTCCCCCCCACCCCCCAAAAAAAGGATTCATTTTGATTTTTGTTACATATTTGTTCGTTTTCATTGTCATTTACTGTTGTTTTTGATGAATATGTTCTGCAGCAGACCATCAGTGTACTGTTGCAATCCACCACATTACATTCAGCAATGAAAACAAAATAGTGCATAGTAACTTGGGTCAGCATCTATAAGAGAAAAGGTAGGTTAACGTTTCATCAGTGGAAATCCATCATCAGACCCTTCTTCCACTATTTGTTCTATTTTTACCTCACTCCATTCAGTGATGGATAATAAATGATTTACATCCATACATGTAATTTAGCAGCACTGCCATTTAAATGCATGGTGACAGGATTTACCTGCAGCTTAACTTGCTTTTCTGACAAAGTGAGATGACATTTAAAAATCCAGTGTTGCAGTTTTTATTGATGATAAGATAGTCTGAATTCATTTTGATGGGAACCAGACATCTTAAATGCCATTAGACTCGTGTTGAGGTTTTTCAGTAGATCCAGCTGAATGCCTAATCCTCCTTCCTCTCAGTCATTAATGAATTAATTATTCATGCAAAAGCAAAGCTGGATGTCCATATAATATCACATTTCCATTTCGAATGACAGACCTGGAAATGGCATGGTCAGATAGACAAAGTCCTCAAAATTATAAAACCAAATTTTAAAAAAAAACTATGTGCAACTTGCCCTTCTATGATTTGGGCTAATTAAAATGAACACAGCAAAGTGAATTAATTAACATCACTAAATGAAGCATGCAGCACATTGCTGTCAGTTAAACACTTTGTGATCTGGGGCGTGTATAATACAAAAAAACCCAATCATTTCTCTTTTGTTCCTTTGACCTAGTAATACTTGTGTAAAAGGAGCCACAAGTTTTTTTTTCACGGTGCCTGGAATTGTAGGAGCCAAGTGATTAATGCATTCAGTGAGAGGTGTTGGATTGTTACATGTTACAAAGTAAAATCTGAATCGCATGCACCCTATGAAGAAGGATAACTTTCTTTTATATAGCGCCTTCCAGGACCTCGGGATGCCCCAAATTGCTTTCTAGCCGATGAAGTACTTTTGAAGTGTAGTCACTGTTGTAATGTAGGGAAACGCAGCAGCTAATTTGCGCACAGCGAGGTCCCGCTAATCAATGTGACAATGACCACACTATCTGTTTTGGTGATGTTGCTTGAGGAATGAGTATTGGCTAGGATACCAAGGAGAGCTCCCCTGCTCTTTCAAATTGTGCCATGGGATAGTTTACGTCCACCCGAGGCATCAGTTTAATGTCTCATCCGATGGACAGCATCTCATACAGTGCAGCGCTCTCTTAGTACTGCACTGGAGTGTCGGCTTAGATTTTGTGCTCAAGTCTCTGGAGTGGGACTTGAACCCACAACCTTCTGATTCACAGGTGAGAGTGCTACCCACTGAGCCACGGCTCATACCGCTATGGCCCTACTTCTGTACCAATATTCAGTCGATATTTTTATACTATTAAAACTGTGGGCACTATATGAATCAGTCAGTTTTCTTCTGCCATGCTGGAGCACAAATAATTGGAAATTAGGACTTGGGCTTGTGGATGGGAGTGCCCAGAATGAGAGTATCAATGGTGCACAGTAGACTAGGCCTCCGTTTTCCTGCGTGTCTGCAACTTCAGAATTAGCCGGTTTCGTGTCGGTCTGTCCTCTGGCTTGGCGGGGGGTGGTGGAGGGCAGGGGTTGCCCTATGTGACGCGGTGGCCTCCTGCGTGGGTGAGGGCTCTCCCCCGTGGAGCGCACCTTGGCACCTGCCACAGGCTGCTGGCTGCAACACGCCTGGTTGAGGAGGGACTGTTTCCCCCAGTGTGAGAAACTCACTGCCTTGAACCGAAAATCCCACACTTCCTCTTTTGACAGCTGCTTCAGCTCATTAACTGACCACAACGAGCAAGGTAAGTACTCTCAAGTGGAACCCCGCTGGCTTTAATTGCCTGCGGGATTCCCACCAGCGGGGCTTGCGTGCGCAGCCCCGCACGTCAGCGCGGTACCCGGAAGTGGCCGGGATTTCGTCGCGATCCGGTCACGTGACCGGATATCAGGATTTTCGGGGCCACCCCGCTGGGAACCCGCTGGAAACACGATCCCAAAATCGAGCCCCATATACCTGCCTTTGGCCCATATCCCTTAATACCTTTGGTTGCCAAAAAGCTATCTATCTCAGATTTAAATTTAGCAATTGAGCTAGTATCAGTTGCCGTTTGCGGAAGAGAGTTCCAAACTTCTACCACCCTTTGTGTGCAGAAATGTTTTCTAATCTCACTCCTGAAAGGTCTGGCTCTAATTTTTAGACTGTGCCCCCTGCTCCTAAAATCCCCAACCAGCGGAAATAGTTTCTCTCTATCCACCCTATCTGTTCCCCTTAATATCTTATAAACTTCGATCAGATCACCCCTTAACCTTCGAAACTCCAGAGAATACAATCCCAATTTGTGTAATCTCTCCTCGTAACTTAACCCTTGAAATCCGGATATCATTCTGGTAAACCTACGCTGCACTCCCTCCAAGGCCAGTATGTCCTTCCGAAGGTGCGGTGCCCAGAACTGCTCACAGTACTCCAGGTGCGGTCTAACCAGGGTTTTGTATAGCTGCAGCATAACTTCTGCCCCCTTGTACTCTAGTCCTCTCGATATAAAGGCCAACATTCCATTCGCCTTCTTGATTATTTTCTGCACCTATTCATGACACTTCAATGATCTATGTACCTGAACCCCTAAGTCCCTTTGGACATCCACAGTTTTTAACTTTTTACCATTTAGAAAGTACCCTGTTCTATCCTTTTTTGATCCAAAGTGGATGACCTCACATTTGTCTACATTGAATTCCATTTGCCATAGTTTTGCCCATTCACCTAATCTATCAATATCGCTTTGTAAGATAAATGTTACTTGCAGAGCAGGTTTACCTGCATCGTCGATACTAATAAAAAATATTTCATGCAGTGATAGCATTGCCTACCTTAAGGTTGTTGACAGTTGTCTTTCAGAAGTTTTAGGGGAAGGACTTTTTAATCCAATGTTCTAAGTGTCTATTAACACCACTGTGTCAGCCAATGAATTGGACTGTGTCAGCCAATGAGTTGGCGGCGGGACGGGGCTTACAGCAGGACTCAAACAGTCTATTTTATAGCAAACGAGGTCTATTTACTCAGCAAACAGTCTGTTTAAACAACGAAGACAGCAAACAGTCTACAGAGTCTATTTGAAAAGAACCTCTACAAGCTACAGCAAACAGAACTCATGACCGAAATTGCAGCAACGTCTCCCGATTAAAAGCAGGGTGATTTCTCCAGCAAAATGCAGTGAGTGGAGGTTAGTTACATAATACAAATCATGTGCGTAAAATCAATCCCAGTCACAGCAGTGCGCTCCCCAGGTGTAATTAATGGGGGAATTATCCAATCTGGCTGGGAGTAGTGGTGTCATTTTCTGCAGCCTCAATTGTTAGTGTTGAGATCGCACATGGGGTATTGTGTTCAAGTGTGGTCTCTCTACTTGAGAACTGATACAAAGGCAACAAAAAGTGAATCAAGATACCTGGTGATTCCTGGTTACAGAAGTGACTTTGGCAGTGTAATAATTGCTTTATCCAAAGAGTTTGTCGCACACTTTGGGTAATCAGTATGAAAACTGCCTCAAGTGGACCTTGAAAATTCCCATTTACATTCTGATCTAGAAGGGCACCAGTCTCACTATGAGAAAAGACACCAAAGTTTGTGCAACTCCAGTGCATTTCGTGGTGAAAACAGTAATGTCTTTTTGGTAACCCTCTGGGCAAATACCACAGCTCCTATCTACAATTCATATTAATGTATTATGTTCATGGAAGGATTTGAAAGGGGAACAGCGTGCATTTCCAAATGTACTGAGTTGTATCTGTGTTCCTTTGACTAGGCCTTTTATAGATTTCCGTTGAAATTGTGGTCATGATAGAATCTTGGTAATTAATTTGTATTCATTTTTTCCATTTATCAATAGCCCTGCTGTTGTAGTCAATCACGTAGCGATCACCATTCCATAAATCTTTACGTTGCTGAAGTTAACATGGAATTAATAGGCAAATCATTGAAAAAGGCATTTGTAAAATATTGTTTTGTTTTAGGTTTAATTGTAGGAAGTGGTGCGGCTTATGACAAATGTTAGGCTCATAATACAGTAGAGAACCACGCTGAATGCAGAAAGTACAGAGGAGATCTAAAAAAAAGGAAATAACAGGGGCAAAGAGAGAATATGAGAATAGATTAGTGGCTAACATAAAAGGGAACCCAAAAGTCTTTTATAAACCTATAAATAGTAAAAAGGGTGGTCAAAGGAAGGATGCGATCAATTAGGGACAAAAAAGGAGATCTTCTTGTGGAGGCAGAGGGCACGGCCGAGGTACTAAATGAATACTTTGCATCTGCCTTTACCAAGGAAGAAGATAAGGCCAAAGCCACAGTAAAGGAGGAGGTAGTTGAGATACTTCACTAGAGAATAGGATGCTGTCATTGTAGCAGTAAAGGAGGAGGTTGTAGCGATATTAGATCGGATAAAAATAGAGGATTGGCAGTACTCAAAGTAGAAAAGTCACCTGGTCCAGATGGGATGCATCCCAGGTTACTGAGGGAAGTAAGGATGGAAATTGCGGAGGCTCTGGCCACAATCTTCCAATCCTCCTTAGATATGGGGACAGTGCCGGAGGACTAGAGGATTGCAAATGTTTCTCCCCTTGAACAGGGGTGTGTGATAAACCTGTCAGCTAATGTTGGTGGTGGGGAGACTTTTAGAGACAGTAATCCGGGACAAAATTAATTGGCACTTGGAAAAGTATGGGCTAATAAATGAAAGTCAGCACGGATTTGTTAAAGACAAATAGTGTTTGACTAACTTGATTGAGTTCTTTGATGAAGTAACAAAGAGGGTTGATGAGGGTAGTGTGGTTGATGTGTATATGGATTTTCAAAAAGCATTTGATAAAGTGCCACATAATGGACTTGTTAGTAAAATTAAAGCCCATTGAATTAAAGGGACAGTGGCAGTGTGGATATAAAATTGGCTGGGGGACAGAAAGCAGAGAGTAGTGGTGAACAGTTGTTTTTCAGACTGGAGGGAAGTATACAGTGGTGTTCCCCAGGGGTCGGTATTAGGACCACTGCTCTTCTTGATATATACTAATGACCTGGACTTCGGGTATAGAAGGTATAATTTCGAAGTTTGCAGATGACACGAAACTTGAAAATGTAGTAAACAATATGAAGGATAGTAACAGATTTAAGGATGACATAGACAGGCTGGTGAAATGGGCAGACACATGGCAGATGAAATTTAACGCAAAGTGATAAATTTTGGTAGGAAGACAGAGAGTCAATATAAACTAAATGGTACAATTTTAAAGGGAGTGCAGGAACAGAGAGACCTGGGGGTGTATGTACACAAATCTTTGAAGGTGACAGGACAAATTGAGAAGGCTATTTCACAAATCATATGGGATCCTGGGCTTTATTAATAGAGGCATAGAGTACGAAAACAAGGAAGTTATGCCAAACCTTTATAAAACAATGGTTAGGCCTCAGCTGGAGTATAGTGTTCAATTCTGGGCACCACACTTTAGGAAGGATGTCAAGGCCTTGAGAGGGTGCAGAAGAGATTTACTAGAATGGTACCAGGGATGAGGGACTTCAGTTTTGTGGAGAAACTGGAGAAGCTGAGGTTGTTCTCAGAGCAGAGAGGATTAAGGAGAGATTTGATAGAGGTGTTCAAAATCATGACTGGTTTTGACAGAGTAAATAAGGAGAAACTGTTTCCAGTGGCAGAAGGGTCGGTAACCAGAGGACACAGATTTATGATGACCAGCAAAAGAGCCAGAGGCGACATGAGGAAACCTTTTTTACGCAGCCAGTTGTTATGATCTAGAATGCGCTGCCTGAAAGGGTGGTGGAAACAGATTCAATAGTAACTTTCAAAAGGGAATTTGATAAATACTTGAAGGGAAAAAATTTACAGGGCTATGGGGAGAGAGCATGGGAATGGGACTAATTGGATAGCCGTTTCAAAGAGCCGGCACAGGCATGATGGGCCAAATTGCCTCCTCCTGTGCTGTACGTACGATGATACCATGGTTTGAATTTATTTCTCAATGCTTTATTCTGTACGCAAGCACAGCACAAAATCTCAAACTTCATTATCAATTAGAACATTCCAATTCCAATTGAGAGAGCCCTTCAGTTCAGCATGAAATAGTTGAATACTGATTACTATATTTCTGATGAGCATTTACATCACCTCAGCAATTTAACATTAGCTCGTTGGAGTCTGGGAGAGTTCAAGTCTGTTTAGTTTTTAAAAAAAAAATTAATTCTCAGGATGTGGGTGTCACTGGCAAGGCTGGCATTTATTGCCCATCCCTAGTTGTCCATGAGAATATGGGCCGCCTCCTCCTTCAACTGCTGCTCAACCGCTTGTAGTGAAGAGATGCTGTTAGTCATCGTGATGCAGTGGAACTGGGGTGGGGAGGGGGTGGTCGTGGAGGCAGACTCAATCATGGCCTTCAAAAGGGAACTAGATAAGTACATGAAAGGAACAAATTTGCAGGGCCATGGGGATAGGGTGGGGGAGTGGGACTAGCTGGAATGCTCTTGCATGGAGCCAACACGGACTCGATGGGCCGAATGGCCTCCTTCCATGCTGTAACCTTTCTATGATTCTACTCTATTAGATGTAAGAGATGGGGAGGAGGGTACACAACCATTGTTGTAAACTGTCATCACCAGAAGAAATATTGTTTGTAGAAAAGCTAAAAGTATATTGCAGTGGAATATGCTGTAACGTTATATTCTTCCAGTTAAATTTCATTTTATTCAAAAATTAATTTCTTACTGTAAACTATTACTCTTGCACCACTTATACGCAGTGAATAAAGGTAATGTGCAGTAATGTAGCGGCAGAACTTGATTTCACAATGCAAGGTCGCATCAAATGCTTAAGGTTGTCCATGCATATTATTTCTTCGTACGTCTGTTATGCACAATGATCAATGTAATAAGCCAGTTCATCTCAGCCATAAAACATTGTCAGTTTCTGTATAAGATTAATTTCTCAGCACTGTGCCAAGGAATGGGACTTCAATGTAGCCACAAGCCTGTATTTTAGTCTTGGGTATTATGAGTGTCTTCAGGCATTTATTTTAAAAAGAACTGTCTTTGTGAAGAAGTGTTTGTAAGCAAATGGCAAAACAGTTGGCCAGAGACAGTGTAATGTATATCATGTTGAGATGCATTATGTCATTTAGGAGCAATGTGATCATGATGAACATGAGGCACAATTCTGACTCTCCTCCCTCCCCCAAATGATAAAAGGTTTGCCAAAAAATTTGCTCATGAAGGTACAATCTCTTTAAAAAATAATACAGTAGATTATTTTACCTTGTATATAATTCACATTTACTCAGGGTTGAATAAATGTGTGGGGGATGTGAATGGTCAGCACACTGACCCTTTACTTCTGGCATGCAAGTTTCAATTTAGCCCAGGTTGATGGAATGAAAGCATGTTTTTTTTTTCTCTGGCTTTAAGAGCCCTGTTTGAAATGAGTTTGAGCAGTCTCAAGCAAGCTCTTTGTGGGCCCAAGTCCAAAAACTGAACTGCCTATTATTTGGTACAAAAATGTCGATCCAACTTTGAGAGATTACAATGGTGGGTCATGTATGAAATGGAAACGTCAGATGGTTAGAACAGAGTGAGGTGCTGAGACTGGGGTTAAAGCTTAGTCTTACTCAGAAGCGAGAGCGTGGTTGCCATCACGGGCAAAAATTGGAAGTCTTCTTTTCTCCAGCATTGACGTCCCACACCTTAATGACCCCTCCCAGTTGATGATGCTGAACACACCACGGTCCATCTCTCCACCACCTCTCTCAATCCCTCCACTGCCTCTGTGTGTCCGACTCCAGTCTTAGATGATCCGCAATTTCTTCCACTTAAACACCGGGAAGACCAGAGCCATTGTCTTCAACCTTGCCACACACTCCGTAACCTTGTCACCGGTTCCATTGCTCTCCCCAGTCATTGCCTCAGGTTGAACCAAACTGTTAGCAACCTTGGTTCCTATTCGACCCCGAGCTGAGCTTCTGACCCTACATCCTCTCCATGACAAAGACTGCCTACTTCCATCTCTATAACATTGCCTGCCTCTGCCCATCTCAGCGCCTCTGCTGCTGAAACCCTCATCCATGCCTTTGTCATCTCCAGATTTGGCTATTCAAATGTTCTCATGGTGCCCTCCCATCTTCATCCGTAAACTTTAGCTCATCCAAAGCTCTGCTTCCCGTATCCTATCCTGCACCATCCAGGTGCCCCAATGCCTCCAATTTAAAATTAACATCCTTGCGTTTAAATCCCTTCGTGGCCTCACCCCTCCTTATTTCTATAGATTCCTAAAGCACTAGAGCCTCCCCTAGAATTTATTTGTTCATTTGACTCTGGCCTCTCTGCACCCCCCTCTCCTTCTTTAAGACCCTCCTATAAAACTCACTCTTTGGTCACCCCTTCCTAATATCTCCTTCATTGGCTCGGTATTCATTTTTTGCCCGATTAGGCTCCTGTGAAAAACTTTGGGAAATCTTTCTTTGTTAAAGGCTCTGTATAAATGCAAGTTGTTGAGGGTACGTAGGAATAGTGTTACTACCACCAGGAACTATATTTGTATTCCACATGATGGCACAAAATCCATAGCTGGCAAGTATTGAGCTTCCCGTCTTTTGTGAGGACCAGGGGATGTGATTCTTGCCAGAGCTTAGGAGGAAGGGGAAGAGAGACAGAAAGAAGGGAGATTCCCATCTATTGACTGCATTGATGGCCAGGTAAATTGGGATTACAAATCCAGTTCATATCAGAATGTATGAAATGTAATGTGAATGCTGCAAATAGTAGGCATTTATTTGAAGGGCATTTAGGGAACCTTTGCATCAGTAAATTAATTTACATCACAATTTGTGTTTTGATGCCTTTCCCTGATGTGGAGCTTAAGGTTTCCTTTATTATGTATTCTGATGGCTTGGTTGCTAAATGTGTTGCCTGTGTGGATCTGAAACATACAGAGCAGAAAGATTGCAGGTTTTATTTGTGCTGAGTTAACATGATTTCAGCAAGGCCGCCAGTAGGTGTGCTACAATTTAAGGACTCCCACTCCTGATTGTAATCCAGTTACCCCCAGGGGAAAGTCCTCATTTGCGGGCAAGAGCAGGACCAGGCTCAGCTATGATGTCTCCTGTAGTTGAATAGTTTGCCATAGCTTGCTCTTTGGCCTCCCAATGGGGAATACTGGTATGATTCAGCACCTTCAGGACATGATGACTTGTGAGCTTTTCCAATGGAGAAATTGAGAGGAGAAGAAGGGGTTTGAGGGGGTGGGTAAAAGACCCAGGTCGCCTTAGAATAACTTATTTATTTCATAACTGTAAGAGTCTCGAGGTAGAACTTTTTTTATTCATTATTCGTGAAAATGTTGTTTGTGATCATTTTTCCACATGGCAAAGTTTGTTTTGTTTTTTTTCTCTCTGATGTAGTCGGGAAGTAAAGCGGTTGAGTTGTGCTCTCCATTATTTAACAGGAAGACATCAATAAAACACATTGGAGCCCTGAGGCCACAGTATCAGAAAGCATGCTTGCAATTTGCCAAACTTAACAGCGCACTGCTTTCTGTTTTCGGCACAGACTCGTTTTAGCGTTGCACCTCTCTGTCTCTGCATTTATCCAACAAGTGTGGCTTTCGTTGGCTCGTACGCTGCTTGTCCGCAGGCACGGTTCATCTTCCCCCTTTGTGGCATGTTGTTCTCCCCCAAGAACAATTTTAATATATAGTTTTGGATTAATTGATAAAATGACGCATGTTTTCATTCAACAGCAATGTTAGATAAAGATTATAGAGAATTCAATTGACATAAATGTGATTTTAAATCTTCAACAGCTGTTTCATTAATATATTTACAACCGTGCCAACAGCACATCCCTTAGGAAAAGCACAAACAGCTGTTTTCTGTCTTTGTTTTGATTGATCATTGAAAAAAAACAATTTATTCGCAAATAAATTGCACCACATAGATTGCTATTAAAATACAGCAATTTTTTTTATTGCTGACAAGTGTATTTATTTAAAACGGAGAAAAGCAACAATCTGCAAAACCGTGCATTATATTTAACTCAGGATGAAGAATATTGAAGAAATTCAGGCTATGGTTTTGCAAAGAGAGCAATAAAAGCTCATTTGTTTTGGGGGGGGGGGTGCGAAATTCGACCTGGGTGGGGACGCAAAACGGGCAGTGACGCAACAGCCGCAGGTTATACGCCATCCCCGATATTCAGTCCCATTGAAGTGTATTTTCATAACAGCTCTGGTAAAGAGGAACTTTAAGTGCAGGCCTTAGAAACAGAATCAATCTCTGGCTCAGAGGGAAAATCTACGAGGAACGAGTTCACAAAGTAGGGCCGTTCAACCTGGAAAAGAGATGCCTCACAGGGGCAGAGAAAGTACTTAACTGGATAGAGACATTAAACCTGAAATGGTACGTTCAGTTATGCTAGGATAGGAGGGTGTCGGTTATAGGTTTTGAAGGGCAAAGTGAGGTCAGATTTCTTTGCACGGAGGAGGATCGTCAGCTGGAATGGTTTTCCAGGAAGAGTGGTTGCAGCCAGGACTTATTTAAGAAACAACAAGATACTGTCATTGGAAGATGATGAGGTTCATGTCAACGACTTGTATTTATATAGCACCTTTTAACGTAGTAAATGTCCCAAGGCACTTCACAGGAGTGTTATCAGACAAAATTTGAAACCGAGCCACATGAGATATTAGGACAAAGCTTGATTAAGAAGGTAGGTTTTAAGGAGCATCTTAAAGGAGGTGAGAGAGGCAGAGAGATTCAGGGAGGAAATTCTAGAGCTTAGGGCCCAGGCAGCTGAATGCACGGCCGCCAATGGTGGGTGCGATGGAAATCGGGGTTGTTGAAGAGGCCAGAATTGGAGGAGCGCAGAGATCTCGGAGGGTTGTAGGGCTGGAGGAGGTTAGAGAGACGGGGTGGGGGGGAAAGGTCATGGAGGGATTTGAAAATGCTGGAAGGATGAGATCAAATAGGCTGAAATGCCACCTCAATCTGAACCTGTCTTGTGGTAGCTACTATGCATGATGACCATTTTTAACAAATTTATCTTGATATTGCTCATTTTCTGATTGTCTCTAGAGTTCTCCGTTTTTGTTGCGAGAACAGATTCACTGGATTGATGTATGCTAAGGACATCTCCTTTAAATTAATTTGATTGCTTTCTAACATTGACATTAGTGAGACTGGTGTATTTCCCAACTGATTTGTAGGGAAATAGACAGTGGAGAAATAGAAACAGGAAACAGAGAGTAGTGATGAACGGTTGTTTTTCGGACCGGAGGGAAGTGTGCAGTGGTTTTCCCCGGGGGTCGGTACTAGGACCATTGCTTCTCTTGATACATATTAATGACTTGGACTTGGGTGTACAGGGCACAATTTCCAAATTTGCAAATGACACAATACTTGGAAGTGTAGTGAACAGTGAGGAGGATAGTGATAGACTTCAAGAGGATATAGACAGGCTGGTGGCATGGGCGAACACGTGGCAGATGAAATTTAACGCAGAAAGATGCGAGGTGATACATTTTGGCAGGAAGAATGAGGAGAGGTAATATAAACTAAAGGGCACAATTCTAAAAGGGTACAGGAACAGAGAGATCTGGGGGCATATGCGCACAAGTCATTGAGAAAGCGATTTAAAAAAAAAGATACATGATCCAAGGCTTTAAAAATAGAGGCATAGAGTATAAAAGCAAGGAAGTCATGATGAACCTTTTATAAAACACTGGTTTGGCCACAACTGGAGTATTGTGTCCAGTTCTGGGCACCGAACTTCAGGAACATGTGAAGGCCTTAGAGAGGGTGTGGAAGAGATTTACTGGAATGATTTCAGGGATGAGGGACTTTAGTTACATCGACTGGTGAAGCTGGGGTTGTTCTCCTTAGAACAGAGAAGGTTGAGAGGAGATTTGTTGGAGGTATTCAAAATCATGAAGGATCTGGACAGAGTAGAGAGAAACTGTTCCCATTGGTGGAAGGGTCAAGAACCAGAGGACATAGATTTAAGGCGATTGGCAAAAGAACCAAAGGTGACATGAGAAAAAACTTTTTTGCACAGCGAGTGGTTAGGATCTGGAATGCAATGCCTGAGGGGTAGTGGAGGCAGATTCAATCATGGCCTTCAAAAGGGAACTGGATAAGTATTTGAAAGGAAAAAATTTGCAGGGCTACGGGGATAGGGCAGGGGCGTGGGACCAGCTGGATTGCTCTTGCATAGAGCCGGTACGGACTGAATGGCCTCCTTCCATGTTGTAACCTTTCTATGATTCTATGATTTGAACCTGTCACTTTAAAGATTTATCAATCTCCAAAGTTTTACCACTCCAATTATCTCCCTTTCTTTCCTGAAAGCACTGTCTTACACAGTACAGTTCCACAGGGAGCTGGTGTTCTTCAGTACCTCGTCTGAGTGGCCATTCTACTTATGTAAGCCTCGACGTTGAGTGTTAACAGGTTATTCCACCGTGGGGGAGTATCTCAGCTGAGCCTGATTTGCAACAGAGGAGATTACGAAATTATCAGCCTTCCTACGTGGGGCACATTTAAAAGTAATATATGGGGGTAAAGTTTCTGCTGGATTGCGCTGGTTTTATCAGCGAAATCTGGCCGAACCAGCGCAAAAGGTGACGGAGTTTCTATTTGCGATGAGCGTAAATTATATCCAGCGTAATTCAAGTTTCCACATTCTTTTGCGCTGGTTCAGAAATCATTGCGCTGAAGCCGGCCCTGCTCGCTAAACTGGCCATGCTTCGATTGAAATAACTTGGATGGCGAGTTTCCGCCATTTGCGAGGAGGGCCTTGAGATTAAGCTCATTTTCTTAGGCGCATAGGCACTAGTAGGCACGTTTTTATGTAAAAATATTTAATTTACTAAGAAACTGACTAGAGGACACCAATAAAAGTAGTAAATGGTTCAGTAGAGTTTTTTTTTAAAGTCATTTTCAGTGATTTAAAAGTCAGATTACTCACGGGTGGAAGACTACACACTTATTAAAAATTATGCTTATTTTTTTGTGATAAACCCATTTGCCGCTGTATTAATAAAACTGCACAGGGTTTCCACTCTTAAATATATCAAGGAATATTTTTTATTGCAAAGAAAAATAAACAGTTAACGTTCTATTAAGCTGACCCATTGCACTGATTCATGGAAGATTTTATGTTTGTGATTATGCAAATGCATTTTAGCGGAAACTTGAAATGTAACCTAACCAGTGCAATTACGGATTGTGCCAAGTGGAAACTCTACCCCATGATATTTATTAAATCGAGTACATACGTTTAATTTGTTGCTTTGTTGGGAAAATATTATCCTGTTGTTTACATTCATTTAATGGAAATTTGAAAGATGAGATAGCACAAGATTTGGTTTGGGCTTTGGCTTAATTTATGAAGAAGAATTTGCTCTGGTCATCAGTACTGAGATTGTGGTATCGCAAAGGTAAGGAGAGGAGGCCACCTTAGGCAATGAAGAAATGGAAGCTAGAAGGGAAAATATTCATGTGCCCTCAAACACTGCATGTTTGACTATTAATGCCCTCTGGGAAAACTAGGGATGAGCAATAAATGAGGTCTTGTTGGCATTGCCCACGTCCCAAGAACAAATGTTTAAAAAAAAATCGCAGGAGGAGGGCAACTTGCTGCCCAAGGCTACTCGAAACTATCCAACATCTGCCTGGGATTTCTCTTCCTCCAATTTCACCTCCCCCTCTTTCTCCCCTCCCTCCCTCCCTGGGAACTACCTGCCCTTCTCTCGATGCTTTGCTGCAGTGATTTATTTGGGCACAAAGCTCATCAGAGTGATAGTTCTAGGGCTTCTTCTACCTTTCGCCCAGCTCCAAACTAAACAGGGTGTGATGGGATGGACCACAGCCTGAACTTGAGATCTGATATTTTACTTGCTGCCTTTGCATCTTAAGACACAGAAATATGTGTGACAAAAGGAACTTTTATTTCAATTAATAGACTTTTGATGTTCAGTTTTTATTTTAGATATTTCTAGATGCAAGGATCAAAGAAGCTGGACTGTCCAATAAATAAGTGGATCAAACTTGCATTGCACTCCTCTGTGGCATAGCGAGTTCGTGCCCCAACACGCCACACTTCAGAACTTTCCCAATTCAGTCAAATAAAAGTAAGAATATTTTGTAGCTCCAAGTACAGAGTTAGAGGTCGGTGCCCACCTAGGGAACTGTTTTAATAAGTATAGCCTGCTTCTGTGTTATAACTTCTGTGTATTCCTATGTATAAGCATTTAATCAGCTTTATGACGTTAAATGCAGACACTTCAAAATGATACTGCAAATTAATTCATAAGCAGGCTGTTGATTCCAAACAGCTCTTTTGAAGATACCATAGGGATGAATTGTAGCTTCTAAAACGTTATCTATTACTTCAAAGTAGGGTTTGATGAGTCTGACTGCAGTAAAGTGGGTTTTAAAATTTTATATTTTAACATGATACTCATTTCACAAATGTTATTTTGATATTTGCAATGTGCTAATCCTGTCACTTTCTTGCTAATTTTGTTTGTGCACATTGAGGGATTCTTTTGCCTTGCCACTGTGATTTGCCCATAGGCTAATTATGTTTGCCTCCAGGGGTAAGGACGAAATATGTTGGCCCCAAATTTCCACGGGATTATTTCAATCTCCTGCCATATCTTCAGCAAGAGATCAACCCAAGCCCCTGGAGGAATGTTGTAAATAGTTTTTTTTTTAGCCAGAATTCTCATGGAAATTCCAAACAGTTTTCTTTACCAGATTGGTAATTTCACTTCCTTGTTGATGTCTAGGATTGTGAAATGGTGCTGCTGCAGGAGGTCGAGGTGCCATCTTCACTATATCATCAAAACAACTTTGTACAGTTCATGACCAGTGTCATGAGGCTGTAGAGAAAGCAAATAGGGTAGCGGAGAGTATAGGTAGGATAGTTAAATACAAAACTAGAAATACAGTACTTACCCTGCACAAGAGCTTGGAATGGCCACATCTAGAAATTATTTTCTCTATTTTAAGAGGTGTTATCCCATAATTGAAGTAACTACCTCCTTTAACAAAGGAATTTCATATAAACACATTAAATATTTATATGCTAATATCGCACATTTTAATTTCAATCCTTAATAAAACAAAATTAGGAGAAATGCAGCTGCTAATTATTGAAGTTTTAAAATTACGTGACATGTTAATAATCTTGTCTGTAGTTGAGAGCCGTATTGTAGGAATAAACTCGATTTTAGAGTCATGGACATTGTCTAGTACGATGCAGTGCCTGAAACTGAAATCCAAGGCCATTATATCACACACTCTGAGTCACTTCTGTAACCAGAGACCTATTATTCAGTTGTCAAGTTAGATCTATAACCATAGCTTGCTTCAGACACTTCAGGACATTTCTGTAATCAGAGGCAACAATGATTAACATAAAAATAGCAGGTCATCACTTGTTTTATTATGCCCTTGAGCAAACTTTTTTTTTAAATGGGGAAATAATTTCACCTGTTTTTTTTCTACAATCTTCTGCAGTAGTCTGGAGTTTGTGAATCTCACGGGCAAGGCATGTGTTGCCCACTGATGTAAATTACTTGAGCAATAGTTTTTCTGAATGTAACAAATCTTCAGCCAGTCATTTATTTTTGTTCCAGTACAAGGATGTAATTAATGTAAAGAGAAACTTGCATTTATGTCGCACTTTAATACATCTCAAACATCTCAATACAGTAAACATAGTCACGTACAACAAATTACTTTGAAATTCTGATGTAGGCAAACACATGATCCCGCAAATAGCGGTGAGATCAATAAAGAGTTGATCTGTTTTTTGTTGGCATATGATGAGGAAGGAATGATGGTCCAGACACCAGGAAAACTTCCTGCTCTTGTGCTATGGGATCTTCAATGTCCACTAGAACCACCAAGCAGATAGCTCTCAGCTTAACATCTCAGTTCAGAGAGTGGCGCACTCCTTCAGTACTGCACTGTATTTTCAGGCTAAATTATGTGGAGAAGAGCTTGAACCCACAACGTTCTGACTTGGAGGTGAGGGTACGACCAACTGAGCCAAGCTGGCACTGTGTGAAACTGGCACACAGAAATTGATAGCCAAGTTCCGCACCCATGAGGACGGCCTCAACCGGGATCTTGGGTTCATGTCACACTACACGTAACCCCACCAGCGAACAAATGTTATCTGTTTTTAATATAACGGGTCATTGAATGTCTTCCTTCTCTCTCTCTCTCTTTTTTGGGGGGTTTGTATATTCAGTGGCCTTTTAGGTGACACCTTTCTGTCTGCTCACTGTGATTGCCTTGGCAACGGGCAGTAATCACCAGGCATTGTTCTGTGATTTTCAAATGCGAAGGATTCGAAAATTTCATTTCCACACCGTTCACCTGAGGAAGGAGGAAGCCTCCAAAAGCTTGTGGAATTTAAAATAAATTCGTTGGACTATAACTTGGTGTTGTAAAATTGTTTACAATTGTCAACCCCAGTCCATCACCGGCATCTCCACATCACACTGTGTGAAACGGCATAGGATGGATATGGACCTTTAAAATTGCTTCGAAAACCAAATTGAATCCAAATTGCTTTGGATTTTGATTTTGCCATTAGCGTCTCCTTTTTTAAAAGCAGAGTTGCAAGGAAATATCAACTATATAACTAACTTTTTGACTTTTTAAACCAGTGAATGTTAGCGTGCAAAAGGGACTTGAATTCTTTTGGGAATCATAGGTAGATTACTATTTGGTTAGAACAGGGTTGAGGGCTGTTAGTATAAGTACAAATAGAGATGTTCGAATGATCTATGGAATGTACTTGTTTCCTGGGTTTAGGGACCATGGAAATGTCATACCAAGAAAAGCATTCCAGCAAGGATGAATTGAGCAGGAGGTGAGGTCGGATGGATACTCTGGAGTTTTGTTTGATGTACCTCTTTTGAAGGTGGTGAGGAGGGCATGAAGGCACTTGAAGACTTCCTCAGGAGATTGAGTAAAGTTCATGCTAGATTGTATGTAGTCTGTGGAAGGAGTGTGCTTGATGGACCTGCATGCCTTTTCTTCCAACTTTTCCTCTATTATTGTGCTGGACCCTATGAAGGAGTCGGATTAATGCACGCTGTTGAAATGATGTCTGACGGATTGGTTAATAACTGCATGTCTTCCAATACTTTCAGTTCCCTTGTACTGCTGAGCACAATATCTCTGTATAATCAGATCTTTCTGTTTGTTTTACTTCACTGTGGTAAATCAGTGTTTCTGAGCAGGTCTAAAACAAAAAGTTCAGGATTAAAGGATTACCTTGTGTAATTCAAGGGAATGATTGGTTTATCTCCACATCTGTGCGATTTTCCCAGAACTCCAGTCTCTCAACATGAACAGATAAGCCCTTCCTTGCTGAGGGCACAATACACTGTTGAAAGGCACACCAGCACCATTGACATCTGTGATATTTTGTCTAAATATTTTATAACGGAATAATGGTCATGTTTGTTGAGGCATGTCCCAAATATCACCGAGATCAGGCTTGATCTTTATCACAAAAGCATGCCAAGTCGTTTATTTATTGCATTCTTAGTTATGTGAAGAGTTCTGCAGTGCCGCCACTGTAACGATTAATACAGCTCCCTTATAGCAAAGAACAGTGCAATTGTTTGGAGTGATAGCCGATCTCTCCACCTTGCCCGTCCGTTATTTAAATTTCTAGAAATAGAAACGTTACATAGGGTATATGTTGTGGTCAACAGTGTGATATAATGGTTTACATGTACCTCAGAATGCCCCGAAGCACTTTACAGCTGATTAAGCACTTTTTAAAGTGTAGTTGCTGTTGTGATGTAGGAAACACAGCAGCCAATTTGTGCCCACAAATAGCAATGTGATAATGACCATATAATCTGTTTCATTGATGTTGGTTGAGGAATACGTATTGGCCAGGACACCAAGGAGTACTGCCCTACTCTTCTTCAAATCTATTATTAAGGACGTAGTAACAGGGCACTTAGAAAATAATAATATGAATAGGCAGAGCCAGCATGGTTTTATGAAAGGGAAATCTAGTGGAATTTTTTGAGGGGGTAACTAGCAGGGCAAATAAGGCGGAACCAGCGGATGTAGTATATTTGGATTTTCAAAAGGCATTCGATAAGGTGCCACACAAGAGGTTGTTACAAAAGATTAGGGCTCATTGGATTGGGGGTAATGTATTAGCATGGATTGAGGATTGGTTAATGGACAGAAAACAGAGTAGGAATAAACGGGTCATTTTCGGGTTGGCAGATTGAAACTAATGGGGTGTCGCAAGGATCAGTGCTTGGGCCTCAGCTGTTTACAATATATATCAATGACTTAGATGAAGGGACCGAATGTAATGTATCGAAGTTTGCTGACGATACAAAGCTAGGTGGGAAAGTAAGCTGTGAGGAGGACACAAAGAGGCTGCAAAGGGATACAGACAGGTTAAGTGAGTGGGCGACAAGTTGGCAGATGGAGTATAATGTGGGGAAATGTGAAATTATCCATTTTGATAGGGAATAGAAAGGCAGAATATTTTTTAAAAGGTCAGAGACTAAGAAATGTTGGTATTCAGAGGGATTTGGGTGTCCCTGTACACGAATCACAAAAAGTTAAAAGGTACAGCAAGCAATTAAGAAGGCAAATGGTATGTTAGCCTTTATTGCACGGGGGTTGGAGTATAAGAGTAAGGGGGTCTTGCTCCAATTATGTAGGGCTCTGGTGTGACCACACCTGGAGTACTGTGTACAGCTTTGGTCTCCTTACCTCAGGAAGGATATACTTGCCTTAGAGGGGGTGCAACGAAGATTCACTGGATTGATTCCTGGGATGAGAAGGTTGTCCTTTGAGGAGAGATTGAGTAGAATGGGTCTATATTCTCTGTAGTTTAAAAGAATGAGAGGTGATCTCATTGAAATGTATAAAATTCTTAGAGGGCTTGACAGGGTAAATGCTGAGATGCTGTTTCCCCTGGCTGTGGAGTCTAGAACGAGGGGTCAGAGTCTCAAGATAAGGGGTCAGCCATTTAGGACCGAGATGAGGACCAGTTTCTTCATTCAGAGGGTTGTGAATCTTTGGAATTCTCTATCCCCAGAGGGCTGAGGATGCTCAGTCGTTAAGTATATTCAAGACTGAGCTCGATGGATTTTTGGACGTGAAGGGAATCAACCGATATGGGGATCGGACAGGAAAGTGGAGTTGAGGTAGAAGATCAACCATGATCTGATTGAATGGCGGAGCAGGCTCGAGGGGCCGTATGGCCTACTCCTGCTCCTATTTCTTATGTTGTTTTGAAATAGTGCCATGGCATCTTTTACGTCCATCCGAGAGGGCAGACGGGGCCTTGATTTACGATCTCATCCAAAAGATGGCACCCCCGACAGTGCAGCATTCTCTCAGTACTGCATTGGAGTGTCAGCCTGGATTTTGCGCTTGCTTTGTGTGTTCATGCTTGAAAATTCTCACTTTAGTTCTGGTAACTTAATGCTTCCACGAACTGAAGTAACCAACTTACATCCAGAATGTTTTGTATTTCTGTTGTTGTTGTTGTTGTTGTTGTTGCATTGTGAATTTTAAATATGCAGATCCTCAACTAAATTTATTAGCTCCTTGCAATTTTATTTTATGTTTCTCCTTAGTTCCCCCTCGGTCCTGCATATTTCTCTGGTTGAGATGTTGGCTGAGTGACTAACAGCTGGTGTGGGGAGGGGGGGTTGGCATTGTGGATTGGATTTGCACCACCTATGGTGCAAGAGAAGAACAAAAATATTGGGCTGGAAATTGCTCGTAAAATAACGGTGAGCCTAATAGCGTTCACCGTTATTAATGGTCACATCGAAGAGCGACCGCACATGCTCTGCCAAATCTCTGGGACTTGCTCTTCCTGATTCCCTGCTGATCTGATAGCTTCACGTTAAAGGGACCTCGCTGGCTTCAATGAATGGACCAGCGTGAACTTGCTCTCCTGCCCAGCTGGTAACAAACTTATCTCGCCACGGCAAAGATACGCTGAGTTTATTGAGGTCTAACTCTTTTGATGGCGTGGTAAGTATTAATGACTGCCAAACAACCTCTCTGGCACTTTAAATTAACTTTTAAAAAATGTGGAGTCTCGTTACTCCTGATTTTGATGGTTTTTAAGACATTTGAAAAAAAATTAAATTTAAATGTTTTTTTTAAATTTAAAAAAAAAAATTCTTTGTCTCTTTTATCTTAGTCTTTAAATCTTATCCTCTTTTTTTAATTTTGTTTTCTCTCTCATCGTATTGTACGTTTATTAACCTTATCGGGCTCTTGCTAGTTTTTAGTCTGTGCTGTTTGTCAAGGAGTTTCACTTCCTGGTTCTTGCAGCGTGGCATGCTTCAAGCTGATTGGTTGAGGGGGTCACGGAGATCCTTTCCCTGCTCTCGCAGTCCGTGTAGGAACGCTGCTGGTTCGCCGCTCGTACATAATGGCCCGCAAATTTCTCCGTTATTGATCGGCAACATTCTTGCTGATAGAGGTAAAAAGGCAATTGCAGAAACTCCAAATCTGAAATAAAACAAAAAATGCTGGCCTCTATTGAAGTTAGCTTTATGCTTCCTTCCAGACATCAACTGCACATTTCCAGTATTTTCATTTATTTTTTTTAAAATGTGGAGTTTCGTTACTCCTGATTTTGATAGTTTTTAGACATTTGAAAAAAAATTAAATTTAAAATTTAAAAAACAATTTTTTTTCGTTTTTTCTTTGTCTCTTTTATCTTAGTCTTTAAATCTTATCCTTTTTTTTATTTCGCTTTCTCTCTCATCGTAATTTTAAAACAATTAACTGTCTTGTTTCTGGTGGGAATCAAAGCAATCATAAGTTATGTGCGATCATGTTACTGGTATTTGAGGCTCAAAACTCCGGCGTTTACCTGATGCAATTGGAATGAGGTGTTCACACCGTGAGCAGAAAAAAAGTGATAAATATTACAGTAGATATTTTTGATTTTTAGCACAGCAATACGTTTGAGTTAATATTTGATTTAGTTTTGCTCTTTACTACCACCATTGGTGTGAGATGTGATGAATATTTATTGTGTTTCATGCTGTTCCAGGATGATAGACTTGTAGGTTTATGATGTTTCAGACTGACTTACAGGTAGCACGCGGGCAACAAATGTGCCGTTAAATCAGGGCCCATTGAGAGTAATTTTCCTGTTGTTGGTATTAACTTGCTCAGAAGACTAAATAGATTGGAGAGAATCTACAACAGTCTTTTAAGTTGCACAGAGACTGTAAGAAGCAGCCTTGATAGACCAAATGATCTTTTTCATTGCCATGTGTTATGTTCCGCTTTTTAAGAAAGGAGAGAGAGGGAAACCAGGGAATTATAGACCAGTTAGCCTAACATCTGTTGTGGGGAAAATGCTGGAGTCTATAATTAAGGATAGGGTGACTGAACACCTCGAGAATTTTCAGTTAATCAGAGAGAGCCAGCATGGATTTGTGAAAGGTAGGTCGTGCCTGACAAACCTGATTGAATTTTTTGAAGAGGTGACTAAAGTAGTGGACAGGGGAATGTCAATGGATGTTATTTATATGGACTTCCAGAATGCATTTGATAAAGTCCCACATAAGAGAATGTTAGCTAAGATAGAAGCCCATGGAATCGAGGGAAAAGTACGGACTTGGTTAGGAAATTGGCTGAGCGAAAGGCGACAGAGGAGGGATAATGGGTAGGTACTCACAATGGCAGGATGTGACTAGTGGAGTCCTGCAGGGATCTGTCTTGGAGCCTCAATTATTCACAATATTTATTAACGACTTAGATGAAGGCATAGAAAGCCTCATATCTAAGTTTGCCGACGACACAAAGATTGGTGGCATTGTAAGCAGTGTAGATGAAAACATACAATTACAAAAGGATATTGATAGATTAGGTGAATGGGCAAAACTGTGACAAATGGAATTCAGTGTAGGCAAATGTGAGGTCATCCACTTTGGACCAAAAAAGGATAGAACAGGGTACTTTCTAAATGGTAAAAAGTTAAAAACTGTGGATGTCTGTGGACTTAGGGGTTCAGGTACATAGATCATTGAAGTGTCATGAACAGGTGCAGAAAATAATCAAGAAGACTAATGGAATGCTGGCCTTTATATCTAGAGGACTGGAGTACAAGGGGGCAGAAGTTATGCTGCAGCTATACAAAACCCTGGTTAGACCGCACCTGGAGTACTGTGAGCAGTTCTGGGCACCTCACCTTCGGAAGGACATATTGGCCTTGGAGGGAGTGCAGCGTAGGTTTACTAGAATGATACCCGGACTTCAAGGGTTAAGTTACGAAGAGAGATTACATAAATTGGGGTTGTATTCTCTCGAGTTGAAAAGGTTAAGGGGTGATCTGATCGAAGTTTATAAGATATTAAGGGGAACAGATAGGGTGGATAGAGAGAAACTATTTCTGCTGGTTGGGGATTCTAGGACGAGGGGGCATAGTCTAAAAATTAGAGCCAGACCTTTTCAGGAGTAAGATTAGAAAACACTTCTACACACATAGGGTGGAAGGAGTTTGGAACTCCCTTCCACAAACGGCAATTGATGCGAGCTCAATTGCTAAATTTAAATGTGAGATGGATAGCTTTTTGGCAGCCAAAGGTATTAAGGGATATGGGCCAAAGGCAGTTATATGGAGTTAGATCACAGATCAGCCATGATCTTATCAAATAGCAGAGTGGGCTTGAGGGGCTGAATGGCCTACTCGTGTTCCTGCACAAGGTTCTATCATCAGGGCTTGTATTTTTTCATTTCTGCCATCATCAATTTTTCCTTCCTGACCAACCATCACCATTACAACTGGTGAAGTTTTGCCATGGCGCACTACATAACAGAAACATGAGAAGTTTGCAAGGCCATGAATGTTGGAGCATGGGCTAAAGCAGAATCAAGCTGATGGGAAGCTGAAAAAGAATATGTTCTGATTGACTAAAATATAACCTATATTAGAAATGTTAAAATAAACTGGCTTTATTAGAAGTGTAGCAGTCCTGCATGTGTTAGGTTTACAGAGTTAAAATTCTATAAAACATATATATTAAACAATAACACAGCTTTGAAATAGAACACCCCTACATTTATTTTGCAGTGATGCACTATTGGAGATATAGCAGTCCTGTATGTTGTATAGTAACAGACACTTACAGGTATAACACTGTGCCTTAGAAGTCTCCCGACTTCTTCAGGATGATCCAAGATCACCTACGTCAGTTTCTGAATCCTGATGTTACAGGCAAGTATCCGAACTGCGTTGTTCCGAAACATTGCCGAAGGTGGTTTGTTTGCCTGCAGTACGGGAATTTGGAGCTGAGGAAGGTGATCCAGGTTGCGAGGTCGAACTCTACTGGTTACGCTGTGCGACACAACGTTTTTTTTTTACCGGGTCGACAGTCCTGTTTATTTATAAAGCCTAAAAACGTTGACAAGTTATCATCTCGGCCAGCTCCTGCAGAACTAATTCCTCACCAGGAAATAACTTGTTCCTGACTCAGCATCTGAAAAAGGCCATGATTTTAGCAACAGCTCTTGAAACAAAGAAGCACCATTTTCCAACGCAAAAAGCTAGTGGTGTGGCCTGGTAGCATTACACGAGAACTATTCTGTTTAAATGTGCACATGCTTTTTGGTGAAAGAAAATACTGCATTTCGACGCGGGAGCTCCTGAAGTAATATTTAAGCCTACTTATGTGTGATTTTATCAAAGATTTTCTTTTTGACATGTATGTGACTACCTGATGTCACGGTGAGTACCAGAGTCTGCGCATGGACATTCACATCAAGGAGCTTGCTGCTTTGGTAATGCAGAACGGACATGACAGACAGAATCAATAAATGTACAGCCAATTCCCTCCTTGATTTGTGACAGAATAGTTTATTTACCGTTCCATTAAGGGTGGCAGTAATGTTGAGAAACCACAAATGTCTTGGAAGTATAAAGCTAATGAATTCCTGCCAGTTTATCTTTCAGGTTGGTAAGAGTCAGGAAATGTAAAGTTAAACAGATACCTTGGCGTCTTTCTAACCTCTACTTGCCAGAAAACAGGAAAAGCATTCTCCGTTGCAAGTGTAGGATTCCACCCGAAAGTAGTCGTTCTCCCCGGGCAAAAAGTTGAGCAGCTGCCATGTTTTTCGGATATGTTGCTCGTGGCAAGTCCGAAGACCTGCTGGTTTCTAAGAATACCAGCGTACCGCATTGCTGACGTGCACCTTAGTGTAACTCGGGCCGGGAATTTCTTCGGAGCTGCTCCTGCCCTCTGCCGCTGTGACTTCGCAGGAAGTGTGGCGGAACTCCCGCTTAACGCGTGTGAATGGGGGTGTCTGCGAAGTCACGCCGGCGGAACGGGAGCGGCTTCCAGGAAATTCCTGGCCTTGGTGTTCTCCTCTGAGGCCACGAGGTCCAATCGCTGTGCTTTGCAGAGGTCAGTTAGAGGCGAATTGCGCCTGGGCAGATTCTGAAATCGATGAGAAGAAACCAGCAGCAGATGAACGGTCTTTTTGTTTTAATATACTTTTTATTTAGAAAAATGTGACGCACACATTTGAGTGTGTGAAGTATGATCAATACGCCTTCACTTTATTTCTGTGTACCTGTAGATTTATTATATGCGCTCGTAGATCTCCACTGGCATTGCTCACAGTGAGTAGACGGATACTGTTTATGATGTATGTAATATACTTTATGCTTTATAATACACATGTGATTTGACTTATGCAATCACCATAAATCTCCTAATTCATGGGGATTGGATAAATGAAATCGCATTTTTGTTGTGAAGTATGATGGAAGTTTTTCAAGTTTAAATTCTGCGACGAGGGTGGGAGAGAAATTCTACATGCGGGCGCCCGTTTCTCGCCCGTAAAATGGGGGTTAGGTCTCTGAATTTCACATCGCGATTTGTCACGCCCAATCTGAACCAGAGGTGCGCCGGACACCCAATTGGTTCGGGTGACGTTTACTCGTCCAGGGTGCCCACCTGAAACAGGCGTTAGGCTCCCAACACATGCAGGTTGGAGTCCTGCACCGACTGTAGGACCCCAAATGCAAAATTCAGGTGCAAATGGGTGGAACTCGCTTTGTGCCAAGCACAGCTTCGTTGTACCAGGTCTAGGGTGGCCGAACCAGCGATTTGTAAAGGGACCGCTTGAGGCTGCTCAAAGAAAAGGGTTAGAGTAGTGTCATGAATATGCTACTGGACCAGTAATTTAGAGGCCTGAATTAATAATCTAGAAAAAGTGAGTTCAAATCCCACCATGGCAGTTTGAGAATTTGAAATCAGTTTTTAAAAAAAAAATAGTCTGGAAATAAAAATTTGGCACAGCACTTAAAAATAGCCAATAAAAGATTAATTGTTTAAGAGAATAAAATCAACAACAATTTGCATTTATATAGCACCTTTAACGTAGTAAAACGCCCCAGGGCTTTTCACAGGAGCGTTATCAAACAAAATTTGACACCGAGCCAAATAAGGTGATATTAGACTGGTGAGGGGCGTTTGGAAGGAGGAGAGAGAGAGGCGGAGAGGCTTGGGGAGTGAATTCCAGAGCTTAGGGCCTAGGCAGCTGTGAAGGCATGGTGGCCTGTCGTGGAGCAATAAAAATCGGGGATGCTCAAGAGGCCAGAATTGGAGGAACGCAGAGATCTCCAGGCACAATCTCCATGCACAAATACCTTTTCTATCTTGTCCAGTGATAGCTGCCCCTGTTAAATGAATAAAATGTTCAAATAAATTGCAGAAGTCCAGATTTATTCATTTAAGTGCTGCACTGCCTCACGAAAGTTTAATGTGTTGAGCCCTTTTGTCAATCAAGCTTTTTTTTTTACACAAGTGTTTTTGTCTAGGTGTGAAAATCACCTAGTAACCAATTCAGTGATGTTTCAGAGTCTTTTTCACCTCATCAGGTGCTCATCAGCTTGAGTACTTTTGACAATCAATGTGACAAGCGGCTTTTGTTTAAGTGTGAAAACTGCCTCAACAGGTGCTAATGCTCGAGCTTTGTGATGCCGATAACCTTGCCCATGTTTTAGCGGCAAAACTGTGGTAGAAACTCTGTCTCTGTGAATAATGGAAATGCCACCTTTTAAAGAAAAAGGTTCTTTCTCTTGCTGATAAGGTGAATTGTAAACAATTTTACAACACCAAGTTATAGTCCAGCAATTTTATTTTAAATTCACAAGCTTTCGGAGGCTACCTCCTTCCTCACATCGTTCACCTGAGGAAGGAGGTAGCCTCCGAAAGCTTGTGAATTTAAAATAAAATTGCTGGACTATAACTTGGTGTTGTAAAATTGTTTACAATTGTCAACCCCAGTCCATCACCGGCATCTCCACATCATGATAAGGTGAAAGTAATTGTGATGCTGAAAGAGCCAAAAGTCTCCCACGTTCCCAGAGTCAAATTGCTAAACAGTTTGGTGTATTGTGGCCATTTTTTTTTAAGGCCGTGTTTGCTGTTAACTGCAGCAAGTTAACGTCATTGGAAGACCATTTTGCAGAAGCGCTGGGTCGTAACCTCATATGACCGGCGGAAAACCGGAAGTTTATATGCAGTGTCACCATTCACAGCAATTTAAAAAAAAACATTTTTTTAAACAAAGATTCGATGTGCTTCTCTGTAATGTGTATGATGTAGTAAAACAAATGACATAAATACACTTTCAGTGATCTATCGCAGCTGTGTGAGCATTTGTGTGGAGATGCCGGTGATGGACTGGGGTGGACAAATGTAAGGAATCTTACAACACCAGGTTATAGTCCAACAGTTTTATTTGAAAATCACAAGCTTTCGGAGGCTTTCTGCTTCGTCAGGTGAGTGTGGGATTCCATGAAGGTTACCGCATATATAGTCAGAGAACAATGCCTGGTGATTTCAGATAATCTTTCCAACTGCCCGTTGTCAAGGCAATCAGACAGAAAGACATTACATACAGGACTACTGAATATACAAACGGTCAGAGCCCAAAGACAGAGAGAGAGAGAGAGAGAGAGAGAGAGAGAGAGAGAAAAACATCCGAAAGGAAGAGAAAGAGAGAGAATGACCAGTTGTATTAAAAACAGATAACTCTTTTTTCGCTGGTGGGTTTACGTGTAGCGTGACATGAACCCAAGATCCCGGTTGAGGCCGTCCTCATGGGTGCGGAACTTGGCTATCAATTTCTGCTCGACGATTTTGCGTTGTTGTGTGTCTCGAAGGCCGCCTTGGAGAACGCTTACCTGAAGATCGGTGGCTGAATGCCCTTGACTGCTGAACAGTCAAAACGGATTAAAGAATCGAATGGCTATGTGGCAAAATTATTATTCATTCAACAGTTTTCCCCTTTACCAGTTTAAAAAAAAGTGATCGTGAAGCTGTTGGATTGTCGTAAAAACCCAAGTGGTTCACGAATGCCCTTTAGGGAAGGAAATGTGCCATCCAGTCATATGTTACTCCAGTCCCACATCAATGTCATGATGTGGAGATGCCGGTGATGGACTGGGGTTGACAATTGTAAACAATTTTACAACACCAAGTTATAGTCCAGCAATTTTATTTTAAATTCACAAGCTTTCGGAGATTTTCTCCTTCCTCAGGCAAATGTTTCAAGAAAAGTGATCGTGAAGCTGTTGGATTGTTCTCCTTCCTCAGGCAAATGTTCTTGAAACATTTGCCTGAGGAAGGAGAAAATCTCCGAAAGCTTGTGAATTTAAAATAAAATTGCTGGACTATAACTTGGTGTTGTAAAATTGTTTACACACATCAATGTAGTTGACTCTGAACTGCCCTATGCAGTGGCCCAGCAGGCCACTCAGTTGTATCAAACCTCGACAAAGAATAACCAGAATCCACACTGACTGCAGTGGTTCAAAAAAGAAGCCCACCACCACCTTCTCTGGGCAATTAGGGATTACATCGAATTACACATGGGCAATAAATGCCAGCCTTGCCAGCAATGTCCACATCCAGAGAATGAATAAAAAATAGTTTAAAGGTTTCAATACTTTACTTCTGTAAAATGGGATTTCAATGGAACTTGATCAGAGGCATGTATAATAACTGGGTAGGTTTTTAAGTACGACAGACTGGCATGATGGAAAAAGCGTGACATAAATGGAAAGTTTTCAAGGGTAAATACTTGAGGAAAGTGTGTGCTCTAATCAAGACTTTTAATATATTATAGACATTACTGGAACTTGCATGCTTTTGCTTTTGGGCTTAGTTTGGGTTGTGTGTTTGATGGCTACAGAGATAGTGGATGCATTGGTTGTAATCTTCCAGAATTCACTAGATTCTGGAAAGGTCCCAGCGGATTGAAAAACCACAAACGTAACGCCCCTATTCAAGAAGGGAGTGAGTCATAAAGCAGGTAACTATAGACCAGTTAGCCTAACATCTGTCATTGGGAAAATGCTCGAATCCATTATTAAGGAAGCAGTAGCAGAACATTTGGAGACTCATATTACGATCAAGGAGAGTCGACATGGTTTGATGAAGGGGAAATCATTTCTGACAAATTTATTAAGAGTTCTTTTGAGGAAGTAACGGGCAGGGTGGATAAAGGGGAACGAATGGATGCAGTATATTTGGATTTCCAAAAGGCATTTGTTAAGGTGCTGCATAAAAGATTACTGCACAAGATAAGAGCTCATGGTGTTGGGGGAAATATACTGGCATGGATAGAGGATTGGCTAACTAACAGAAAACAAAGAGTCGGGACAAAAGGGTCATTTTCAAAATGGCAATCTGTAACTAGTGGAGTGCTGCAGGGATCAGTGCTGGGGCCTCAATTATTTACAATATGTGGAACCACTAGAGATGGGTGAGATCCTAAATGACTATTTCGCATCGGTATTTACGGTTGAGAAAGGCATGGATGTTAGGGAGCTTGGGGAAATAAATAGTGATGTCTTGAGGAGTGTACATATTACAGAGAGGGAGGTGCTGGAAGTCTTAACGCGCATCAAGGTAGATAATTCTCCGGGACCTGATGAAATGTATCCCAGGACGTTATGGGAGGTTAGGGAGGAAATTGCGGGTCCCCTAGCAGAGATATTTGAATCATCGACAGCTACAGGTGAGGTGCCTGAAGATTGGAGGGTAGCAAATGTTGTGCCTTTGTTTAAGAAGGGCGGCAGGGAAAAGCCTGGGAACTACAGACCGGTGAGCCTGACATCTGTAGTGGGTAAGTTGTTCGAGGGTATTCTGAGAGACAGGATCTACGGGCATTTGGAGAGGCAGGGACTGATTAGAAACTGTCAGCATGGTTTTGTGAGAGGAAAATCATGTCTCACGAATTTGATTGAGTTTTTTGAAGGGGTAACCAAGAAGATAGATGAGGGCTGTGCAGTAGACGTGGTCTACGTGGACTTTAGCAAAGCCTTTGACAAGGTACCGCATGGTAGGTTGTTACATAAGGTTAAATCTCACGGGATCCAAGGTGAGGTAGCCAATTGGATACAAAATTGGATTGATGACAGAAGACAGAGGGTGGTTGTAGAGGGTTGTTTTTCAAACTGGAGGCCTGTGACCAGTGGTGTGCCTCAGGGATCGGTGCTGGGTCCGCTGTTATTTGTTATTTATATTAATGATTTGGATGAGAATTTAGGAGGCATGGTTAGTAAGTTTGCAGATGACACCAAGATTGGTGGCATTTTGGACAGTGAAGAAGGTTATCTAGGATTGCAATGGGATCTTGATAAATTGGGCCAGTGGGCCGATGAATGGCAGATGGAGTTTAATTTAGATAAATGTGAGGTGATGCATTTTGGTAGATTGAATCGGGCCAGGACCTACTCCGTTAATGGTAGGGCGTTGGGGAGAGTTATGGAACAAAGAGATCTCGGAGTACAGGTTCATAGCTCCTTGAAAGTGAAGTCACAGGTGGATAGGGTGGTGAAGAAGGCATTCAGCGTGCTTGGTTTCATTGGTCAGAACATTGAATACAGGAGTTGGGATGTCTTGTTGAAGTTGTACAAGACATCAGTAAGGCCACACTTGGAAAACTGTGTACAGTTCTGGTCACCCTATTATAGAAAGGATATTATTAAACTGGAAAGAGTGCAGAAAAGATTTACTAGGATGCTACCGGGACTTGATGGTTTGACTTATAGGGAGAGGTTGGATAGACTGAGACTTTTTTCCCTGGAGAGTAGGAGGTTTAGGGGTGATCTTATAGAAGTCTATAAAATAATGAGGGGCATAGATAAGGTAGACAGTCAAAATCTTTTCCCAAAGGTAGGGGAGTCTATAACGAGGGGGCATAGATTTAAGGTGAGAGGGGAGAGATACAAAAGGGTCCAAAGAGGCAATTTTTTCACTCAAAGGGTGGTGAGTGTCTGGAACGAGCTGCCAGAGGCAGTAGTAGAGGCGGGTACAATTTTGTCTTTTAAAAAGCATTTGGACAGTTACATGGGTAAGATGGGTATAGAGGGATATGGGCCAAGTGCAGGCAATTGGGACTAGCTTAGTGGTATAAACTGGGCGACATGGACATGTTGTAAACTTCTATGATTCTATAATATATATCATTGACTTGGATGAAGGAACAGTGTCTTGTGGCCAAATTTGCTGCTGATACAAAGATAGGTGGAAAAGCAAGTTGTGATGAGGACACAATGTATCTGCAAAGGGACATTGACAGGTTAAGTGAATGGGCAAAATTTTGGCAGATGGAATATAATGTGGGAAAATGTGAAGTCATCCACTTTGGGAGGAAAAATAAAAAAGTAAAATATTATTTGAATGGAAAAATACTACAAAATGCTGTAGTACAGAGGGATCTGGGTGTCCTCATACATGAAACACAAAAAGTCAACATACAGGTGCAGCAGGTAATCCGAAGCAAACGGAATATTGGCCTTTATTTCTAGGGGGATGGAGTATAAAAGCAGGGAAGTCATGCTACATCTGTACAGGGTGCTGGTGAGACCACACCTGGAGTACTGCGTACAGTTCTGGTGCCCTTATTTAAGGAAGGACATACTTGCATTGGAGGCAGTTCAGAGAAGGTTCATTAGGTTGATTCCAGGTATGGAAGGGTTGTCTTATGAGGAAAGATTGAAGAGGTTGGGTCTATACTCATTGGAGTTTAGAAGAATGAGAGGAGATCTTATTGATACATACAAGATTCTGAGGGGACTCGATAGGGTAGATGCTGAGAGGATGTTACCTAAAACTGGGGGGCATAGTCTCAGAATAAGGGGTCGCCCATTTAAGACAGAAATGAGGAAGAATTCCTTCTCCGAGAGGGTCGTGAATCTTTGGAATTCTTTACCCCAAAAAGCTGTGGAGGCTGACTCATTGAATACATTCAAGGCTGAGTTCGACAAATTTTTGATCAGCAAGGGAGTCAAAGGATATGGGGAAAAGGCGGGAAAGTGGAGTTGAGGCAAAAATCAGATCAGCCATGATCTCATTGAATGGCGGAGTGGTCTCGAGGGGCCGAATGGCCTACTCCTGCTCCTGTCTCTTCTGGTCTTATGGTGGGGCTAGATGCCGTAGACTCAATACCGTGCGTGGGTTTGAGTTGGGGCTAGGACTGGTTGCTGAGTTGAGATTTGGGGTTTACCATTTGCAAGACTGAGATTTGGGGAGACAGAGAAACTAGTTTTGAAAAAAATTAATCTTAGGAGCAGAGCACCGCGGGGGGCGGGGGGGGGGGGGAAGGTAGGTTTTAATAAGCATCTTAAAGGAGGAGAGAGAGGTTGAGGGAGGGAATTCCAGAACTTGGGGCCTCGGCAGCTGAAGGCACCGCCCCCAATGGTGGGGTGATGAAATTCGGGGATGCGCAAGAGGCCATAATTGGAGGAGTGCAGAGATCTCGGGGACGGGGCTTCGGGCTGGAGGAGGTTAGAGATATGGATGGGGTGAGGCCGTGGAGGGATTTGAGCACAAGGATGATAATTTAAAATTCTGGCTCGCCACGAGATTTAGCATTGCATTGGCTGCAGGGACCACTATCATTGAATAGTACATTAACTGTTGCAACCCAACCTCGTGTCAGTGCAATCCTAAGTGCCCTTTAAATTGCTTGTACATAATCATTCATCACCCCTTCAAATAAACTGGAGATATTAAATATTCACGCTTTTACTTCTCTATGAAGTGATTTGTTTTCTGCAACTATTTAACTTTTGCTGTCGAGACGGATGTTAATTATTGGAGTTCTGTGTAATTTAGCAGTCTGCGTCGCAGCACCATTAATAGTAATTTTAACTATACCAGGTAAATGAGATATGCCTTGGAGGGAAAACTGAAGTATGGTCAAACTTTAAATATTTGATGTAGGTAGTAAAAGCCATCACTTTTGCAAAATATTACCAGTGTTAAGTACCTTCAGTAGCGAACTGTAAATCTTTTCCTTTTTAAATAGGAAATTGTATTCACATTGACTTGTATACGAGACACCTTAATAACTGCCTAGGGTGCTTTCAATTTGTTTGTACAAATTGTTCATGAAAAAATGTCTTTGTTTTTGAAGACATGAGCTCAGAAAATAAAACCTTGAAGACAGCTTCTGGATCTATCTCACAATTACGGTACTCGTGTATATGATTTGAGATAATTACACCAAAACACTGAGTTGTGTTATTTTGTGAGGAACAGGAGTGTGTTGCTTTTGTGATGCATCGTATTGATGATTCCATTGTTCTGTTGTGTATTAAAAATTGATCGCTGATTCAGATTACTTTTGCAGAGATTCCAAGTCCTCTGAGAGCATTGGGTTTTGCTAGTCTGTAGTGATTTTGTAAATGACAATTTCAAGTTTCATGTACTTGGTGTTTCGGAAACTCATTATGAAACCACTGATCGGATGGTGCATTGTGTTTGTTGTCATTGTGACATATTGGTTTAGGACACAAAATCTCCCCTGTGAAGGTTTGATTTCAGTTGGGCTGCTCAACGGGAGGTGCTGAGCAAACAGGAACTGTTATTATGATTAGCATGAGAGGAAAACTAATGGGAGGACATGTCCAATTGTGCCCATGTTCGAAAATTCATGATTCAGACTGAATGATTTGCTCAAGGTCAGGTGTCAGCCTTGGCTTTGTTGGTAGCGCTCTCGCCTCTGGGTTCGAAGGTCGAGGGTTCAAGTTCCACTTCGGAGACTTGATCACATAATCTAGGTTGACATTTCAGTGCAGTACTGAGGGAGCACTGCACTGTCAGAGGTGCCGTCTTTCAGATGAGGCGTTGAACCGAGGCCCCGTAAACGCTTTCAAGTGGATGTATAAGATCCCATGGCAATATTTTGAAGAAGAGCAGGGGAGTTCTCCCTGGTTTCCTGACCAATATTTAACCCTCAACCAACATCTAAAGCTAGATTTTCTGGTCATTATCACATTGCTGTTTGGGACCTTGCTGAGCGCAAATTGGCTGCCGTATTTCTAACATTACAACAGTGATTGCACTTCAAAAATATTTCATTGGCTGTAAAGTGCTTTGCAATGTCCTGAAGTCATGAAAGGCGCAATGTAAATGCAAATCTTTTTGTCTGTACTGAAATGGCCCTCATCAAAGTCACAAATGACATCCTGTGTGACTGTGGTAAACTATCCCTCCTCATCTATCTCGACCTGCCTGCAGCCTTTGACACCGTTGACTACACCATCCTCTGCCAACACCTCTCCTCTATCGTCCAGCTGGGTGGGACTGCCCTCGCCTGGTTCCATTCTTATCTATCCTGTTGTAGCCAGAGAATCACCTGCAAAGCTTCTCTTCCTGCTCCCGCACCGTTTACTCTGGAGTCCCCTAAGGATCTATCCTTGGCCTCCTCCGATTTCTCATCTACAAGCTGCCCCTCGGTGACATCATCTGAAAACACAACGTCAGGCTCCACATGTAAACTGATGACACCCAGTCATAAGCGGGTGGAGCCTGACATTGCCAAAGGTAAATTGTTTGGAGATATCCTGGAGAAGGGTATTGTGAAACGTTTAGAGAAGAATTAATTCATCAGGGCAAGTCGGCATGACTTTCTTGGCAAAGATAATGCCTGACAACCCCTTTTCTCTTCTGAGAAGGTTTCCAAGCTTGTGGATAAAGGCAGCTCTGTGGACATTTTATTATCTAGACTTTGGCAAGGCTTTTGATCTAGTACCATACAAGAGGTTGGTTCACAAGGTAGGAATGCATGGAATAGGTGGGCAGTTAATGAGGTGTATTGGCAACTGGGAGACGGGGCGATCCTGCAAGGAGCTGCATCGGAGTATTGGGAAGTGACTTGTGGGGGTGACCCCGCCTCGGTACCGGGATCGTTATTACTCATTTAATATATCAATGATTTGGAAGCGGGGATAGAGCCAAAACTGAGGACACCAAGGAGATTGCAAAAAATCAAGAGTAGGCAGATCAGGTGTAGAGAGATCGAGTTAGATTTGAAAGTTGGGCTGAGCAATGGTAAATTAAATTCTGTGTTGACAAGTGCAATGTATTGAGACTAGAGAAGTATGATGAACATTGGACTATATAGTCTACAGGATACAGCACAGGAAAGGGATTTGGGGGTATTAACGGACAGATCGTTAAAAACATTTGCAGTGTGTGACGGCAAATAGGTATTTTGTTTCATTATTTTCATAACCAGAGGGGAGATGAGGAGAATTTTTTTTTAGGCAGCGATTTATGATCTGGAATGCACTGCCTGAAAGGGCGGTGGAAGCAGATTCAAAAGGGAATTGGATAAATACTTGAAGGGGAAAAAATTGCAGGGCTATGGAGAAAGAGCAAGGGGGGGACTGATTGGATAGCACTTTCAAAGAGCCAGCACTGGCACGATGGACCAAAAGGCCTCCTTCTGTGCTGTATGATTCAATGATTTTCATTTGGTGGGAGAATCTCTCCTTGGAACCTCATTTTCTTAAAACATCGAATTCTGTTTTGGAATTTCAGTGAGGTTGACACACACAATGTTGCTGTTGCAGTGCCATAAATCGTTTTTTTTTTGTTTCTATTTTTCTTTTAATTTTGTACCTGCGACTTTCAGTGAACACTTTAAACATGCAAAGTGCCAGCCATCTGTAAGAAATCGGATTGGGATTTGCAAAAGCAAAGCTGTTGCAAGTTGGCTGGCACACTGGCAATTTGCTCAGCTGGCAGCGTGTTATGTAAAATTAGTTTACACTGTTCAAGAATAACATGCAAATTGTTCAATCTGGTAACATGATTTATGTAGCCATCGGGTTACTGATCTTTGACGGTCCTTTTGTGCAAACAGAAATTGTTCTTTTTTTTTCACACAACAGTCCCAAGTAAGAGCTTTTCGATTTCCTAGTGTTGGGTCGAATTTGCTCAGAGTTGTCCTGATCTCCCGTCAAAACTTTGGCAGAAAATTGGTGGAAACTCTGTACAAATGGCGTAAATGACCATTACAACAGGAGATCGGGAGAACCCGTGTGGAAATTCAAGATCAGTATCTCTGTTACGGGTCCCAATAACCTCACTCTGCTCCTCTCAGGTTGGTAATGCTGTCACTGCTGAGTTAAAAGGTTGCAGGCATAAGCCTCAATGCAGGACTTGAGCACCGAGTACTCCAGTGCAATGTCAAGAGAGCACCTGCAATGTTTGAAGTGCTATCCTTTGAATACGATAGAGGTAACTCTTCCAGTGAATTACTTGATTGAATTGTGCCATGGATCTTGAACAAAGAACAGTGTTCTGACATCCTGGGCAATATTCCATCAAAACCAGATTTAACAGCTTTTTTTGGTCTCATTGCTGTTTGCAAAATGACTGTGACTTTGGCCCTCAAGTCACTGCAGAAAAACTGCAGCGGTTCAACAAGAAGGCTTACCACCACCATCTTGTAGCAATTGGGGACAGGCGATACATGCAGTCTTGCCAATGTTTCTCATACCTGACAACATTTTGGGCCTGAATTTGCTGCAAACTTGCACCATAGTAATATATTAATGGCGTGCACCATTAGTACGTGATGCATTAATCTTGCACAGACTCCCAATGGAGCACGCTTGGGCCTGAATGGACTTTTCTTACGTTGAGGTGTAGTAGAACTATTCTGCTCTCCAAAAATAACAAAAATCAGTGAGATACTTGTAATTTTTGACTTGAATAGTCAAGAGTGAAAGGAACCATTCATTCTTCTCGTGCTTTATCTTTTTAACTTATCCATTATGGTATTAGGATTAGGTTTGGACTTGTAGGAGACCTTTAAGATATGTTTGGAAATCCCAGGTTATATTCTTTCTAAAATTTGAAATGTTATTTATTTGACTAGCTAGTGATCGAGCTCACTTTAATGCCTCGCTCACCTCATTTTCCAGCAGTCCTTTATCTCTTTTATTTTTCTTCTCTCTGCTCTTTAATCAATGTTTTAAATTTTGTTTAAGAAATGCAATTACCAGTGATTAGGCTTTTTTTTTTGCTTTTCTTGAGGCTCTTTGATCGGAAAATAAATTACTAAAATAAAAATTAGATTTTAAGAGGTATTAATCGATCCCATGAAACGACCAATAAACAGCTTTTACAACTCTTGCTGTTAGCTTTCCCACACATGAATGATTCCTCATTTACACTGAACTAGTAAATCGCTGCAGAATGAGACTTGAGTTGGGTTGTTGCCCTGGGGAAGCAATATCATCCATCAGCCAGGAGCTGTGGGCTCTCTTAGACAGGTAGTGAAATCTTGGAATGGCGATGCATAGCTACCAGCCTGACATGTCACTAGAACCTCCAGAGAGTGTGATTCAGTTCAGTTCAATGCATTTTTATTAAGTGTTGACAAGTAGCTTAACCCTCTGATGCCTATAGCAACAGGTCGATAAAAATGGTTTATTTCGTCTTCCAGATGATACATTAAACCACGGCCCAGTCTGCCCTCTTCAGGTGGACGTAAAAGATCCCATGGCATCATTAACACGTTGCTGTTTGTGGGACCTTGCTCTGTGCAAATTGGCTGACGCGTTTCCTACATTACAACAGCGACTACATTTCAAAAAAGTACTTAATTGGCTGTAAAGCACTTTGGGACGTCCTGAGCTCATGAAAGGCATTAGATAAGTTCAAGTCTTTTTCTTTTTTTGGCACTCGTACAGTGAGTTTCTACATTACAAGCAGTCTGCAAAGTCTGTATGTAAAAACTGTTCAAAAATATTTGTTTGTGACCATTTATATGATACATGTGGAAAGAATTGTGTTATATACAAGGAACTATAATGAAATGGAAGAAATACTGTCTCTCTTAATCGTGATTGGGGCAGAGAAATACATTCTTTAAACAGAAAATCCAACATTGTATTGCGTGCAGAAATCCCACAGGACCCCCTAAAGTGAGCTCGGATTTTTTTTATTTGGAACAAATTCTGTAACATCCTGGAGGACAGTTTTATTTTCTATCTTGTAGAATCTGTTATGGCTAGATTAGGAAATTGAAAAACTCTCCTGCCAGATTTTCACGAAAGCTTTCAATAATATATGCACTGATCATAGTATGTCACAGTAATGAGCAGCAAATTGTTTCTCAATAAACCTACAGTGGTTTTGTTAATTGTTAGTGATTCAGTCCTCATCATGTATTGCAACAAGTCCCGTTCACCCATCACCTCTGTGGTCGTTGACTTACATTGGCTCCCCATCTGGCAACGCCTCGATTTTAAAATTCTTATCCTTGTTTTCAAATCCCTCCATAGCCTCGCCCCTCCCTATCTCTGTAATCTCCTCCAGCTCTACAACCCTCCGAGATCTCTGCCCCCTTCCAATTCTGGCCTCTTGCGCAGCCCCGATTTCGTTGCTCCACTATTGGCGGCCGTGCCTTCAGCTGCCCAGGCCCTAATCTCTGGAATTCCTTCTCTGAACCTCTCAGCCTCTCTACCTCTCTCTCCTCCTTTTAAGACGCTCCTTAACCTACCTCTTAGACCAAGCTTTTGGTTACCTGTCCTATTATTTCCTTTCTTGTCTCGGTGTCAATTTTTGCCTGATTACACTTCTGTGACGCACCTTTGGGACATCTTACTACGTTGAAGGTGTTATATAAATGCAACTTGTTGTTGAAACACAAACCTAAAACCAAAAATGCATTACCCGATGAATTTCAAAGATTTTAAAATGGTAACTCATATGGGGGTTCAGGTGATGGCTCTAAACTCCTTTCTGAAGTTATGGCCTTGTGATCCATTATTCTCTGTATAATGTGTATAACGTATTTGCTGGCATGCCATTTAAATATCTTTTGTAACACAGTGTGACACAGGAGTTGATAGTACAAATTTACTGAGGTTCCAAGTTTTATAGTTTTATGCATTAAAGTCTTTTTTTTTTCCCACACTACTACATGCATGGGAAGTAGCTAAGGGTCGATAGTACAGGACGCTAGCAATTCCAAAAAGCATAGGAGACGAGGCAAGTCAAATGAAGTAGTGACTATTTGCTGCCAGGCTTTGGTCTACAAGTCGGTCGATCACAGGAAGAAGGGAAGTAAAGAGTTTCACAGTTTTGAGGGCCTGGGAAAGAAATAGGTAAGAGTAGGAGACGATGCAATGGGGCTAATTTTGATTTTGTGTGAGTGCAAAGTTGACTTCAGTGGAAATAAAAATTGGGAGGGATGTCATAACTGGCTGCCAATTCACTTTCACCTGTTTTACACTGTCCCACAAAGTCAAAAATCTATCCCCAGAGTCTTTATTGAAACACATTCAGGCGGAGGTTGAGTGTGTGCAATACCTTATTTGGAGCTTGGGGAGAACAAGTAAGAAACATTCAAATAGTGGGTATTGCACAGCATAAAAATTAACACCGGTACATCTCTATTGTACAGGAGCAGGTCACTGTACTATACCATTCCTGTAACTCTTGTGTGTGTGTGTATTATATATATATGTATATATATATATATATATGAGGTGCCACACTAATGAAGCTCAGCTCCTTCAACACCTGTGCAACTCATTTCACTCACACACTAGTTTATTTTCAAAGCTGTGACCGTACAGGAGCTGATCCTGAGATGCAAACAAGCTGTACGGGACCAAATCCGAGTGAACTGTCTGTTTTTATCTTGTGGTCAGTGTGCTGAAAATATGGCATGTGCAATATTTATAGATAGATATAGATACTTACACCAAAACAGGGAAGCAGGTTTGTCCAGATTATGTATTGAGGTAGCTGTACCATTGTAACCGTATTTCACTCTGAATTTTATTATCTTCCTCAAACACTTCGATGGCAATTTTATATTTAAACAACTTCATGCTAAATATAAGGCATCCATGCACAGTAATACTGCCTTTTTAAAAAGGTTACACAGCATGATAATTGCAGCAAGCTTGATAGAGCCTTAAAGAGGATTCTGCAGAGCAGATCCTACAAAAGATGAATACCTAATTCCAGTAAAATGAAAGTGTGATCCACAGACAAATGACACTGCAGCATGTTGTTCAGCAAATGATGCATTTCACAAAAGATATCCGCCCTTCTCTAGAATTGCAGCAGCTGCAATGTCCAGGTACCTTAAACCTCGACACCGTGGCAATAAGTCACGGCGAATGAATCTTGGTAAAGGCGTATTTATTTATGCAAATTTTATTTTTCCCTTGACCGAAGTGCAGCTGAAATGCCACCTCTTGTCAACTGGACTAGTCTGAGAAACAACTATAATTAATTCAATCTGCACAGATATAGTGACATTAAAAAGTTGATAAGTCGTAGATCAAACAGAAGTAGGTTACACAAAAGTGTTAAAAGCACTGACCTTCAGGTCTCGTAATAAGACTTAAAACCTTTTTTGTCGATCTCTTTTTGTAAGAAAATGCAGGCAGCTTGTCTTTTTTTTGCAAGTTGTAACATGAATAACTTTGTAAATTGAGTGTGATCTACATATAAATCTACCTATGGCTCAGATGGGCTGTACACTAGTGACATAAGATGAGGGAATCCCCACAGAGCATATCTGCTACCCTCTGCCATCACAGTTGTGGTTTTCCTGCTTATAGCCTCATTAAGTGGTGTCATTAAAAAGAAATAGCTGCAACCCATGTCAGGGTCAGACTGGAATTCAGCACTGTTTGATGCTTTTTGGTGTTCATGTGAACAAGGCCAGAACCAAAGTGCAGCTCTACATCACTTCTGCTTCACACCAGGACTGATTTTCATTTCCTTTGCTTGTACAAAGCTAGCCAACAGGGCATTGAGCTGACTGCCTGTCATTTTGCACGATCGGGTCATTTGAATAATTATTCATACGTGCCTGTGCAGCTTTTACCTTATGTAGGGAGCGAGACTGATAGGGAATTTGCAAAATCTGGCCAGCAAATTAGTGCACTTCAAGCTAAGCGGCTGCATATGGGGACAAATATTTTTTCAGTCTTTATAAAGCTTCAAAATGATGTAAAAAGAAAATTATCAGCCTTAGTCAAGGCTAGGGTGGGAAGAAGTCGTCCCGGGCAAAATTCAATTTTAAGAAAACCCGATGTGGGCAAGAGTCAGTGTGGTATGTCACCTGACTCTGTTTGAATGCTGCCAAAATGAACGTGGAATTGCATGAGGCGGATGTGTGGAGTGTTGCCTTGTTTGGTATTTAAAGGCACCATCCCCAGAGGACAGCAGAGCGCTATTCCTGGCAGCAGTTGTGGCAAGGTTCGTTGCTGTGTACACTGCCGACAGGACCTGGGAACAGATGCAGAAAAAGATAAGGAATATGGCAAAGAGAGTATCCGATAGTGCCACCTATCGGGAAGTTGACCCCAGACTGCAAGCCACAAACTGTTCCCTATCAATTTGTTTCATGTTTGCAGCTAAGCTATCATAAAAGCTTACTGCTCTCTAATTGCATCTCATAAAGATACAATGTTCAATTAAAAGCCTTGGCAGACCTAGCATCTTCCAAGAGTAACAACAACTTGCATTTGTATAGTGCCTTTAAGGCAGTAAAACATCCCAAGGCACTTCACAGCTGCGTTATCAGACATAATTTGACATTGAGCCACATGGAGATATTAGGACAGGTGACCAAA